>NC_135827.1:8523953-8827372 GCF_964213995.1 Mustelus asterias | reverse complement strand
CTTCCACCGAGCTGACAAATGCTAAAAATAAAAAACAATACAAATATCTCATAGCTCAATAATAAACTTTATTTGGTAACTTGTCAGGAGTTTATCAGCTTGTAAAATTGCTGTGCTTCAGATTAAGTTCTGAAAAGAGAACTCACATTTAATTTGTGTTGTATCTTAGGTAGACAATTGTGAATAATTGCTTCAAGGAACAGGAAAACAATAATACAGAGGAAGGTTTTTGTAGCAGCGAGCCCCTTTAAGGGGTGAGGGTTCAGAGGGTCATGTGACCCATTTGGCCAATTGGGTTGAAGAGCGTGAATCCTGGAGCTGAGCGTGGGCTCTCCCAGACAGTCTGGAGTCGAAGTAATCAGTAGCGTCTTTATCACTATCTGTAAATAGTTAGTTTCATTCATGGGATATGTGCATCGCTGGCTGGCCATCATTTATTGCCCATCCCTAGTTACCCGAGGGCAGTTGAGAGTCAACCACATTGCTGTGGCTCTGGAGTTACATGTAAGCCAGACCAGTTAAGGATGGCAGATTTCCTTCCCTAAAGGACATTGGTGAGCCAGATGGGTTTTTCCGACAGTCGACAATGGTTTCATGGTCATCAGTAGATTCTTAATTCCAGATATTTTTTATTGAATTCAAATACCGCCAGCTGTTGTGGTGGGATTCGAGCCCAGGTCTCCAGAGCCTGAGCTGAATTTCTGAAACAGTAGTCTAGCTATAATACCACTCGGCCTTCGCCTCCCCTGAAAGTTATATCCTATCAATAAACAGTATTTTAGTTACTCCACTTGATGGTCACTCTTTCCATTAGATGCATCTGGCCTTTCTGTGCTGGTCGCCAGCCTCTTGGTCTATTCTTTGCTTCTGAAACAACTTCAAGAGAGGTTTCAATTGATTGTGGGACTTACCTTGAGTCATGCATGTCCTTCACTTGCTTACTCTTAGAGAGAGTGGCCCTTTGGTTCTTTAATTCATTTGTTCTCTTTTGAAACTGCAACTCCGCTTCCACAAGGAAGTTAACCCAAGTATATCCCTATTTCTCGATAGTCTCACCAGGGTGAATTGTTCCAACACTTGAGAAATCAGAACAAATACTTGTATGGAAATTGTGTTCACTGATAGATTGGCTTTCCCTCAGGATCCTATTATGCACACAAACTTTTTGGATGCTGACTTCTACACGACTCCTCCCTCAAGGAACAGAAAGAACATTTTTGAAATGTGTCAACTTTATAAGTGCATTTTGCAGCCTGTTAAAATTCAGTTTACAACTATTAGACAAATTGCTTTGTATTAATGGAAAGAGAACTTGGGAGGGAGGAAAGGATTAGTGACTGCAAATTCCTTTTCTACCCACCCACCACAAGCATTCGCAATCACTGGGTGGGCTTTTCCAGTCCCATTCACCACCAGGATTGTCCAGTCTGCAGAAAGGCAGCACGGCGGCACAGTGGTTAGTACTGAAGTCTCATAGCGCCAGGGACCCGGGTTCAATTCCCTCCTCAGGTCACTGTCTGTGTGGAGTTTGCACATTCTCCCCGTGTCTGCCTGGTTTCCTTCGGTCCAAGGATGTGCAGGTTAGGTTGATTGGCCATGCTAAATTAACCCTTAGCATCAGGGGGATGAGCAGGGAAAATACGTGTGGTAATGGGGATAGGGCCTGGGTGGGATTGCTGTCGGTGCAGGCTTGATGAGTCAAATGGCATCCTTCTGTAGTGTAGGGATTTTATGATTCTATGAACATCACTGGACTGGGCCACCAAATCTGCCGCAGTGGGTCCTGCCACAATCCCAGCCGTAGTTTCTTAGGGCAGGATTTTCCAGCTCTTTCCACTGATGGATCTTCCAGTCCCGCCAAAGGCAACTAGCGGCGGGTTCCCTACTGGCCGGGCAGGCTAGCCATAGAGAGCACCATATTCTTGGGCGGGACCGAATCCTGGCCTTAATTATTCTGCCTTGAACACCAGTATGTGCTTTTGAACTCACTTATGACTTCTCTAACACCTTTCCAATAGTCACATGGTAAATGGGTTAAGGTCTATTAACCACTTGAAGGAAGGAATTAAATGGCACTGTCACCTGTTAGATATCGGGTATCTCCTGAATATTTAATTTCTTGAAGTGTTGTTCTCAGTACATGACAGAATATTCGATCTTGTTAATAGTCTGCACACTCCGTGATCTGAAAGCACTAAGTGCCATTGTCAAGTAGACACAAAATACTCATTGGATCGATGTCGATTAGCTTTATCCCAATGAACGTCCAATGAAAGCCAGATGGACCAACACAATCCATTTTCTGTGGAACAATCCGAGCTAGAACAAATTTACATGCCTGAAAAACAAACCATATCATCGTGTCTGCAGCAATTAAAATCACAATGAACGGTCTTATCAAAAGCCTGAATTGATAATCTTGAAGTGCAGAGCCGACAGTTTTATCTTTCTCTGCCACATGAAGTGAAAAGACTGCGTTTTGTGATGAGGAATGGTGACATTTAACTTCATCACAACCTTGGCAAATCCAGGCATAGAAAAAGACTTAGCGAGTCTGGCAGAAATCTGTTTACAGCCAGGTCTCTCCAGCAGCGGCAGAGATTTGCAGACACCTGATCACAGCTGATAGAACACACCGAGGCTTCAGCACACCCACCACCACACCCCCCCCCCCCCCCCCCCCCCAACACACACAAACCCTCTCGAGTCCTCCAGCCTCTTTGTGCTGGAAATGTTTTGCTTTAATTATGTTCAGCAACACTTGGGGACTGACTCAGATAATAAGAGGAACGCAAACACAATGTGGAACACACAGGATATTATTATCCTCGCTGTTGGCGCACAGTGATGTTGAGATTTAGATGAAATGTTTTGTGGGAGGCGATAACTATTTGAGTTGGAACAATGTGGAAGCTTAGCATGGACTGGATTAATAAGAGCGTGGGGCAAAATTGAAAACTACAGTTGAAATAGATTTCAAAACTCTGCAGTCGTCTTTCAAGTATATCCATTGTACCTTTCAAGGAGGCTTGTTTGATATCACAAAGCTCTGCCAAAAATTATATTGCTTAAACTTGCTAATGCTGAACAAAAAAGCATGAATGTTATCACGAGGCATTGAGCATGAAAAGTAATGTGCCTCAATCATGGTGTTACTTGGATTAGGGCTTCACTGTCAGTCAAGTCTTTCCGAATTTCGCATTTAAAAGTTGCCCATCGAATATTACTTTGAATGTTCAAAGTATTATTTGCCTAAATATTCATTCATGATTGCTCCTGCTATAGCTTTGTAACTTGCTGGGAAATATGAGTGATTTTACTTCACATTGTGCACACAAGCCCGACAAGTCTACTTCTTGATCAGCATATAGTTTGTCACACTCTAGTCTGAGACACTGACGCTTATCTACCATTTGTGGAACAATAAGCTTGTCTGGGATCTTTCATATTCCAGCTCGAGTGCCAAAACACACCAGTTAATTGGATGACAGAGTGAGCTATACAGGATTAGAATCCCCAAAGTGCAGGAGGAGGCCATTCGGCCCATTGAGTCTGCACCAACTCTTTGAAAGAACATCTTACCCAGGTCCAGACTATGAGACCCAGAGAGACTTAGACTTCGAAACGGATGCAAGAATTGTTTAACACAGGCCTCTATTTCATTTGCAACCTAACTTTTATTTTTTATTTTATCAATTTTTCTGAGGGATGAGTTACCTCCAAAAAGACGGTGGTAATAAAAGACACTGTTAAGATGTTCCTTATCTGGGTCCCATCATGCTGTGCTTTCACCATCACTGGATAAAGGGTCACAACCACCACAGGGCCATGGGGTTGAAGGATTGTTGTTGTCTGCGATTAAAGTTTCAAAATTATGACAATGGCTTTGCCGCTTGTTTGACTCTCCCACCAGTTTGTAATGTGCAGCAGGGTGTCTGTTGGAATCCAGCCCTAGTTTTTGCATTTCCCCAATTAGTTTATGATATTTTCAGGCTATGTGGAGGAACATCGCCCCCTCACTGCAATGAACTCGAGCCCCACCTTTTCAGCATTCACCTTACTTGATTTAATTGGAGGCAATTCAGAGAAGGTTCAATGCGATGATCCCCCGTATGGAGGGGTTGCTTGACAAGGAAAGGTTAAACAGGTTGGGACTCTATTGATTGGAACTCAGAAGAATGAGAGGTGATCTCATTGAAACATATCGGATTCTTAATGGGCTTGACAGAGTAAATGCTGAAAGGATGTTTCCTGTCATGGGAGGATCAAGGACCAGAGGACATAGTCTCAGAATAAAGGGGTGCCAATTTAAGACTGAGATGAAGAGGAGTTTCTTCTCGCGGAGGGTTGTAAGTCTTTGGAACTCCTTGCTACAGAGACCTGTGGAGGCAGAGTCTGAGGGGGAATTTTCCCAACCTGCCCACTACAGGAATCATTGCGGGTGGGGTGGCTGACCATACAAAGGTCCATTGACCTCGGGCAGGATTTTCCGGTTTTGGGGAGAGCGTACCAGAAAATCCTGCCATAGAGTCATAGAGGTTTACAGCATGGAAACAGGCCCTTCGGCCCAACTTGTCCATGACGCCCTTTTTATTAAACCCCTTAGCTAATCCCAGTTGCCAGCATTTGGCCCATATCCCTCTACACCCATCGTACCCATGTAACTATCTAAATGCTTTTTAAAAGACAAAATTGTACCCGCCTCTACTACTACCTCTCGCAGCTTGTTCCAGACATTCACCACCCTCTGTGTGAAAAAATTGCCCCTCTGGACACTTTTGTATCTCTCCCCTCTCACCTTAAACCTATGCCCTCTAGTTTTAGACTCCCCTACCTTTGGGAAAAGATATTGACTATCTACCTTATCTATGCCCCTCTTTATTTTATCGACCTCTATAAGGTCACCCCTCAGCCTCCTGCGCTCCAGAGAAAACAAATCCCAGTCTATCCAGCCTCTCCTTATAACTCAATCCATCAAGTCCCGGTAGCATCCGAGTAAATCTTTTCTGCACTCTTTCTAGTTTAATAATAATCTTTCTATAATAGGGTGACCAGAACGGCACAAAGTATTCCAAGTGTGGCCTTACCAATGTCTTGTACAACTTCAACAAGACATCCCAACTCCTGTATTCAATGTTCTGACTGATGAAACCAAGCATGCCGAATGCCGCCTTCACCACTCTGTCCACCTGTGACTCCACTTTCAAGGAGCTATGAACATGTATCACTTGATCTCTTTGTTCTGTAACTCTCCCCAACGCCCTACCATGAACTGAGTAAGTCCTGTCCTGGTTCAATCTACCAAAATGCATCACCTTGCATTTGTCTAAATTAAACTCCATCTGCCATTCAACAGCCCACTGGCCCAATTGATCAAGATCCCTTTGCAATCGGAGATAACTTTCTTCGCTGTCCACTATGCCACCAATCTTGGTGTCATCTGCAAACTTACTAACCATGCCTCCTATATTCTCATCCAAATCATTAATATAAATGTCAAATAACAGTGGACCCAGCACTGATCTCTGAGGCACACCGCTGGTCACAGGCCTCCAGTTTGGAAAAACAATCCTCTACAACCACTCCCTGGTTTCTGTCAAGAATCTAATTTTGTATCCATTTAGATACCTCACCCTGGATCCTGTGAGTTTTAACCTTATGCAACAACCTACCATGTGGTACCTTGTCAAAGGCCTTGCTAAAGTCCATGTAGACAACATCAACTGCACACCCCTCATCTACCTTCTTGGTTACCCCTTCAAAAAACTCAATCAAATTTGTGAGACATGATTTTCCACTCTCAAAGCCATGCTGCCTGTCCCTAATCAGTCCTTGCGCCTTTAAATGCCTGTAGATCCTGTCCCTCAAAATATCTTCCAACAACTTACACACCACAGATGTGAGGCTCACTGGCCTGTAGTTCCCAGGCTTTTCCCTGCAGCCCTTTTTAAACAAAGGCACAACATTTACCACTGTCCAATCTTCAGGCACCTTATCCGTGACTATCGATGATTCAAATATCTCTGCTCGGGGACCCGCAATTTCCTTCCTAGCCTCCCACAATGTCCTGGGATACACTTCATCAGGACCTGGGGATTTATCTACCTTGATGCCCCTTGTGTATATTTAAGGCTGGGATAAGTTTTTGATCATTAATCAAGGGTTATGGGGAAAGAGTAGGAAAGTGGGTGTGAGGATTATTGGATCAACTATGATCCTATTGAATGGCTGAGGAGGTTTGAGGGGCCAAACAGCCTACTGCTATTCCTATTTCTTATGGTCTTAAATTCATCTGTGGTTCACCGACCACTCTTGGCTCAAGGAAAACTTCACAACCATGTATTTAGTTTCCCCCTTACCCCATTCGTCTGGCCTATGCTTGGCTTGGATCCACTCTTTGGCTGTTGACCTACAAAATACTCAGTTACGACTATACTCCAAGATAATACTCGCCAAACTGTAGTTCTGCCATCAAAACTGGCCTGCACGGATCCCATTCCTCGTTGCCATTTGTTAGAGTTGTTTGGGGCTAGAAAATAGCAGCCCAGAAATCCCTGACCTTTATCTCCACCGAATGACCAGTCGGAGATTTTGGACTTTTAAATCGGCCTTTATTCAAGCTAGAGCAGGGATGTCTACCTTCCATGAGGTAGTTTACAGACTTCCTGAATTATACATGGCATGAGCAATTATACTTTTAGTTATCTTACAAATAACTTGCATATACTGATCACAAGTATACATTTGTTCTGAAGTCATTGATATCCAGCTACAGCTAATAGTTCTCATTTCTTATTTTCTGTCAAGTGAATATAGTTAACCAATTGCAATCTCTAAATGCTTGTGGAATTATAATATTCAATTACTACAAATCATGCCTAAATTGCACCATCCAAACATCCACGCCTACAGACCTTCATTGTTATGGCTGTTCTCCTTCTTGTTTATCAAAGTTCCCACGCTCTTGTCCCTTGTTCAGCTAGTTTGTGCAGCCCATTTGTAATGGTGGGAATTGCACAGAAATAACTTCACATCAGCTTCCCGGGGGAATTCTGCTGTACTGAATTCAGAGGGGAACTCTCCTGCATTCAATGACTTTAACCACTTCAGATGCTATACCAGTTTCTGTCTGTAAAGAAAGGAGGCACTGTCTTCCCCTCTTGTTGCATTCAGTGGGTCAGTCACCTCCCAATACAACAGTGGACAGTAAACTGCTGGAGATGTTCCCTGCACCAGTCTGGAAGGAGTGGGGAGTGAAGAAGCCCATGACCATGGTTACCGATACGGCTGCTGGAAATAGTGTTAGCGTCGTATCCCAGAAAGTTAGTTAGTGAAGGATTGAACTGGAGCCAATCTTCACACGTTTTATAAACAGTTATTTACTGAGTTACACATTACAAGCATACGCCTCCTAACCAATCAACCATTGTTTCAGTCAGTGTCTATAAGGGCACAAGTGAGTCTACAGTTCATGCCCACACCTCCTTACAATTAAGAATAATTCATACTCAGTGAAATGTCCTAACCCAGCTCTGCCTGCAGATGTTTGACAATGGGCCCTATTTTACCATTGCGGGCGCGAAAACGTGGTAAAGTCGGGCGAGAGGCCATTATCGCGATCCGCACCTGCATCCGCGCAGATCCCCACTTTACCGAAACCCGGGAATAGAGGCGATTCGATTCGCGCCCAAAACGGGCGCAACGACGATTTAAATGTATTTGCATGCATTTCAATTGAATTAATGAACTGCCCGCCTAACTTTATCAGCATTTCCCCCTTTACCACCGTGTTTGCCAATCCGGAACCGCGCCGTAATGGACCTGCTAAATAAAAGTCTGAATCGGGTGCTCCAGCTGCTGAAGAGGCGCGTTCAGAGCTTCCAACGGGTTCCCTGACTCAGATCAGTGGTGGGGGGGAGGAGGGAGGCTGGTCAGATCATTCTCTGGTTGGAGGGGGGAGGAGGGGAGTGAGACCAGATCATTGTCTGGTTGGGGGGCGGGGAGGAGGAGGAGGGTCAGATGTATCTCTGGGGGAGGGGCGAGAGGGCCGACCGTTGTCTGGTGGTGGGGGAGGAGGAGGCCGGTCAGATGTTCCTCTGAAGAGGAGGGGGAGTGAGGCCAGACCATTCTCTGGGGGGTGGCGGGGGCGGGGGGGGAGTGAAGCCAGTTCATTGTTTGGGGCGGGGGGTGGGGTAGTGAGGCCAGAACGTTGTATGGTGGGGGGGGTGGGTGAGGCCAGACCATTCTCTGGGGGGGGGGTGGGGGGGTAGTGAGGCCAGATCATTGTCTGGGGGGGAGGGGGAGGAGGGAGGCTGGTAAGATGTATCTCGGCGGGGGGGGGGGGGGGGAGGCCCAATCGCTCACTGGTCGGGGGGGGCAGATGGATCTCTGGTGGTGGGGGGGGGGGCGGATGGATCTCTGGTGGTGGGGGGTGGGGGGAGCGGATGGAGCTCTGGTGGTGGGGGCAGATGGATCTCTGGTGGGGAGGCAGGGTGGTCTGCTGCCACTCTGTGGGCGATCGGTGGGGAGGGGGGCAGTGGTGGTGATCGGTCTGGTTAGTGGGGGGGGTGGATAAGGGGGATAGTGATGTGTGTGGGTAGTGGGGGGTTGGATAAGGGGTACAATGATGTGTGTGGGTAGTGGGGGGTGGATAAGGGGGACAGTGATGTGTGTGGGTAGTGGAGGGGGTGGATAAGGGGTACAGTGATGTGTGTGGGTAGTGGGGGGTGGATAAGGGGGACAGTGATGCGTGTGGGTAGTGCGGAGTGGATAATGGGGACAGTTATGTGTGAGTAGTGGGCGGGGTGGATAAGGGGGACAGTGATGTGTGTGGGTCGTGGGGGGATGGATAAGGGGGACAGTGATGTGTGTGGATAGTGGGGGTGTGGATAAGGGGGACAGTGATGTGTGTGGGTAGTGGCGTGGGGGTGGATAAGGGGGACAGTGATGTATGTGGGTAGCGGGGGGGTGGATAAGGGGGACAGTGATGTGTGTGGGTAGTGAAGGGGTGGATAAGGGGGACAGTGATGTGTGTGGGTAGTAGGGGGGTGGATAAGGGGGACAGTGATGTGTGTAGGTAGTGGGAGGTGGATAATGGGGACAGTGATGTGTGTGGGGTCGTGGGGGGGTGGATATGGGGCACAGTGAGGTGTGTGCGTAGTGGGGGGGTGGATAAGGGGGACAGTGATGTGTGTGGGTCGTGGGGGGATGGATAAGGGGGACAGTGATGTGTGTGGGTAGTGGGGGGGGTTGGATAAGGGGGACAGTGATGTATGTGGGTAGTGGGGGGGTGGATAAGGGGGACAGTGATGTGTGTGGGTAGTGGGGGGGTGGATAAGGGGGACAGTGATGTGTGTGCGTAGTGGGGGGGTGGATAAGGGGGACAGTGATGTGTGTGGGTAGTGGGGGGGTGGATAAGGGGGACAGTGATGTGTGTGGGTAGTGGGGGGGTGGATAAGGGGGACAGTGATGTATGTGGGTAGCGGGGGGGGTGGATAAGGGGGACAGTGATGTGTGTGGGTAGTGGGGGTGGTGGATAAGGGGGACAGTGATATGTGTGGGTAGCGGGGGGGTTGGATAAGGGGGACAGTGATGTGTGTGGGTAGCGGGGGTGGCGGATAAGGGGGACAGTGATATGTGTGGGTAGCGGGGGGGTTGGATAAGGGGGACAGTGATGTGTGTGGGTAGCGGGGGGGTGGATAAGGGGGACAGTGATATGTGTGGGTAGCGGGGGGGGGTGGATAAGGGGGACAGTGATGTGTGTGGGGTCGTGGGGGGTGGATATGGGGCACAGTGATGTGTGTGTGTACACCATCGCTCCCGCTGTTCGCTCTCGGGCCGCTTTCTCTGCTTTCTGCAGCCCGGGAGCGATCTGACACGGGCGCGCTTTTTCAAATTTTCAAACTGCGCATGTGCGGTTCTGAGCTCCGATCGTTTCGGTCGTGCTAAGCCCCGCCCACAGCGCGAATGGGACCGGAGATGGCTGAGAGTGTATGGGGGCGCCTGAAAGCAGATTTCTAAGTCGGATCTGCATTACGCCCAGATTCGGCACTTAGAATGAAAATGGTAAAATCAGGCCCAATGTGTCCTTAGTGAAGCAGTGCTGTGGTTCATGTAGAAACACTGTTCCGTCTAAATGCTGGGTTGATAGAACTGTACCAATAACTGGTGTCGAATTAGTCATGATGTGGAGATGCCAGCGTTGGACTGGGGTAAGCACAATAAGACTCGAAGTGCCTAAGGAGCCATCATAGTCAGAACCAAGACCTTCACCACATAATAAGCCTCTCCCTTTGGACTTTCCCTGGATATAAATGGCAGTCCAAACAACCAGCATTTTGACTGATAAAGCAATAGCCAGTAGAAATCAGTGGACAATGAACCTGATTATTGGCTGATGATCCATTCTGCACTGGAGCAGCAGCTGGGTGGGGATTGGGTGGGGGCGGGATGTGGGCAGCAGGCTCATTCCCAATACTGAATGCATGTTTGTATGTTCAACTGTAAGAGTTTCAGAGTGGGTATTGGCTGAAGTACTGAGGTCAAAAATGGCTCCGCTCGAGTCCAGTCAACATGACACACTGACCGATATCACGATCTGTCTACCTTGCATACACGCCTGTAGCACTAGCACAACTGATATATCCACAATACACCTGGCACAGCCCGCACCAATGTGTGTGTGCAGGAATTTTGGATGTAAACTAGCACCCGTGGTGCCAAAAACACAGGTGTGATGGAATTGAATTCTGCAGTCTGCGTATCGCAGGATTCTTCAACACAGGTCCAAGGATCCCTGTCGAGAGCACCACATTATTTTGACTCGCCACAATTACCACAAGTTGCACTAAGTACAGTGAACAACGAGTACCGTCCATTCTCTGCCGATTGCAGAATTCTCACCCATTTCCTTTTTCCCAAGCTGACACCTATAGCTAAGGCTCAATGATACACATGGACATCTCTATCAAACTTTCTGATGTACCTGATCTTCTCTCGAATAAACTATGCGAGTATATGAGAGAAAGCAAAGATTAAAGAAAAAGCTAATGCCCTTATCTGAGTTAAGCTAAGCTAAGCCAAGTTGAGCTGCATTAATGCAGTCAACTAGACCCTCAGCAACACAGTGCAATCTCTTGCTGCCTTCAATCCTTAATCTCACAAAGTTTGTAGAAATGTGAGGATTTCCTCAGCTGAGTACCACTGTGAATTTTGAAAAGATGTCGCTTAACATTGCTGAATCGGTAAACTTTATATTATTTTTTGCCCCAAAGCAGATGCACCATTTACGACCTCTCACGTTCCTGGAGAGTGGTTATCTTTTTAGTATTTTGTTGTAACAGTTCTGAAACTTTTTAAGTGTCACACTTTGTGACCGTTTCATGAACAAAAAATAAAATCTGCCACTTGCATCGCAACAAGATAATCCTGAATCTCAACTCGTCACTGCATCTTTCCATTTGAATTGAAACATGAATGTTGAAGAATTAATCCTGGCTTTAAACGTCCCGAGAAAAATCAGGCTGCTTAACGCTGTTCGACGAGCTGCTAATTGTTGTTAGAGTCTATTAATGCTGATTTTTAAACAAAAAATGATTCAAATCCTGGAAGCCTGACATCCGTAAGCTGCCTCCCAGCTGTTCAGTCTGCCTTCTCTAGCCAAACAACAATGCTTGCATTTTTGAACTGCTTCAGCTGATGGAAACCAGATTGAACAGATAGGTCCGAGATACAGAAGTTGAACATGAATCTAGCCTGTGTAATGAGACTGGGTACAGCCTGCCATGTGTGTGTGTGTGTGTGTGACCAACAGCAGAAACTATAACATTGTACCTGCATAATGTGATATGGCTTAGAGGCAGAACAGTAACTTTCAAAAGCAAATTCAAACTCTCAGCTACTACCTGAAAGAACTACGCCACAAGATTTTGTTTTTAAATAAAAGGATTTACTCGACAAGAATTAAACAAACAAGTGCTACTTTTAAAAATTAATTTGTGGCACAGAAGGAGGCCATTCAGCCCACCAGCCATGTAGAGTCACATGTAGACCAGACCATGAGGGGGACAGTGATGACCTTATCCATTAGTCACATGTAGACCAGACCAGGTAAAGACAGCAGATTTCCTTCTCTAAAGGACATTAGTGAACCAGATGGGTTTTTCTGACAATCAACAATGGTTTCATGGTCATCAGTAGATTCTTAATTCCAGATTTATTTTTATTGAATTCAAATTCCACCATCTGCAGCAGGATTCGAACCTGGGTCCCCAGAACATCAGCTGAGTTTTTGGATTAATAGTCTAGCAATAATACCACTAGGCCATTGCCTCCCCATTTAACACAATAAACATTTAGATTTTCACACCAATAATCTTAATAGACTCCTTCCTCTTCTGTTTGCAATTACATCCAAGAGTTTCCCTCTATATTACCAGATCCTGAGTGTTCATTCATTTCTCCTGCAAACAAACCAAGATGTGCCACAGCTCTGGGGAATTCACTTTAATTCTCCTCAATGTTCCTGCTGCTCTCCGAAATACGACATTTCTTGGGGTCCTTCCACTAACATTTGGCTAGGCGATTCTCCAATTCTGTTTAAGAACCACACAACTGTGGGCATCTCGACTCAAACATGGACTTCAATGCATTGTCGCTCAACTCCAAAATCAAAAAGCACCCTTGTTTTTGATAGCCCTTTGCTGCTCGCCTCAGTCGCTTCCAAGCACTCATTGCCGGCAGCTTTCGCTCCTTGCCTTTGCCTGTGAGAAAGCACATAGAGAAACAAAATACTGCCTCCCTGCAATCTATCCCCACAGCAACAAGACTACGATGTCCCAGATAGAGATTTAAACTAACTAACTTTAGTTTCCAAAACATCGCTTTGATCTGAAAAGTATACGGGTATTTTAAGATCTTCCCCCATTTAGCAGTTACTTTGACCTGGGATATTACGTGAATAATCTGCATCCCTAACAAAGGCAGGACAATTCTCCTCAGATGTCTTCAGTTACCCAGTGAAACAGGCCCACTTGCCATCTTATGGCTGTCACTAATCTAATTCTAACCTTGTAAGTACAATTGGAAGGACCTTTGATGCGTAAGTATTTGGGTAATCTGATTTCTGAATTCCAGGGAGTCTATTTAATTTCCACAAAGCTAAGAGTTACATTCCTGCATCAAATCAGTCATGAAATTGGACAGTTTCACAATTGTTTAACAGGTGGATAGTCATTTACCTAATCAGGCAACAGAAGACATCATGTGACTCACAACAGTTTTATTGTTATATTAGAGTTCAGTACAAATACTAGTTCCCATGCCTCCCTTTCAAACCCTTTCCCTGTCCAGAAGCAACCCCAGACTGGGGGAAAACCCAGCTCTTAAATAGAGGCTTTAATGAGCAACATCTGTTCTCAACTAACTCCGAAGCTAGCCTTGGTTTATGCTTACAGGGTCCCACATTGCTAACATGATCAACAATTGTCTGCTTGGAACAATGGAGATTGAGGAGAGCTTTGATAGATGTGTATGATGTGATGACAGGCTTAGACAAAGAGGGAGACGATGGCCTAGTGGTATTACCGCTCAGACAATTAATCCAAAAACTCAGCTAATATTCTGGGGACCCAGGTTTGAATCCCACTATGGCAGTTGGTGGAATTTGAATTCAATAAAGAACATCTGGAATTAAGAATCTAATGACGACCATGAAAGAATTTTTGATTGTTGGAAAAACCCATCTGGTTCACTAATGTTGTTTCGGGAAGGAAATCTGCTGTCCTTACTCGTCTGGCCTACATGTGACTCCAGAGCCTCAGCAATGCGGTTGACTCTCAACTGCCATCGGGAAACTAGGGATGGGCAATAAATGCTGGCCAGCCAGTGACACTCGTGTCAACGAATGAATGAAAAAAAGGGTGATGAACAAAATCTGTTCCAATGAACTGATGGTGGAAGGTGTAGGGGATACAGATTTAGGGTTTTGGGCAAGAGATGTGATGCAAGTAATAATGGCCCGGGACATCAAGGGTAATGGAAGCGGAGACAATCAAAAGGAAATTGGATGAGCAAGTTGAGTGGAATAAACTTGCAGGTCTGTGAGAATTGAGTGAGGGAATGGGTACGGCTTGATGGTTTTGCAAACAGCTGGAATGGCTGGTGGGCTGAATGGCCTCCTTCTGTGCCACAATGACTCCTCAGGCAGGATGTTTAACCCCCATTGAAGGCGAAAACAGAGGCATGGCCAATGTGCTATTTTACTGGCCACCCCACTGCAAGGCAAAGTCAATCAAAGTCTGGTTAAGACCTATTGCCAGAGCTCAAATGCACCGAGAGGGCAGGGTTGGGTGAGCTGCCCAGAGAAGGCCGTCTGGCAGCTGACCAGGGGTGGGGATGGGGGATGGTGCCAGCACACCTGACAGGGATTGAGGACCTCCCCATCTGCCTGCCTATGTCTCCAGCCACAGGCACCATCTCTCGCTCTCTCCCTCTCAGCTGAAGATGCACTCTGCTGCTGCTTCTGTGCTGGAAGGTGGCCCATTGGCCCTCCAGCTTCAAGTGCGGGCCCACCAATTGTAATTGGACAATTAGCTCTCTGCCCACTAATTGGCCAATTTGCGGGAAAGTAACTGCTGGGTGACTGTTCCCCACGTGATGCAGAGTTGTGACCCTCATTTGATCCTGAATACCATCGTCTGAGTACAGACCAAGAAAATTGCCAAATCCCAATCAGCATTTGACAATTTAAGAAATTTGAATTCTTGTAACCGGTTATTTTATAAAGTTTTTTTTTTAGTAATTTTAATTTATTAAAAGAGAAAACATTGTTCTCATGTTGGTATCGACAGGTTTTGAAAGCAGCTGGGATTGAGTTGATGTGAGAGTGATTCACGCAGCCCGATGTATCTCAAACCTACAATCATGCCCAATTTTCAGATCTTGCCAATGCTGCCAGCACTGAGTACCACTTCAGAGAATTCGATATTTCTTCCAGTGACAACTTGTTTTATTGTATGATTTTAACGTTACTTTCTGGGCATCATCTAAAATCTGTGAGCGGGGGGGAAAAAATGGTTGACTCAAACTAGTGTTTTATGAGAGATATTGTGGCATAGCTTGTTCTTCTTGTTTACTTGAATATCTTTGCTGCCTCACTTGCTCTGAATGTGACAAGTTGGATTTGGAAGATCAAAAGCCTAAGACGCCTCTTACTGCCAAATCCAGCTCTCTTATCCCTCGAGTCGAACCCAATATTTTTCTAGGTTTGCATGATAAGGTAAACAGGTTTAAACGTTTTTGGGCTACAAACTGGTTTGGGAACAGTTCGGGGCTGTTGTGATAGTTTTGTTGTTGTATTTAAAAGCTATCTTTCCCCTCAAGTAGTCAAACCAAGTAATGGAGTGGTTTCAAGATTAACTTTACTATAGCTACAGGATCTTGAATATCCTTTCAGAGCACTGAGAGTGAAAAATTCAGAAATACATCAGCAATTAAAGTCTCAGCTTCGATTACAAGTAATTAGCATATACCAATAAAAAAGAATAGAGTTGTCTCCATCCAATCATAAAAGGTTACATCACATGAAAGTATGGTTTTTAAAACCAATCGTAATCACCTTACACTTGCTTAATTATAATATCCAATTGACTTAATGTTTTTACTTGCCTCAATTGAATATTGTTTTCCATTATCTTTTTGCATTCCAACTGTTCATAGAATCATAGGATCCCTACAGTGCAGAAGGAGACCATTCAGCCCATCAACCACAATGCCACCCAGGCCCTATTCCCGGAACCCAGCTAATCTCCTGTCACTAGGGTCAATTTAGCATGGCCAATCACCCTAACCTGCACATCTTTGAACTGTGGGAGGAAACCGGAGCACCTGGGGGAAACCCACGCAGATATGGGGAGAATGTGCAACTCCACACAGACAGTGACCCGAGGCCGGAATTCAACCCGGCCCCCTGGCGCTGTGAAGCAGCAGTGCTAACCACTGTGCCACCGTGCGGCCCCTGGTTCCTGGTTATTAGAACATGGATCACTTCCTTGTCCAATGCTGATATCTGATATAATGAGCTATGTCCAGACTAACGACCTTGGTGTCTGTCTGTGAAGACTCTTATAAGAAGACCTTTGTTTTTAATGGCAGCTTGTGTGATTTTTAAACTTGTGTGACGATTAACCCTTTCAGTCCCCCCTTTGGCCATTGTGTGACCACCCAAAAAGACCAATAGGATGTTGAGAATACTCTCCGAATCCTTCAGGTGGCTCGTCGTCCAGAGGTTTCCAAAACGATTCTGCTGTAAATTTCAGCTGCTGGCTATCCTATTTCTTCCTTACAGGGATCCATAGGAGCATAGCGAGGTACTGCCGGTGCCAGCAGTTTAACCGACTTTCTTTGATAACAGCACAATATGGTGGCCCATAATAACATAACTCTCGTCACTACGGTCATCCCCATCCTGATTATTTCCCACCAATCAGTTCGGCGGTTCCCTGCCAGTCCTGGAACAAACATGTCCCACCAATGGTGTGTTCCTGATTGTTTCAGACTGGTGGCAATCTGGGTCGCTAACTTCACCTGGATACGTCCCTTATGAATCTGTTCTTTGAAGTGCCTAATTTATTCATGGGTGATTTCCCATAGCTTCTTGGACTACTTTGCCCAGTGTCTCATCAGAGTATAACGAGTCATCCCACCAGGCACCAAACACGTACCCTGATGTTTTTCCCAGCAAGTGGATCCCTCCCACAGTCAATGAGTCTGTTACTTGCAGACAAACTGTGATTACTTTCACAAAGTAAACCCCCGAGATTATCTCTGTCTCCGGGGTGATTATGCATCACTATGTAGGGTCCACCTGCACTGCTTTAAATGCCTCTTTCAAAGGTAAAATATCAACGATGATCTTGCGGGCATTACCTAAAGGCTTGAGGGTCCGACAAGCACACAGCACGTAATGCTTTGACACCATCTAGGACAAAGCAACCTGCTTGATTGGCACCCCATCCACCACCTTTAACATTCCCTCCCTCCATTCACTGCCCAGTTTTGTTCAAATTCAAACCAGGCGGCCCGACTCTGGTCCTGCCGCTGTCAATAGGAATTTCCATTGATGTCACCCATGCTGACGGGAAACCCGCAGGTCGTGTTGCGTTGCCGGCGGCTGAAGAATTCCGGCCTTGGTCTTTTATCTCCCTCAAATGTAACTTTATGTTCTGAAAAATGATATTGAGTATTGTTGAAAAAAGAGACATGCTATCAAAGTTTTTTGTCTTGCACTCATTAGGACAAGAAGTTACCAACAGTACAGAGGAGCAACAATTTATCCCACATCAGAAGACAGTGCTAATTGATTGCCAAGTAGACTCTGAAGTAGGCATTGTCATGGAGAATGCAGTGTGGAACAGTTAACTGATCATTTTTTTTCAAATGAGGCAGCTTGACTCTAATTGGTCAAGGCACTGTCCTGGTTAATGAACCTGGAAATGACTGCTCCTCAAATTTTTATTTAGTTGAAAAAGGCACAATGATTGGACATGTTCCTTCTGTCTGCAAAGGGCATAGTTGTTAGTTAGTTATGTATTTATTAGTGTCACAAGTCAGCTTGCATTAACACCATGAAAATCCCCCAGTCGTCACCTTTTCGGGTACACTGAGGGAGAATTTAACATGGCCAATGCACCTAACCAGCACATCTTTGGGACTGTGGGAGGAAACCAGAGCACCCGGAGGAAACCCACGCAGACAGAGAGAGAATGTGCAGACTTAACATGGACAGTGACCCAACCCGGGTCCCTGGTGCTATGAGGCAGCAGTGCTAACCACTGTGCCACCGCGTTGTCTGTGTGAATATACGCTGCTTCCAAAATGCGCAAATTAGTCACACTGTGAGCCTGGCTGAAAATCTTAAATTGGTTTTCAATATTCTTGACAGTATTAACTACAATACTCTTCACCTGATTCTGCCTTTTTTTGTTCCCCGTAACACATCGTTGATGAAACTGGCACTGTGTTTAAGTGTTGCAATCACAGAGTGCAACAAAGCTCAAATGCGACTGACCAAGTTTGCAAAGCTGGTGTGTGGATATTGCAGGTGTTTTGGATAACAATCCGCTGGCTACTCTTTCTGTTTTCTTGAGTATCTCCTTCTGCCTCCCACTGTTCTTGTTCTTGGACTGCTAGCTGTCCAGCGGCGACTTCCACCAACTGTTCTCAAACCCTGTAGCAACTTCCAGCATCTGCTTGCAAAGCAGTCAGTTCTGCCAGTGCTGAGACCAAACTGCAGGCAGCCAACTTGGCTCATTCTTGTACAAACGTGCCAGCTCAGTCCCTGGTGGGGATTGTAGATGTAAGTGAATGATTGTATTCTTTCACATGAGTGAACAAATGACTGCAAGTCAGAGCCAGAGGTGAGATGCTCTATTAATTGTTTTCTAATAGAACCTTGGGTGGAATCAACTTCCATTAAGCATAATTCATGTTGTGACACTTAAAAAAATAAGAGTTGAATAGATTTCTGATTCAGGCTGGGACTTGACGATTGAAGGGGGTAAGTACAGTCAGAATTATCCCCCTTCATCAACACTGCTGCTCCAAACCTGCAGGGATCGAGAGAATGTCAACCAGTCAGGATTGATTAATGTACATTGTAAGGTTTGGTGTCCATGGTTGCCTTTAGAAACCAAGGGGAGATTATACTTTTTGTCTGCACTTGGAGAATTTTTCTGCATACCCACTCCGCACATGAAAGAAGCTGTGGGATGTTCTTGACAGTGTTTCCTGAAGACATAACCAGGATTTGTTGAAAGTACATACTTTTTTTGTCTTGTTCTCTCTCATATTTTAAAATGAATTGAGGAATTCTATTGCATGGGTTGGAATTGTCGTGCTTAATTTTCTTGCCTGTGAATTCTATTGGCAATGAGACCAGCAGTTATCCCGTTTGTTTGGCTGTTCTAATCATCTGAAATATTGGTGAATTATTCGATCCTGGTATTTTTGAATTGTGGCTGCTTTATTCTGACTCTGAAGTAGGTCTCCTTATTCCCCTCAGTCTACCGCCCACCTCTCTGCCAGGTTTGAACAGTCCAGTGCGAGGTGCCTATTTTCTGAACTGTGTTTCATTTGTCACTGCTGCAAAGACAACTGCAGCAACCATCCCAGAATAGAGTTATTGCACTGAATGGGGGTGGCTCAGCACTGAACTCCAGTCTCTCTCCTGCTTCTCAACACCACAGCAGGATCAGCAAAGACTTTGCAATGTAGCACTGAAAATAAGGGGTATAATAACCAACACCAACAAGGGGCAGCAGCAGCACGGTAGCACAGTGGTTGGCACTGCTGCCTCATAGTGCCAGGGATCCGGGTTTGATTCCCGGCTTGGGTCTGTGTGGAGTCTGCATGTTTCCCCTGTGTCTGCGTGGGTTTCCTCTGGGTGCTCCGGTTTCCTCCCACAGTCCGAAAGACGTGCTGGTTAGGTGCATTAGCCATGATAAATTCTCCCACAGTGTACCCGAATGGGAACATGAGTGTGGAGACTAGGTAGCTTTCAGAGTAACTTCCTTGCAGTGTTAATGTAGGTCTACTTGTGACACTAATAAATAAATAAAAAACACCAACCCCCAACTCCTACGATCTTGACCGGTGCTTCTTCCCTCCCAACTGCCATTCTGCTTCCACCACCAATCCCACCCCATCTCATCTCTCCCCTCTGTCCCCCAATCAACTCGCAATGTTGCCTATTTGTCATCTGCAGCCGCACCGGAATCTGATTAGATGCCGGGCAAGATATCTATAAAAGTCAGCGGGATCTCAATCTTCCTGGCATTTGCAGGTTTATCCCTCCAAGAAAAAAGTCCACCCGCTCCCTGGAAATATCATGGCCAGTGTTATACACCTCAGAGCCTTGGAGGAGTTAGACTGGACTTGCTTGATTTAATCAGAGTATTCAGGATACATTAGCTATCGTGAACATGCACAGTATGAGTGCTCCAGTGAGATGAGGACTGAGATAAATAATTTCATCGTCTTTTTCCATCGTCAACTGTCACTGTTGCAGAGAACACCAACTGATTCAGATTATTCAAACCACTGGTATTTCAATTGTCTTTTTTTCAGAGAGACATTCTGCTTTTATATGCATTGTTTTAACTGATGCAGTCTCAGTGTAACTAAAGTCACAATAATTTCCCTAAATTGAGGACATAGCCCCTGGCTTTCACTGATGTGGATTGAGATACTCACCAACTGAGATAAACTATGCTGAGATTAAAAATAGTATGATAAGTGGGCAGGCTAAATAAAAGATTGCTTTACTGATTTCACAAACAGGACCATCTTGATTTTCTTCATATTTCTTGACAAATCAATCTGACTTGCTTTGTCTTTTCCCTACTTGTTATTTACAATTCTGCTGTTTCTTTTTCAAACACTTCTCCCATCTCCAGCATCCTAGATGGTATGCTTTGCTCCCACTGTTACACAAATCTACTTTGCCATTTTCGCGAGGGTGTATGGTGATCTGTTGGTTCTGCATATTTTGTTCCCTGCCGCCTGTTTCTATATGAAGCAGATTGGGAACTGATTGCAAAGGGGCAAAACCACATTCTACACACATGAGCATACTTCACCACCATGCCATCCTGCAGTTTGTTGTTTCTGAATGATTCATTTGTCAGTTTATTTCACGACCAGCACTTTGTACTTATGGAAAAAGATTGATATTGCCTCTTGTTTTGTGAGGGTGGATGTGATGTTAACTTTAAGCTGATCCACCAACATTGAAAACTATTGGTATCAGAGCGGCCATCAGCTTTATACTTCAGCCAATTTTACTTTCCATTAAGCACTGCATAATTAGTGCTAATGAAAGGTAGATCCAATGTGAAGAATTAAAATACGTGAGGAAAAATTGAATACAGAATCAAGACTTGGAAGGGCATTGACATGAGCAAGCACATAAGACTTTGGTCAAAAATCTTATCTGATTTCAGCACCTCTGACAGTGAAGCACTCGCTCAGTGCTGGACAGCAATGTCAGACTTGACTTTCGCATTCAGTCTCTGGAGTGGAACTTGAACCCAGAACCAGGGGCAAGTGTACTGCCAGCTGAGCCATGACTAACACACACTGATGATCAGTAATGGGGTGGAGTGGCGGCACATTGGTTTGCACAGCGCCAGGGACCCGGGTTCAATTCCGGCCTCAGGTCACTGTCTGTGTGGAGTTTACACATTCTCCCAGTGTCTGCGTAGGTTTCCTCCGGGTGCTCTGGTTTCCTCCCACATTCCACTGATGTGCAGGTTAGGTGGATTGGCCATTCCAAATTGTCCCTTCGTGTGCAAAGATTTGTACGTTAGATGGATTAGCCATGGGAAATGTGTGGGGTTACAGGGATAGGGTAGGGGCCTGGGTAAGATACTTTGTCAGAGAGGTGATACAGACACGATGGGCCGAATGGCCTCTTCTGTACGGTAAGGATTCTCTCATTCTTTCTCACATATGCTTCTAAGAAAACCATTTCAGACATTGATCGCTGTGTGGCATCAGTTATACCTTTACCTTTTGCCCTTTACTTTTCATTTCCATTCAGTGATTAGCTTAACTTGAAATACTGCTGTAAATTATTATGTGAACAGAATTCCCACTCACCTGAAGAAGGGGCTTGCAGCTCTGAAAGCTTGTGTGGCTTTTGCTACCAAATAAACCTGTTGGACTTTAACCTGGTGTTGTTAAACTTCTTACTGTAAATTATTCTCCTCAGTCCTCCTGTTTGTCTTGTAAAGTTTTATTTCCTTTGATTTTGCCTGTAGACCGAAGTCCAAGGTTATCCTAACATTTCTTTGTAGCACAGACCTCTGGCCCGAGCAAGTGGCATTGTGGTATTTTTTTTTCCACAGCGCTTATTGGTGGCACAGTAGTTAGCACTGCTACCTCACAGTGTCAGGAACCCGGGTTCAATTCCAGCCTTGGGTCACTGTCTGTGAGGAGTGTACATGTTCATCTCGTGTCTGTGTGGGTTTCCTCTGGGTGCTCCGGTTTCCTCCCACAGCTGTGGGTGAGGTGGATTGGCCATGCTAAATTGTTCCTTAGTGTCAGGGGATTGGCAGGGTAAATACATGGGGTTAACAAGGATAGGGCCTGGGTGGAATTATTGTTGGTGCAGGTTGATGGGCTGAATAGCCTCTGTTTGCACTGTAGGGATTCTATGATTGTCAATGTCTCTGAGTGAATATATTAAAAAAGAACACCATATTCTTTCAGAACTGCAGTGTACTTGGCAATTTTGTTTTCAACATTCTTCTCAGCTATTTCCTTCAGGTTTAAAATTTTATCCCCCTTTTATCTTTTCTCCCACTTTGCTTCCCCTTTTCCCCCTTTCTCTCAATTTTATCTCTCTTCCACCCATCTCCACCCCCCCCCCCCCCCCCAACAACATCTTCATCTGTCACAGTTTAACCCTCTGATTTCAGCTTCTCTGCCGTTTGGCCATTCACACCTTCCATTCTCTTTATGGACTGCCATTAGCACCTCTTAGCCTTTCCCCTTGTTTTTGT
Source organism: Mustelus asterias (assembly GCF_964213995.1). Taxonomy (NCBI): domain Eukaryota; kingdom Metazoa; phylum Chordata; class Chondrichthyes; order Carcharhiniformes; family Triakidae; genus Mustelus; species Mustelus asterias. The sequence continues at coordinate 8,804,810 of NC_135827.1, read as the reverse complement.
GGTTATGGCTCACCCTTCATTCTCTCACCCGACAGTATAAATATCTCCCACTTTCTGTGCCTTTTAGCTTTGACAAAGGGTCATCTGGACTCAAAACGTTAGCTCTTTTCCCTCCTTACAGATGCTGCCAGACCTGCTGAGATTTTCCAGCATTTTCTCTTTTGGTTTCAGATTCCAGCATCCGCAGTAATTTGCTTTTGTTCAGTTTTTAAAATTTTCTTCTTTTTCCTCATAGTGAAGCTTGGCTTTTTCTCCTCACTGCTCATCAAGTGTGGCTGGAACTGCCTGGTATTTCGCGGCATCATTTCCAGAGTTTGGAGGTTTCCTTTCTGCCTTGAGAATTAAAATTCACATTACGATATCAAGCTTGTCCATTGAGAGTGAAAAACATTCAACTTCTGACCCCACCTTCCCTGCCCACTCACTGGTCTGTGACTCACAGAATATGGCTGTCAGTTCTTTACTTGTATATTTTTGAGGGGTGAGAGTTGCAGTAACTTTAACATCTTTCTTCATAAGAAATAATTGTGCTAACTCCCACATGACAGCAGACTCAGAGGTCAGGTGGAATCTTTATGGATTAGTATGATCGTTTCACTTCCATCAATGAGAAAGTAAATTGGTTAAAAACATAATTAAACTTATTTATAATGATCACAGCTGCAAATTTTGTCTCAAAACTGAGCTTTCAGCGAAGAATGTTAATTAGCACATCAAGGGGAATAGCCTCAGCAAGTATATCAGAATTTGGCAACCACATCGCACTAATGTCGTAGATTATTTTTTAATAAAATGTGCAAATCCTCTCTGTGATATAGAACATAGAACAGTACAGCACAGTACAGGCCCTTCAGCTCTTGATGTTGTGCCGAGCTTTGTCCGAAACCAAGATCAAGCTATCCCACTCCCTATCATTCTAGTCTGCTCCATGTGCCTATCCAGTGACCGCTTGAAAGTTCCTAAAGTGTCCGACTCCACTATCACAGCAGGCAGTCCATTCCACACCCCAACCACTCTCTGAGTAAAGAACCTACCTCGGACATCCCTCCTATATCTCCCACCATGAACCTTATAGTTATGCCCCCTAGTAACAGCTACATCCACCCATATGTTTGCCGTAACACACAAAGAAAGCTGGAAGTGGGGGCAAGGCAAATATAGCCTGTTGTGCAGAGGGGATTTATCAGAATGGTTCCAGGGGTCAGGGATTTCAGCTGGAAGCTAAGGTTGGAGAAACTGGAGTCGTCCTCCTTGGAGCAGAGGAGAGATGTGCACAGGATAACGACAAATTTAGACATGGTGGAAAGGTCACAATGCCAGGCAATGACCATCACCAATAAGAGACACTCTAGCCACCGCCCTTTAACATTCAATGGTGTTACCATCACTGAATCCACCACTGTCAACATCCTTAGGGTTACCATTGACCAGAAACTCAACTGAACTCGCCACATAAACACAATGGCTATAAGAGCAGGTCAGGGGCAAGGAATATTGCGGCGAGTAACTCACCTCCTGACTCTCCAAAGCCTATCCACTATCTACAAGGCACAAGTCAGGAATGTCACTTGGTCATAGAGCCTTGTCATCATGAAGAGAAATGGGCCATACAAGGACTAACAGGTCCTCATCAAGTTCGCATCTTTTTTTTAATTTTCCCCAGTTTCAATATGCAACTGCTTGGATATAAGCAGGTTGACTTGCATGCAATCTTGATTCTTGCCTTAATCTGTTTTCTCTCCTTTTTCCCCCCATATTGTTCACACCAAGAGCACATTATTCCCTTTGACCTGCCCCTTCTCTGCTCCAAATCACGCAACATTCTCTCATCAGTCCAACGATTGGTGACGTTATGCATCCTTAGACAAGCGTACTGCATCCAAAACTTCTAACTTCTTTTCTCAAACAAATTCATAATAACTACAATGCAGAAGGAGGCCATTTGGCCCATCGCGTCTTCACCAACTCTCTGACGGAGCAACTTACCCAGACTAACCCTTGCCCCCGTCCAATCCCCACAACCCCAAGCATTTAGCTTGTTAATCCTCCTAACCTAAACATCTTGGGTTGCAATTTACCATGGCCAATTCACCTAACCTGCGCAGTCCTCGGCTCACAACCCTTTTCACCCACCCCTCACCCCCCCCCCTCCTTTAGGGGGAGGCGATGGCCTAATGGTATTATCGCTCGACTTTCAATCCAGAAACCCAGCTAATGTTCTGGGGACCCAGGTTCGAATCCTGCCATGGCAGATGGTGGAATTTGAATTTAATAAAAAAATACCTGGAATTAAGAATCTACTGATGACCATGAAACCATTGTCGATTGTTCGAAAAACCCATCTGATTCACTAATGTCCTTTGGGGAAAGAAATCTGCCGTCCTTACCTGGTCTGGTGTTTCTGAATGGAGGGCTGTGACAAGTGGTGTTCCTCAGGGATCAGTGCTGGGACCTTTGCTGTTTGGAATGTATATAAATGATTTGGAGGAAAATGTAACTGGATTGATTAGTAAGTTTGCGGACGACACAAAGGTTGGTGGATTTGCGATAACAATGAGGACCATCAGAGGATACAGCAGAATATAGATCAGTTGGAGACTTGGGCGGAGAGATGGCAGATGGAGTTTAATCCGGACAAATGTGAGGTGATGCATTTTGGATGGTCTAATACAAATAGGAAATATACAGTAAATGGCAGAACCCTTAAGAATATTGATAGGCAAAGGGATCTGGGTGTACAGGTACATAGGTCACTGAAAGTGGCAATGCAGGTGGCGAAGGTAGTCAAGAAGGCATATGGCATGCTTGCCTTCATCGGCTGGGGTATTGAGTTTACAAATTGGCAAGTCATGTTGCAACTTTATAGAACCTTAGTTAGGCCGCACTTGGAATATAGTGTTCAATTCTGGTCGCCACACTACCAGAAGGATGTGGAGGCTTTCGAGAGGGGACAGAAAAGATTTACCAGGATGTTGCCTGGTATGGAGGGCATTAGCTATGAGGAGAGGTTGGAGAAACTTGGTTTGTTCTCATTGAAACGAAGGAGGTTGAGAGGAGACCTGATAGAAGTCTACAAGATTATGAGAGGCATGGACAGAGTGGATAGTCAGAAGCTTTTTCCCAGGATGGAAGAATCAATTATGAGGGGGCATAGGTTTAAGGTGCGAGGGGCAAGATTTAAAGGAGATGTACGAGGCAGATTTTTTACACAGAGTAGTGGGTGCCTGGAACTCGTTGCCGGGGGAGGTAGTGGAAGCGGATACGATAGTGACTTTTAAGGGGTGTCTTGACAAGTACATGAATCGGATGGGAATTAGAGGGATATAGTCCCCGGAAGGGTAGGGGGTTTTCGTTAATTTAGGCAGCATGGTCGGTGCAGGCTTGGAGGGATGAAGGGCCTGTTGCTGTGCTGTAATTTTCTTTGTTCTTTGTTCTTTGTACATGTGACTCCAAAGCCACAGCAATGTGGTTGACCCTCAACTGCCCTCGGGCAACTATGGATGGGCAATAAATGTTGGCCAGCCAGCGACACCCATGTCCCACAAATGAATGAAGAAATATATATAAAGGGGCCGCCATCCAAATGGAGGAGGGTTACCACCCTGCCAGTGCCTCCTGTTCGTGTCCTCCTCAGTGTTCCCTGCCACTGGCAGGGGACTATGCCCAGCCTTGGCCCTCAAACCCCAGGGCCACGAGGCCCCTCTGCATCCCCTGACGTTATCATCGCGACTGAGATTTGCTTTTGAAAACCAGTAGTGATTCGCGCCGGTGTAATGTTATTATTGCATCTGTTCCAATGTTAGTCTACATGACTTTGTGTGCTCTCCAAGTCGGTTATTTTCTTGTCTGTCCTGCAAGAAAGTTTGGCTATTTTGTATGCAGATTTCCCCAGGAAAATGTTTGTCCGTCCCGCAACTTGGTTGGTCCTTGTTACTATGGAATTTAAAAGTTCACTTATTAGCCACAAGTAGGCTTACATTAACACTGCAATGAAGTTACTGTGAAAATCCCCGAGTCGCCACACTCCAGCACCTGTTTGGGTGCAATGAGGGAGAATTTAGCATGGCCAATGCACCTCACCAGCACATCTTTGGGACTGTGTGAGGAAACTGGAGCACCCGGAGGGAACCCACGCAGACACGGGGAGAACCTGCAGACTCCGCACAGTCAGTGACCCAAGCCGGGAATCGAACCCGGGTCACTGGCGCTGTGAGGCAGCAGTGCCAACCATTGTGCCACCCTATTTCTGATTTGCGTTCACTTGTTAATGTGGTTATTGAAGCGGAAGAGCAAGAATTGCAAACAAGAACAGTCAGATAATGTAACACAAGATGGGGCTTGCAACTGAGGGAGAGAAATAGCTCCAAGACTCACTGCGGACCTGGACTATTTTTGTTCATGCAGGAGAAAATACAGTCCCACAGGTACCAGGAATCATAACAGTACAACAATTTGGATGCAAAGAGTGAGCCGTTAGAATCCAAATTTCATCTCTCTCTGGGCTGGTAGCTTCTGAGCGCAGCTTTTAATTCCTTGTAGGTTTCTACCACTGTGGCTTCATCACAATCTAATTTTCACTTAATTTACAAATGGCTGGTTAACTGCAAAATTGTTGATGCCACAGAAAACTTTCCATTTATTAAGTATTAGCACCTTTTACCTTTGTCTCATTACCGTGCAGAGGATTACAAGTAAATTTAATTACAAATATATGTTTGTGCATGTATAGGCCATGGGTTGCTCAGTGCATAGAAATTAGAGTCTTTCAGCTCTGAAACGTCTGAAATATATCTGCCTGGTAACTAAATCAGAATAACAACCTTCAGTGCTTGCTGAAGCAGCCATTATGTACAGCACAGGCTGACTGATCTGCATTGTATTAAATGTCAGGGAAAAATGAACATGGTTTGTTTTCCTTCTGTTTAAAAAAATAACACATTAATGCACACAGCAACATGTCACAAATAGCAATGCAATCAATCATTAAACCATCTGTTTTCAGTGATGTTGGTTCAAAGATAAAGTTTGATCAGGACATTGGAAATTCAGCTGCAATGATAAGTGCTGTAGGCTCTTTTATATTCACCTCACGGGGCGAATTTTCCCGTTCCGCCCACCACGGGAATCATAGCAGGCGAGGGGCAGACCATGGAAATGTCCGTTAACCTCAGGCGGGATTTTCCAGTTTCGGGGCAAACGCAGCCCAAAAATCCCGCCACACATCTTGCGGGGGGGGGGGGGGGAGAAGAATCTCAGACAGCACAACACACCCTTAATACCACACTGGGATCATTGAATCTTGACAGTGCGGAAAGAAGCCATTCAGCCCATCAAGCTTGCACAGACAATGATCCCACCCAGGCCGTATCCCCGTAACCCCACATTTTTTAACCTGCTAATTCCCGTAACACTGAGGGGCAATTTAGCATGGCCAATCCACCTAACCTGCACATCTTTGGAGTGTGGGAGGAAACCGGAGCACCCAGAGGAAACCCATGCAGACACGGGGAAAAGGTGCAAACTCCACAGTCACTCAAGCCCAGAATTGAACCTGGGCCCCTGGGGCTGTGAGGCAGCAGTGCTAACTACTGTGCCACCATGATGCCCTGGGGTGCCAACCTAGATTTATTTATTCTTTACTGGAATGTGGGTGTCACTAGCAAGGTCGACATTTGTTGCTATCCTGAATTGCCCTTTGAACTGAAGGGCTTGCTAGCCTATTTCAGAGGGGAACTAACAGTCGATCACCCTGTAATGGGTCTGGAGTCACATATAGGCCATACCAGGGAAGGATGGCAGATTTATTTTCCCAAGTGGAAGGGTTTTACAACAAATCGATCATAGTTTCATTGATGCTGTTGCTGAGACTAACATGAAATTTGAACCCATGTCTTCAGAGAGATTAGCCTTAAGTTAAAGGGTAAGGTTGCCCTCATCCCAGAAGACCATAGACTGGTGTTTATTTAACCTAAGGATCACCACAGCACAGACAGAGGGCAAGGTTGAGAAGGTGGGGCCTTCATGAATAACCTCAGCCGGTATGGGAATTGAACCTGCGCTGTGGGCATCGCTTTGTATCACTATCCAGCCATCCAACCAGCTGAGTTAAACTGACAGAATTATCACGATGCCACCATCTCCCCTGAAGTTTAAGTACTTAAATCTCTGGAGCGAGGCTTGAATACATGAGGTATAAAGAGACCAGATCCCAAACCACCAACCAGCCCTTTCTTTTTGGGGACAGTAAGTGGAATTTTGACACCCTGAAGCAGGAGAAAGAACAAATAAATGGATACAGAATGTGTTTTTGAATATATTTCTTCAAATATTGTGTGCTGTTGAAAGAGATAATGATCATATAAAGTACCGGAAAAAGGAGGGATAGCACAAAATGTAGCAGTCAGGGAAAAGTTAACTTATTAAATCACAGATTTGCCTGGCTTGGCCAGCATTTATTGCCCTTCCCTAATTGCCCTTGAGTAGGTGGTAGTGAGCTGCCTTCCTGAACCACGGCTATCCATGTGGTATAAGTTCACCCATAGTTCTGTTGGGGAGGGAGTTCCAGGATTTTGATCCAGTGACACTGAAGAAACGGAGATATATTTCCAAGTCAGCATAGTGTGTGGATTAGAGGTGAACTTGCAGGTGGTGGTGTTCCCATTGATCTGCTGCCCTTGTGTGATTGAAGGACCCTTGGGTGAGTTGTTGCCGCCCATCTTATAGATGGCACAGAATGCTACCATTGTGCAGTGGTGAAGGGGTGCCAATCAAGCGGCCACTTTGTCCTGGATGACATTGAGCTTTTTGAGTGTTGATGAAGCTGCATTCACCCAGGCAAGTGGAGATACAACAACACTCAAGAAGCTTGACACCATCCACAAGATTTGATTAGCATCCCATCCAACATCCCCTCCCTCCACCACTGACACACACTGGTAAGAGCGTGTACCATCTACAAAATGCACAGCAATATTTATTAGCGATTTTGTTGACCTGTGCAATCCATTGTCCTGCAAAGTGACAGAAAACCCCTCTGCAAAAATAATCCTTGGTAACTATTTCAGTCTGCCATGTTCCTTTAGGCATACAGTTGTATAATGGTTATGTTACTTGACCATGAATGCAGAGGTATATCCTATCCTACGTGAGTAAACAACAACATTTTGTTTCACTGTGTAACAACATTGTGCCACATTTGGTGGGGAGTGCTTCATGTACTTATTATTGAATAAGACTTCGCTGTATTGATTATTTAAAGTGAAATTGATCTTTTTTATTTGCGGTATTGACTAACAGTTAGTTCATGTATAATTTGTGTTGGTTCTGAATCATGTTAAAGTTAAAATGATAAAAGTGGAATCTTGTTGGTAATTTGGGGATCAGTTAGTAAATTTTGGCTTCATCCACAGTGATTTAACAATGTCTGTCAGAGTAAAAGAGACACAATTTACTATTGACTGTAATACTAAGACCATAAGATATAGGAGCAGAATGAGGCCATTAGACAGTGCTCCCTGGGGGGTGTTTTGACAAGCATCAGCCTTTACTAATCCAATGGACAAAACCTTTTGATGACGTATAAACAAAAATACCACATTAATCAGACTACTTCACAAAAATAACAAATCATCTACCGCTTGCGTAGAATTACTATGAAGCAATATTTCTGACATCGTGATCGAGATTCCAACAGAAGTCCAGCGCCGTGTGTTAAACCTGATTTTAATCAAACTCCAGTATATTGAAACAAACACCTCCATCCCAGACGACACAGCAAGCAGGCTGGAAACATTTCTGAATCTGTGTAAGAATCATAGAGTCCCTACAGTGCAGAAAGAGGCCATTGGGCCCATCGAGTCTGCATTGACCACAATCCCACCCAGGCCCTATTCCCGTAACCTCACATATTTTACGCTGCTAATCCCCTGACATGAAGGGTCAATTGAGCATGGCCAATCAACCTAACCCGCACATCTTTGGACTGTGGGAGAAAACCGGAGCACCCTGACAAAACCCACGCAGACATGGGGAGAATGTGTAAACTCCACACAGGCAGTGAGTGACCTGAGGCCAGCATTGAACCCGGGTCCCTGATGCTGTGAGGCAGCAGTGCTAACCATTGTGCCACCCAAAGGTTGTCAACTGCTCGGGTGTGTTTCTTGCAGGTTTTATCCCATGACATTTGATCATAATGTTTGATCATCTGGAATTAAAGAAGCAATGTTGTATGGAGATGCTCTTTCCTCCAGATTTTTCTTGTTGCCAGTTCCGTTTACTGGTTCATCTTGTCCATATGTTGATCTGGCAGCTTTAACTTGGTGCAATGTTTCTTAACTCCTACTGCTGGACTTCCAATGTTAGCCAGATCGTCTCACCCAGTATTCAACTTGGCTGTTGAAATGGAAGCAGCTATACTCATTCATTGTTTGAATAATGGGTTTTTCAAACAGCAAAGGGAGCCTTGGTTCAGTTCTGACCGTAACTATTCCCATTTCCTCTAAGTTTCAAATCTGTTTGAATAATTGTCAAACAGAACAGTCCGGACGGGAAAAAGCAATCATCCTGTTCATCCTGAGCCAGTCAAAGCTAATCCGTGTTCGATTGCCAGTCCTCCTAGATTGCAAGTGAAATCATAGAATAGCTACAGTGGAGAAGGAGGCCATTCAACCCATCGAGTCTGCACTGACTCTCCGACAGCGCATCCCACCCAGGCACTATCCCCATAATCCCACAGACTTACCCCACACAGATAGTTAAGCAAGGCAGGAATTGAACCTGGGTCCCTGACCCGGTGAAGTAGCAGGACCACTGTGCCAGGCTAAATGAGCTCACAGTGTAACTTAAGCCCCCAGGAACTGACGGACAACCTAATTGGCCAACAGCTCCGGCAATCTAGGAATGCTAGTAGTCTGAAGGAGAAGGCCTGATGGATCCTGGAGTCCTGACTCCAGGACATTTGGTAGGGATTGTTGGACCAGCTTAGAGAGTGAGTTGGGTTTGAGAGACAGATGGCTCGGAAGGCAGTTGGGTTACCAGCTTTAGGGAGGCAACCCCCAATGAACAAAGGCAACCCTCTCTACCCCAGAAGATAGTAACTCTTCTTTCCCGCCCTTTTCAAAGTGAATGAAAAATGGCTGCTCAGTCCCACCTGTCTGCCCATGTCAACTGCATCATGTTGTGGTAATACCCTATAATAGGGTCTTATTGCGGTCAGTTGGCTTGTTTCAATTAACCCTATAGTGAGAGGGGAGGGGTTTTGGTACCTGCCTGTGTATCAATTTCTGCTGCATGCACCGAACTTGCACTTAAAATCATGTAATCTTTGGCGCTGATCACATCGATTTTGGATGAGTCGCATCAAGAAAATTGATTCAACCCAGCAGAGTCTTTACGACACCCTCGGACGGAATTCCCCCATCTGGGACTAAGTCCCCTGGCAGGACTGGGGACAGGGTGTGTTTCCCACACAGGAGGCCGGTGGGAAACCTCGCTATATCTTCCGAGCCTGACCACATTAATTATGCACTTGGGGGCTTTGCGCAGCACCCCGTGGCAGGGCTGGCTCGTTCGCGCTCCTGCCGTCATTTCGAGGTGCCATATTTATAAGGCACCTAAAATCACTGGCACGCAGTTGAAGAAAAAAGATGGACATCCTAAAAAAAAAATGGATCTCCAGGAACACTCTGAGGCTGTGTTATAAAGTGAAAGGTGTGTAAATGTACCCTGACTAACCCTGACCAGTTTGTAGTCGCCCTTTTTAACTCAGGTGCGTTATGCAGTGAGATGGACAAAGAGGATAAGAGTCAGATGAAGTTCCAACTTTATAGAACATTTCATCAAGGAAAAAGAATATTTCTCATATCGTACAGGATACTTCAGTAAACAGTCTCAAATCTACACTAGCTATCTACTTCTGACGTGCGCTCACGATGATTTGCTACACCCGATTCACAGGTCAATATCACCATGTTTGAACTGCTTGTCTGAAAAGACTGGTCATTCCCATTCAATAAGGCGGAGGGAGATTCCAGTTGCCACTTCATCTGCATGCTATTCTGGGATGCAAATCAGTTTCATGCGAGTCTGTAGGGGGATTACAAATCCGCCATGGTGGCACCAACGGACAATCCGGTGGGAAAATCATGCTGCCAGTAAACCTTCCATTCTGGGAGATCCAAGGACGTGGAATCCCTCACCTCTTGGGAACTCATAGATTTGACAAGAAACAGTGAATATGCGGTGATTGAGCTTTGTAGTGGGTTGAGAGATGAGCTGATTGCCAGGCAACTGGTGTGTTCAGGACTGAGGTCAGCCCCTGAGGTTTCAGGCATTCCTCTCATAAACAGATAATTGAAAATTAGATCTAAAATGGATGGATAAGAAAGTGTTGTTATGTTTAGTCTTGTTGCGTGTGTCAATAACTTGTCAAGTGTGGTTGATTTCTATTGCGCTTCAGCCATAGTATTTCGGATTTTGTTTTCTGCAATATTTAGCAGAAATTAAAAGACACCCAACAGTGTAGAACCCACTGAGCATTTTGTTATTCGAGATTACTGCTGACCTTACTGACAGAGCTCAGGCAAGATTAACTACAGAGGGTGAATTTAGCTTTGCCCAGAGTTTGACTTTTGTTTTACTAACTAGGGGCGACACGGTGGCACAGTGGTTAGCACTGCTGCCTCACAGCGCCAGGGACCCGGGTTCGATTCCCGGCTTGGGTCACTGTCTGTGCGGAGTTTGCACATTCTCCCAGCGTCTGCGTGGGTTTCCTCCCACAGTCCAAAGATGTGTGGGTTAGGTTGATCGGCCATGCTAAACTGCCCCTTCGTGTCCTGGGATGCATAGCTTAGAGGGATTTGCGGGGTAAATGTTCAGGGATAGGTCCTGGATGGCATTGTTGTCAGTGCAGACTCGATGGGCCGAATGCCCTCCTCCTGCACTGTAGGGATTCAATGATTCCATGAACTTATTTTTTAAAAAAGAATTCTAGTTAAAAGATCAGGGCTAAGAATTGAGTTGCACCCATTTTTGAGCATTGAAAGGTCAGGGGAGCTCGCGGTGGTGGCAGGTGTTGAGGTGACACCCCTCATACCTGAATGGTGAAGCCCAGAGATTCTCTCGATACCGTACCTTGGGTGTCATTTAAGCTGGCAAAGTGTGAAGAGCCTGCCAGCCAACCAGCACTCGAGGAATGGTACAGTGGTTAGCACTGCTGCCTCATAGCACCGGGTACCCGGGTTTCATTCCGGCCTCGGGTGCCTGTCAGTGTGGAGTGTGCACGTTCTCTCCATGTCTGTGTGGGTTTCCTTCAGGTGCTCCGATTTCCTCCCACACTTCAAAGATGTATGGGTTGGGTTGATTGGCCATGCTAAATTGCCCCTTTGTGCCGGGGGTGGGTTGGTGGCAAGGTAAATACATGGGGACAGAGTCTGGGTGGGATTGTTGTCAGTGCAGGCTTGATGGGCTGAATGGCCTCCTTCTGCACTGTAGTGATTCTGTGAGGGGGATTAAAGGAGGTTTCACTCCTGTACTGTGTCCGACATTTGTAGAACCAAAGCATCTAGCACCAGAAATTGAATTGATTTATTATCACTTATATTTGGATGCAGTAAAAAGGATTGTTTCTTGCAAGCTATACAGACAAAACATCCTATTCATAGAGTACATAGGGGAGAAAGAAAGGAGAGGGTCCAGAATCTAGCGTTACAGTTACTGATCGGGTGAGGAGAAAGATGTGATAGGACTATTCAAGAGTCTGATGACAGCAGGGAAGAAGCCGTTCTTGAGTCGGTTGGTGTGTGTTTTCAGTTAAGAGGTGGTTAGATGGCAATTATCGTTTGTCCTTAACCAATAGAGCAGATGGCACATTTATGAACGGATGTATGCCCACGCTTCCTGCAGTTGGTATTGGCACTGAGGAACCTGATAAATGGATGCTGCGTTGACCAATTTCTAGATCCAAACCCATAGCCAAACAAAGCTGGCGAAAGGACACTGACGCCTGGAGACATGTATTGCTGGTGAAAGCTTACAGAGAGGCCTGTCCCTTTAAGGAAACTTCGTAACCGGCTCTAAGAGTCAAGGCGAGGAAGAATAAATTGGCAAAATTGCTGAATTGTCCCTGAAATTCAATTTGCAATTCCAATTAAATGTGTAAATGTCACAGAGTTGCCAGAGGAGTCTGATTTAAGAAACCAAAAAAAATGCTTATGTGCAGCAAAGGTTTAGGAAATCGCTGTGGATGCGTAAATAAATAGAAAGGCCCATTTGCTGTCTGCTGAAATTCCCTCCTTTGATGGGCATGTCAAGTGCTCTTATGCATGGTTTACTGTGTAATGGAGTGTGGAATTGCAAAATGCTTTGATGAAGAAAAAGAAAATTCGTAGCCTGAATATAAAAAAAAATAGTTTGCCTTGTCGGTGACACTCAACATGAATTTATTATCAAATGGATATTGAAGCTCAGAGGAGGCACTTGCTTTGAAATGTTTCCGCAGCCTTGTGGAGAATCTGACTTGAACTCGGGCTCAGCTTATCAAATTACAGGCAGTTCTGCTCGAGCGTACAACCAATCTGCCGCGCAATTGTGCGCAAAGCCCAGGATTTGCACAGAATTCGGCAGGGATGAGTGCATGATTTTTTTTTTTGTCGTTGATACTTCATAATTCCATATCGTTTTTTCACAGATCGACTGATGTACTTGCCAAAAGTAATTAAAATGTGAAGACAAGGGGGGCCTGTGTAGCACGCAACTGTCTCCGATGCAGCCCTTGTAAAACTGTTCACCCTGATTATATTGTTTTGCATTGTTGAGCAGAGAATTAGTAACATTCCGATTCTGCTCTCCAGAATCTGTCCAAAAATCTATAAAATTAGCAGTCCTGCTGCCTTGCTAGTTTGCTGATCGCAAGCAAACAGATGCCAGCCACTTATTTCTGCTCATATCCATCCTGACCTCTTTCCCGTTATTTGATGCAAAGACAGATGTGAGGGGCATGCGATTACAGCTGTGACTCCAGCTGCTTGTGGGACCGATTCTCGAATCATTTAAGTCTAAAATTTTCAAAGAAACAGAAGTGTGGAAAGAATAAGCGCTCATAAATTTTTTATTAAATCACACAGAACCGAGAGATTTTTAGTCTCTTGTTACCTCTGGATTTATCCAGTAAGTTGCTGAGTGATAATGGATCAGGAAGTCCCAGATTTGTTCTCCTCGCCTATATTGCTCAATCTGATCTCTGCAAGGGCGATAGTGACATGCTAAATTTGGCATAAATCTCTGTTTTATGGAGGAGAACGTGAGCCAGATTTCAGTTTTTCTTGATCAATATTCAGGGACCATTGTTTCCCCAGCAGAGATTGGCTAAATGGAAGATAAAAGCAAAGTACTGCGGGTGCTGGAAACTGAAACAAGAACAGAAAATGCTGGAAGAGGTCTGACAGGGTCTGTGGAGAGAGAATAGAGCCAACCTTTTGAGTCAGGATGACCCGTCATCAAAGCTGGTTGAACATTGCAAAAGGCCAAGGTTGGGCATGTGGACAGGAGAGCAGGGTGGTGTGTTGAAATGGCAAGCAACAGGAATCTCTCCACATTGGCTCGATTCTCTCTCCACAGATCCTATGTGGAGAGATTCCTGTTGCTTGCCATTTCAACACACCACCCTGCTCTCCTGTCCACATGCCCAACCTTGGCCTTTTGCAGTGTTCAACCAGCTCCGATGACGGGTCATCCTGACTCAAAAGGTTGGCTTTATTCTCTCTCCACAGATGCTGTCAGACCTGCCGAGTTTTTCCAGCATTTTCTGTTTCTGTTGGCTAAATGTAAGCTGGGAATATGTTCCCTATCTCGCGCGCACTGTTCAGCTTCACGCGTGAAAAATGACCACTTGAACAATGCACCAAAAGGGCAGCCAACAGTCACAGAGCTTTCTTCCAGTACGGGAGGGTGGCAATGTGGTGATGTGACCAGATCAATAATGTAGAGGCTTCAACTAATACTCTGGAATTCCAATCCCGCCATGGTAGAATTTAAATTCGATTACTTAACAAATTCGATTCATGAATGAATCTCGAATTGAAAGTTAATGGGCTTGATCTTACCGGCCGTTCGCGTCCCGCTGCCGTTGCAAGCGAGGACGGTGAATTTGGTGCTCAAACAAATCTCTGTTCGGTGCAGCGGGACCAGAAAATCCTGCCTGCGTGAACAGCCATAAATTTCTGCCCAATGTCTATAATGGTCCTTGGAACTATTATTGATTTTGTTTAAGACCCATCTGGTTCGCTGGTGTAAAGGATTAGGGAAGGAAATCATGGTGTCTTCACTTGATCTGGCCTACACCTGACTCCAGACCCTCAGCAATATGTTTGACTCTTAACCGCCCTCTGAAATGGCCACTAAATTGTGCAAAATCTCTACAGATACCAAATGGGCACCAATCAGAAGGTGGCTCGCCATCATCTTCTCGCGGACAATAGGTGCGGCCAACAAGGTGCCCGCATCTCATGAAAGAATAAAAAAGGAAGTTTTGGGGAAGAAGGAGGAACTTGCCAAGAAAAACATTTGAATGCTGCATGCAGTCGTGACTTTGTTTCAGTGGTGAAAAGCTGCCATGATGTTAGGTCAGACAACATGAAAGTCATTAACGTGAGCCACTGACCTCTCTGCTGCCAGCAAAAAATGTTGGTTCGAAAGCTACCAATAATTTGCATTTGGTGGAGTGCTGGGGCTGGTGCTGCACAGTAAACAGTGCACAGAATCTGGAATTTTACCACAGATTTGAATGCGGCTCTGATACCCTTTATGCGACTTGCTGTTCAATCACACTTTCTGTTTGCGTTCAAAGAAGTACCTTCACAAGGCGAGGAAGGGGATTCAAAAGTAAACGGATTATCTGCCTTTTGTAGTAACTAGTACAGGTGCACTGCATTCAGCTGAGGGTGAGCTGTTGAAGGTACCATCATATCCCATTCAAATTCACCGTTCCTGTCCTATTCTCCATCGGATAAACTCAGCCTTTCTTTGAGCTGAAAATAGAAACAGTCCATTTGAAATGCTTGTTGGAGACTCGGTGCAAAATTTTCTTCCTGATAAGCATATGGTGATAGAGAGGAAATTTGAAAAACAAAATAGATGCCACAGTGTTAATTAAGAACAGCTTCTGCTGTGTAATATTTCCCCCCACTGGCCTTCTAACCATTGTTTTCAGATCCGCACTCTGGGGTTAGTGATTTTTCTTTTGTGTATGTCTTGTTTTTAATTCAATTTTCTGTATATTTATGCTGGTGCCAGACTTTCCCAGAACCATGAGCTAATTCCCAACTGCAGGGTTCCTCTGCACTGAACAGCAGGCTCTCATCAAATTGTTTCTTCACAAAATAATTCAATCATCTTTCAGTAGGAAACAAATGATTGGAAGCTATGGGAGAATGAACGTGGTCCTTGGCGGAGGTGGTTATCTCGCATGAATATTTTCTGTAAATGAAGCTTTGGGAGATTGAGTTTCCCCTGCACTTTGTTAAGTCCGGTTCCTTTCCTTTCCTAGTGTGTCTTCGTTAGAGGCTCTGCAAATATTTGCTTCTAAGCAAGCGCTTCCATCTCGCGGAGCATTTCTCTACACGTCACCCTGCCCAATGGTTGACAACTTCAAAAATGATTGGGCCCAAACGCGACAGGAGGGAAAATAGGCCATTCAGTCCCTCCATCCTATTCCAGCATTCATAGAATCCCTCCACTGTAGAAAGACGCCACTCAGCCCATCGAGCTTGCGCCAACAACAGTCCCACCCAGGCCCTATCCCCGTAACCCCACCATATTTACCCTGCTAATCCTCCTGACACAACGGGTCAATTTAGCATGGCCAATCCATCTAACCCGCACATCTTTGGACTGTGGGAGGAAATCGGAGCACCCGAAGGACACAGGGAGAATGTGCAAACTCCACACACACTGTTTAAACTTTATTTATTATTGTCACAAGTAGCTTACATTAACACTGCAATGAAGTTACTGTTAAAATCCCCTAATCCCCACCCACTGGCGCCTGTTCAGGGACACTAAGGGAGAATTTAGCATGGCCAATGCACCTAACCAGCATGTTTCTTGGACTGTTGGAGGAAACCGGAGCACCTGGAGGAAACCCACGCAGACACAGGGAGAACATGCAGACTCCGCAGAGACAATGACCCAAACTGGGAATCGAATCCAGGTCCCTGACACTGTGAGGTAACAGTACTAACCACTGTGCCACCATGCTGCCCATTCATTTAAATCCTGGTTGACCTGTACCTCAACTCCATGTAGCTGCCTTGGTTCTGTAACCTTGACTAACAAGTATCTCTTGGGCCCAGTTTAAAGTTGAGTTAACCTTTTGGGGAGCGAATTCTGTATTTCCATTGCCCTGTGTGTGAAGACGTGCTTCCTGGCACCATCCTTGAATGGCTGAATACTCATGTTATGCCGCCTTATTCTAGGCTCTTCCACTGAAGGAAATAATTCATCTCAATCTGCCCTTTCAAATGAGTTAATCATCATAGATGACCTACATTAGATCACCCTTAATGTTATACAGTTCAGGGGACACAATCCCAGCCTGTCCTGTCCTCATAATTTAACACCATTTGCTGATGATTATTTGCATGTTTGCACTTTTCTTTGTATTTAACACGTGGATCAATTTGGACACTTCTGTGCATAAATATGGTTTAAGAAGCAACAGCAGTTTAAATCACCTGTTAGTGATGATGGGTATTAAATTGATAAACACATGTGTGTTGATAGTTCCAAGGTAGGTAATGTATTTGTGATTCTTCAGAGGACAACACAGAATAGATGGTTGAAGTGTTGCCAGCCGACCATAGATATTACAATTACAAAAATGAGTAGAGTTCTCAAGGTCTTAGCCAGAAGCGCTGAATGGCTGGCCCTTTTCAGCCCCCTCATATCTTCGTCACCAACACAGTGGGTGGCACAATGGTTAGCATTGCTGCCTTATTGCTCTAGGGACCTGGGTCCGAATCCTGGCTTGGGTCACTGTCTGTGTGGAGTTTGCCGTGTCTACATGAGTTTCCTCCGGGTGCTCCGGTTTCCTCCCACAGTCCAAAAGATGTGCGGGTTAGATGCATCGGCCACACTAAATTGCTCCTTAGTGTCCTGGGATGCGTAGGTTAGAGGGACTAGTGGGGTAAATATGTGGGTTACAGGGATAGGGCTTAGGTGGGATTGTTGGTGCAGGCTCGATGGGCCAACCGGCCTCCTTCTGCACTATATGAACACAAATGCATATCTTCAGCCAGTTTGATTCGCTCCAAGTGACATCAAACAATGGCTGGGTGCATTGGACACAACAACGTGTTTGGGCCCATAAATGGTGCCAGTAGAAGTTGAAGACCTGTGCTTGAGAAGTACCCATGCCATTAACTAAGCTGTTCCAGTAGCAGATACCTGACAACCTGAAAGATAACCTGGAATCTCTGACACGAAGGATGGGATTTTCCGGCCGCGTCCACCCCAAGACCAGAAAATCCGCCTGAGGTCAACGAACCTCTGCATGGTCCGCGTCCACCCCATCCGCTACAATTCCTGTGGCTGGTGGGAAGAGAAAGTTCTACCCTAAGAAGCAGGTAATGCAACACAGCCAATGATGTCTGGCTGCTGCCAGTCATCACCAGGATCATGGGCATGTTATCAAGCAGCCTTTACTCACCACTAAGCAGCTCACCAGTGCTCGGTTTGGGCTCTTCGGAAAGAACATAACTCCAGATATCATTACAAACTGCATTCCAATTGAGGGCTGCATTGCAAAGTTGACATGAGATCTGACCAAATACGGCACCAAGGAACTCTCGTAAATTTGAAATCAGTGAGGATGAAGGAAGATCCTGGACTCCGACATGTCACAAAGGAAGATTGTTGTGGTCATTGGAGGACAATCATCTTCATCCCAGAATATTGCTGGAACTACTCAGATCAGCATGCCAGTCCCAACTATCTTCAGCTGTGTCACCTATGACCTTTCCTGCATTATAAAGTCAGATGTGAGGCTGTTCGCTGGTGGGTGCACAATGTTCAGTTCAGTTCACCCCCGCCCCTCCCCAATTATCAGCCCCACACCCCCAACACTGAGAGCCGGCACCCACCCATACCCCCCCGCCCAATAGCCATCGCCGGCATCCCCAGCTCCTCTGTCCTCTCCTGGCCCACAACCAATTCTATGAGGCTCCCACTTGGGCCTGCCCTTTGGGCCCAGATTGCCACTGCCAGGTTGATATGGGTGTGGTGCCAACCCGACAGTGGCAACCTGTGCTGGAGGCATAGCCAGGCCACTGCCTGGCCATGTCCCTCTCCCCCAGGGCTATACTTAACTTTACACCCCCGGGAAGACGCCAATGAGTTGCTGACATCTGGGTGAACCTGTTGTAATTCATGCTGACATGACGTCACGTCAACAGGGTGTCAATATAAAGTGGGGGCGGGGTCAATATCTGCTGAAGGGGCGGGTTAATGATATTCAAATTGATTGAAGTGCATGTGGAGGCGGTTCTCGCCCATTATGGGGATGAACCCGATGATGTCACCGGCGAGAAGCAGGGAAGATCCGAGATGGCAATCTCTCCGGCAAGTGCTACAACTTTCGGATTTTGTGCCCCTGCCAGCATTTGCACGGATGGTGAGTGCAGACTCAAGATCGCCCCCACAGTCTAGACGGTAAAAGTTTGTTTTGTATTTTGTTGCTCTTGAAAGATTAATTTTTTACTGTTCTAATGGGGGACGGAAATGCTTTGATCGCCAGACTAACTACTGAGTACATGCAGTGGCATTTCACTGAAGGATTGATGACTGAGAGTCAGACAAAACGATGATTGGTTACTGATTTATCTGCATATTGCTACGATGGAATTCCTGGTGGTCCATGAAAGACATTGGGCTGAATTCTCCGGCCTCCCAGCCGTGTGTTTCCCGCTGGCAGGAAGTGGCGCCTTGTTTGCTCGTCGCAGGATTCTCCAGTCCCGTCGCTGTCAGTGGGAATTCCCATTGATGTCACCCCATGGGCGGGGGTGCCCTGCCGACGGAATCAGAAAGCCCTGCCGGCGTGGAAGGCAGGAGAATTCCGGCCAACTTGGTGCCAATGATAATGTCCTCTGTTTTACTAAAATATTAGAATCCCATTCATACCAGGTAGACTGTCACCTGTGCAGGAGCTCTCTCAATTTGTGGCTGGGCTTTTACATGGAGTGACGTCAGCGTAGCACTTGGGTCTGAATCACTTTTGTGAATATCTATCTGATCAGGTATCAGCAATGCTATTCCAAGATACATACTGCATAAACAATAATGATGTTGGCGTGGCACAATGGGCATCCATGACTGTTGCTGGGGTACATGAATCAGGAACCTCCTGTCAGAGCAGTGTGCAGTCTTGGGATGCATGTGGCCAGAGGGAACTTTGTGAATTCGATCATAGAAACCCTACAGTACAGAAATTTACATATTTACCCACTAATCCCTCTAACCTACGCATCTCAAGACAGTAAGAGGCAATTTTAGCATGGCCAATCTACCTAACCCGCACATCTTTGGACAGTGGGAGGAAACTGGAGCACCCGGAGGAAACCCACGCAGACACGAGGAGAATAAGACCATAAGACATAGGAGCGGAAGTAAGGCCATTCGGCCCATCGAGTCCACTCCACCATTCAATCATGGTTAATTTCAACTCCATTTACCCGCTCTCTCCCCATAGCCCTTAATTCCTCGAGAAATCAAGAATTGATCAATTTCTGTCTTGAAGACGCTCAACGTCTCGGCCTCCACAGCCCTCTGTGGCAATGAATTCCACAGACCTACCACTCTCTGGCTGAAGAAATTTCTCCTCATCTCTGTTCTAAAGTGACTCCCCTTTATTCTAAGGCTGTGCCCCCGCGTCCTAGTCTCCCCTGCTAATGGAAACAACTTCCCTACGTCCATCCTATCTAAGCCGTTCATTATCTTGTAAGTTTCTATTAGATCTCCCCTCAACCTCCTAAACTCCAATGAATATAATCCCACGATCCTCAGACGTTCATCGTATGTCAGGCCTACCATTCCTGGGATCATCCGTGTGAATCTCCGCTGGACCTGCTCCAGTGCCAGTATGTCCTTCCTGAGGTGTGGGGCCCAAAATTGCTCACAGTACTCCAAATGGGGCCTAACCAGTGCTTTATAAAGCCTCAGAAGTACATCCCTGCTTTTGTATTCCAAGCCTCTTGAGATAAATGACAACATTACATTTGCTTTCTTAATTACGGACTCAACCTGCAAGTTTACCTTTAGAGAATCCTGGACTAGGACTCCCAAGTCCTTTTGCACTTTAGCATTATGAATTTTGTCACTGTTTAGAAAATAGTCCATGCCTCTATTCTTTTTTCCAAAGTGCAAGACCTCGCACTTGCCCACGTTGAATTTCATCAGCCACTTCTTGGACCACTCTCCTAAACTGTCTAAATCTTTCTGCAGCCTCCCCACCTCCTCAATACTACCTGCCCCTCCACCTATCTTTGTATCATCGGCAAACTTGGCCAGAATGCCCCCAGTCCCGTCATCTAGATCGTTAATATATAAAGAGAACACTGAACCCTGCGGGACACCACTTGTCACCGGTTGCCATTCTGAGAAAGAACCTTTTATCCCAACTCTCTGCCTTCTGTCTGACAGCCAATCGTCAATCCATGTTAGTACCTTGCCTCGAATACCATGGGCCCTTATTTTACTCAGCAGTCTCCCGTGAGGCACCTTGAATGTGCAAACTCCATACAGACAGTGACCCAAGCCGGGAATTGAACCCAGGTCCCTGGAGCTGTGAAGCAGCAGTGCTAACCACTGTGCTACCGTGCCGCCCAATCCTTGCTAATTGGAAGGAGAAGAGTGAAAAATAGAGAAAGGAAATTCAACAGATGTAAAAGTATAGACGTAATGAAGACAATAGTCTACTGCTGTGCACCACTGTCGTAAGGCAGGCAGTGTGAGCAAACATCAAATTCCTCCTGTGGAGAAAGTGTAGATTGGATTTATGTGAGGTGAAAGCTTTTTCAACTAAATATACATCACCAACCTCTAGATTGCTGCTTCAGATGGAACTGAATAAATTTGTGTTCAATCAGGGTTAACACTTTCCCGTGGACTTGTCAAACCTGCAGTGAACTCATCAAATTATTTTAAAATTTAAACCATATTCAATTACATTTATATCTGTGCTACCAGAGGACAGAGTGATGGACATTTTTAACTGAAGCAATGTGAGAATAGATAAATCAAATAACATCACAAGTTAAGTCTCACAGATGAAGACGAGAAAATAACTGTATATTGGAGGACTATAGTGTTGCACTGAAAAGAAATTTTTTAAAAGTTTATTTATTAGTGTCACAAGTAGGCTTACATTAACACTGCAATGAAGTTACTGTGAAAATCCCCGAGTCTGGCGCCCGTTCAAGTACACTGAGAGAGAATTTAGCATGGCCAATGCACCTAACCAGCACGTCTTTCGGACTGTGGGAGGAAACCGGAGCACCCAGAAGAAACCCACGCAGACACGCGGAGTACATGCAGACTCCGCACAGGCAGTGACCCAAGCCGGGAGTCGAACCCGGGTCCCTGGCGCTGTGAAGCAGTAGTTCTAACCACTGTGTCACTGTTATACTTGTGAAATGCTGTGAGTTAACATCAGACAGGCAAGGGTTGAGTCAGGTTCAAGAAATGGAAAGCTGAATGTTGTCAACACATGTGGCAACTTGCCCCGGGCTTTGAGGATGTTGCTTCGAGGTATTATTTGGATGAGGAATAAAACAATGGACACTTGGCAAAGAAGGAACCTTTGGAGGGCATGTTTCCAATATAGTTGGACAAATGGAAATATACCATGAGAAGGTAGTGACGTGAAGTTGGATTGCAGGGACGGCGTGAGAAGGAGGATGAAGTGGATTGAAAATCACAGTAAGGTTGAGGGGAAGAGGAGGTATGAGGATCGATGCTCACAGTCACATAAAGTATCATTTATTGCTTTGGTAAGCCTGGTCTCAGTGCTATGTGGATGTGTGCAATGAAAAAAAATGTGTGTAACGAAAAGTGGGAAAGGTATGCATGGAATCAAAGGGCAACACCATCAATGAGGACGTAAGATGGTCAAAAACAACATCGTCATCTTGAGACAAGATCATGGCAGAAGTATTTGACAAAGGAAGGGAAACGTTTAATAATTTTAGCAAACGTTAAAAGGGACCTGATTTGTCAAGAACAAAGTTGAGAGAGTTTGAGGAAGCAGGTGTGAAACATCTGGAGATGGGTATGACGGAGACTGGGACAAGATTCTGAAAAATCTACAATGGATTTGGGGCGACACAGTGGCACAGTGGTTAGCACTGCTGCCTCACAGAACTAGGGACCCAGATTCAATTCCAGCCTTGGGTGTCTATCTGTGTAAACTTTGCACGTTCTCCCAGTATCCCTGTGGGTTTCCCTCAGGTGCTCCAGTTTCTTCCCACAGTCCAAAGATGTGCAGGTTAAATGGATTGGTCATGCTAAATTGCCCCTTAGTGTCCCAGGATGTGTCGGTTCGGGGGATGGGTGGGGTAAATGTGTGGGGGCTGGGTAAGATGCTGTGTCTGGGAGTCCATGCAGACTCGATGGGCCGAATGGCCTCCCTCTGCACTGTCGGGATTCTATGATTAGGGGTCAGAGCTGGGGAAACAAGATTTCGGGTTAGCTAATGGGCCACCCATTGCTGCTTCAGCTCCCAATCAGTTCTATTTTAGTATTCCCGTGGGAGAGTTTAGAATGCAACCAGAGCAATTGGATACATCTTGGGTATTCCTGTTGTTTACAATAAAACACATTTTTCTTTGAAGAGGCAAAACAGATCATGAAGCATTTGCCATTCATTCTCATTCTGCACAGAGCCTGAATTTAAGTGCAAAATTAACATTAAGAATCAAAGGGGCAAAGTTCAGTGACTGTTAATTACTCAAATGCTACTTTGGATATCATACACTCTTGTAATTGCTTTGGCTACATTGATATATAATCGATTTTCATGACAAGGCAGTGTGGTTGCAGAGTGGATTCACTGTAATAATAGCAGGAATGAGAAATATTAATTAAAACAATGGAACAGAGCAACAGAGGTTCTTTTCATTTGATCAGAAAAGGTTATGAGTTAATCTGGTCAAAGTATTGAAAACTGTGTGAATATTCTTGAATCGGGGAAAGCTGTATTCACTTCACAGTGACTTGGTAACTGGAGGGCAGAAATATAAGATCACCAAAAGAATAAAAGGAGAGGTCAGGAGGTTTTATTTTTTAGGGGTGGTATAGATTTGAAAAGAGAGCAATGCCCTGACACAAACCGTGCTGGATGGCCTCCTATTATAACACTCGCTGACTGATGATCCTCCATTAAGATATATTTTGGACGAGTGTAAATGCTGGACATTTCTCTTGTGCCTTTTCTTTCAGTTCAGTTTGATCGCAAGCTCTAATGGCTTGGAGTTGTGCACCACCCACAGCATTATAAATCTTCAAATATTTTAGCCGGAAGCCTTGCTGTGTAATGGACTGTGTGAGAAATACTTTATGGAGAGAGGTTTTATTTTCTATTGCAGAATGACTCAATCGTTATTTTTCTAAATATTTGTGGTGTCTTTTTTGCGTCTGTACCTTTGTTTTATTTGTAAATAAATTCCGGCTAAAACAAACAGATTTATTGGCTGAGAGGCTGGCACTTGGCTAAACTTGCAAATTATACAGGAAAATGCGTGCGCTACAGATTATGATTAAGAGAAATTGTTCATCTCGCGACACACTGTCCTTGTTGTCGAAGGACGCAGTATTTGGTTCCAGAAACAGAGGGTAGGATTTCCCAGTCTTGCTTGCCTCTAAGCCGGAAAATCCCACCCAAGGTCAACAGACTTTACCAAGTCTGCCGCTCGCCTGCTTTGATTCCCATTGTGTGCCAGACAATAAAATTTCCTCCGCTGAGTAGTATCCTTATAGAAATTGACTGTCCATTGTGGTTTGGGAAAAGGCCAAATTTGTGGATATGTGTTTGACTCACTGACAGTTGAATGGTTACACTGCAATGGCCATTTTGTATTGACCTATATTTGACAAATTTAGAAATTAGATTTGACGTCTGAATTCCCCCCTACGTCAGAGGACCACATCACTTTTCATTGATATTTTGTGGCATGACTCCTTTGTGTCTCCATTTGTTGGCTGTTGTCAATCTGCAGAGTAAAGCAGCATGGCTCTCACGAGTGTGTGAGTTCTTAATTGCACACAAAGCAGTAACTGTGATCACTCCCGAGACCTGGATAGGAATATTGTGGAGTGGAAAGAAGTGAATAAATGAATGGAAGGCAAGATGTAGAAGTGGAGGAGAGAATTCATGAGGATAACTCAAACCAGCATTAAGGAGCGGAGAGGAGCAAAACTGAGACTCGAGTTTATTGTGGATGGAGAAAGCAGTGATGTGGGTGGGAAGAGGCCACAGAGAAAGCAGGGTTTCTGGGAGGATTGGGGTAGTGGGATGTTGGACAGATTGGGACAGATTTGTTACTAAACAAGGCCATAAACAAAATGAAGGGAAAGGTGAGAAATTCAAATAAACATACAAATTAAGTGCAGGAGTAGGCCACTTGAAACTGCACCACCATTCAATCAGACCATGGCTGATCTGATTGTTGCCCCAACTCCACATTCCTGCCAACCCCTGATAACATTTCACCCACTTGTTAATGGAGAACCTATCTTGCTCTGCCTTAGAAATATTCAGAGTCTGCTTCCACTGCCTTCTGAGAAAGAGAGTTGCAGAGACTCATGACCCTCTCAAGAGAAAACAATTCTCATCTCTGTCTTAAATGAGTGATCCCTCAAGTCAGCATAAAATCACGAGGAAGGGGGAGAAAACAGATTGCCAATTTGAACTGGACAACTTAGAGGGCAAAAATAATGTTGCCTTGACCTTGGGAGCGGAGGAGGAAGAATGTGTAGGGTGCTGGTTTGTGAGGGAAGAGAAGAGAAAACCTCTTGGATTGAAGTGGAAGGGCAGAAAATCAGGCATGGTTGACTTGAACGAAGAGGTTAAGAGTGCATGGGAAGACTGGAGATGGAGGGATTTTCTCAGCAGGGTGGAGGATTGGGCTGTTGCATTTTTCTTGTTAACTGGGATGAGGAAGAATATTGGTGAATTTACTGTTGGGATAGCTGTTTTTTTCAAGTGGTGTCCTTGGTGGTATATTAAAGCTTCAAACATAATTTGCTTTCCTTTTCTCAGACTGAAATATCAGTTGCGAACTAGCAAAATATTTTAAATCAATCAAACCAAATCCACATTTTTAAAAAACTCAATATTATGGGTCGGCCTACCCCTTGTGTGGTGAACCATCGTTGGTTCCCACTGGATAGTACTGAGCCAGGGCTGGCCAGTGCTACAAGGATGTACATATGTTACTGTTGGATTGTACGACTGTTGCTGTTGGGTTAGGGTGGGGTTGTTACACCTGTGTTTGTTACTGTTGTGGCACATCCCAGTCGGGCTCCGCCTCCTGGGAGAGGTATAAGAGTCCCTGCTCTGGCCGGGACCCCTTCAGTCTGAAATAGTGTGTTAAAGTTCTGATAGTTCCATTGTTAGTTAATAAAAGCCTTCTTTTACCGAAGCTTTGAGCCTCGTGTCCAATTGATGCGCATCAACCTTATTAACTAAAATTAAACTCTCGATGGAAGAAAAAAAAGAAAGGAGAGTATGGAGCAAATCCTCAAACCAGAACGTCTGACGCTCGATCCACGTGCGGTGGGCGCTCCTAACACCTTCGACCACTGGCTGAAGTGTTTTGAAGATTACCTGGCAGCCTCCGCAGCGGTCACCACAGATGATGACAGACTCCGGGTCCTCCATGCGAGGGTAAGCGACACAGTCTACCTCGCGATCCATGCGGCCACTAATTACCCTAAGGCCCTCGAGCTTGTAAAGAAGCGCTATACAAAACCACCTAACGAGATACACGCTCGTTACCTCCTCGCTGCACGACGTCGGCAGTCAGGCAAAGCCATGGAGGACTATGCCAATGAGCTCTTACAGCTAGCCAGGGGCTGTGACTGCAAAGCTGTGTCGGCTGAGCAGAGCATGTACGACCTCGCCCGAGATGGGTTTGTGGCCGGGGTCATCATACATCCGTCTCAAACTGCTGGAAAAGGGTCATCTCAATCTTACCCAGGCCATGGAATTAGCTGAAATGGTCGAGTCGGCTTCAAAGAGCTTAGTCTTATATCCAGAGGACCACGTGGAGACAACGTGGCAGGTGCAGTCGCAAATCCCTCTTTGCCCCTCGGGCTCGAAGTGCTGTGTTATGGCGTGCTCCCATTTGGGCCAGACGATGGCTGCAGCCCCATGCGGCCCGCGGTGCTATTTCTGCGGAGGAGCAAAACATACCCGACAAAAGTGTCCCGCTAAAGCGGTAATCTGCACCGCATGCGGTAAAAAAGGTCATTATGCAAAGGTGTGCAGATCGAAACCCAGGAACGGCAGTGCGGCCTGCGATTCTTCGGAGCTTGGATCATTACCATCATCGTCGAAGTCGTTGCGGGGTTTGTCCACATGCGAGTCCAGGACGACGCCATTACGGTCGACGGAGTCGGAGGAGTATGACCACCAGGGGTCGCTGAGTTTGGCGCCCTCACCCACGTGCGATTCATGGGGGCGGCCATGTTGGTCGACAATGACCACGAGCGACCAGCAGGGGTCCTCAGCATCGACTTCAGCTGCCTGCAGTGGCGTTCATGAACCAATGGTGGCGTCGATCATCCTGGACCAGGCTAAGCCTCATGGGCTCCATCGTTCAATGATGGATATCCAGGTAAACAATCATGCGCTTTATTGTCTGTTTGACAGCGGGAGCACTGAGAGCTTTATCCACCCTGACACTGTGAAGAGGTGTGGACTCCAGATTCAACCTGCCAAACAGACAATATCTATGGCATCAAGGTCCCGGTCTGTTGCCGTGCTAGGGATTTGCGTGGTAACCTTGAAAGTACAAGGCACAGTTTACGAGCGCTTCAACCTCCTTGTGTTGCCGTATCTTTCCGCGCCAATACTTCTCGGACTAAACTTCATGGTCCACTTGAGGAGTGTAATCCTACAGTACGGTGGGCCACTCCCTTCGCTGGCAGTGGGAGAACAGCTGCAGTCTCCAAATTGCCCAACGCGCCCTGCCTGCAATCTCTCTACGTTAAAGATCACCACACCCTCTTTATTTCAGAATCTGGTACCAGGCTGCAAGCCCATCGCTACTAAAAGTAGGCGTTACAGCACTGAGGATCGGATCTTCATCAGATCTGAGGTTCAGCGACTCCTCAAAGAAGGGATCATACAGCCCAGTGTTAGTCCGTGGAGGGCACAGGTTGTTGTGGTCAAGAGCGGGAACAAACCCCGGATGGTCATTGATTACAGTCAGACCATTAACCGATATACGCAGCTGGATGCGTATCCTCTCGCGTGCATATCTGATATGGTCAATCAGATTGCGCAGTACCGGGTGTTCTCCACCATAGACCTCAGGTCCGCCTACCACCAACTCCCCATTCGCCCAGAGGACCGACAATACACGGCTTTTGAGGCGGATGGTCGCTTGTATCATTTTCTTAGGGTTCCCTTTGGTGTCACCAATGGGGTCTCGGTCTTCCAGCGTGCTATGGACCGAATGGTGGACCAGAACAGGCTGCGGGCTACCTTCCCATACCTGGATAATGTCACCATCTGCGGCCATGATCAGCAGGACCATGACACAAACCTCCAAAACTTCTTACACACTGCATCTCGTCTGAACTTGACCTACAACAGGGAGAAGTGTGTGTTCCGTACGCGCCGTTTAGCCATCCTGGGATACGTGGTGGAAAACGGGGTCATTGGCCCTGATCCAGACCGTATGCGCCCCCTTGCTGAACTTCCCTTGCCCGCTAGCGCAAAAGCACTGAGAAGATGCCTAGGCTTCTTCTCCTATTATGCTCAGTGGGTCCCCAACTACGCGGACAAAGCCCGTCCGCTTATTAAGTCCACGACTTTTCCCCTCACGCCAGAGGCCCAATTGGCCTTCAAGAAATTGAAAGACGACATCGCGAAAGCCACGATGCACGCGGTAGACGAATCCATCCCCTTTCAGGTGGAAAGCGATGCATCTGATTTCGCCCTGGCCGCCACACTTAACCAGGCAGGCAGGCCCGTCGCATTTTTTTCCTGCACCCTCCAAGGCCCCGAAATTCGGCATTCAGCGGTGGAAAAGGAGGCCCAGGCCATTGTGGAGGCCGTCAGACACTGGCGCCATTACCTGGCGGGAAAACGGTTCACCCTGATCACGGACCAGCGGTCCGTGGCGTTCATGTTTAACAACACGCAGAGGGGCAAGATCAAGAATGACAAGATCTTGCGGTGGAGAATTGAACTCTCCACCTATAACTACGATATCATGTATCGTCCAGGGAAACTCAATGAGCGCTCGGATGCCCTCTCGCGCGGAACATGCGCTAGTATTCAGGAGGATCGTTTGAACACCCTCCATAATGATCTGTGCCATCCTGGGGTCACTCGGCTCTACCACTTTGTCAAAACCCGCAACCTGCCTTACTCAGTGGAGGACATCAGGTCGGTAACAAGGAGCTGTCGGATTTGCGCGGAATGCAAACCGCACTTTTACTGACCTGACCGGGCACATTTGGTCAAGGCCACTCGTCCCTTCGAGAGGCTGAGTGTTGATTTTAAGGGCCCCCTTCCCTCAACAGATCGGAACGTGTACTTTCTAAACATAATCGATGAGTTCTCCCGGTTCCCATTTGTTGTCCCCTGCTCGGATACATCCGCTGCCACGGTGATCAAGGCATTCCGTGATCTTTTTACCCTGTTCGGGTACCCCAGCTATACCCATAGCGACAGGGGCTCGTCGTTCATGTGCGATGACTTGAGGCAATTCCTGCTCTCATACGAGATTGCCTCTAGTAGGACTACGAGTTACAACCCTAGGGGTAATGGACAGGTGGAACGAGAGAATGCTACAGTCTGGAAGGCTGTCCTACTGGCGTTGAAATCCAAAGGTCTTCCAGTCTCCCGTTGGCAGGAGGTCCTCCCTGATGCGCTTCACTCTATTCGCTCCCTCCTGTGTATGGCAACCAATGCTACTCCCCACGAGAGGATGTTCTCATTCCCTCGGAAGTCTTCCTCGGGGATATCTTTACCAGCTTGGTTGACGTACGCAGGACCCGTCCTCCTGCGGCGACATGTAAGGGCCCGCAATTCCGACCCCTTGGTCGAACAGGTCCACCTCCTCCACGCCAACCCTCAGTATGCCTATGTGGCATATCCTGACGGGCGAGAGGACACAGTCTCGATCCGAGACCTGGCGCCTGCAGGGGACGTAGCAACTCCTGTCGCTCCCATACCACCAGTAACAAATCCATTATCTCTCATTTCTTCCCCGGACACGGAGCGGGCAGCATCGGGACCATTGCTTAACAATTTTACTCCAATGCACAGCTTGCCTGAGCCCCGAAGATGGTCACCACCGCAGGGCGTGTCAGGATCCCCAGCACTACCGTCTCATCAGGGTCAACCGGCCTGTGAGTCCGTGGAAGAACAGCTGGACGCCGTTTTGGGGAGAACGCCACCGCAAGTGCCTACTCCGGTGTCACCGCCGGTATTGAGGAGGTCACAACGACCGTCTGAACTTATAGACTGCTGACACTTTATTCTGTTTTTGTACCCTGCCGGCCTTTGTTCTCAAAGGAGGGGTGAATGTGGTGAACCATCGTTGGTTCCCACTGGATAGTACTGAGCCAGGGCTGGCCAGTACTACAAGGATGTACATATGTTACTGTTGGATTGTACTACTGTTGCTGTTGGGTTAGGGTGGGGTTGTTACACCTGTGTTTGTTACTGTTGTGGCACATCCCAGTCGGGCTACGCCTCCTGGGAGAGGTATAAGAGTCCCTGCTTTGGCCGGGACCCCTTCAGTCTGGGATAGTGTACTTAAGTTCTGATAGCTTCATTAATAGTAAATAAAAGCCTTCATTTACTGAAGCCTCGAGCCTCGTGTCTAAATTGATGTGCATCACCTTGGTAATGCATTTCCAATTGTTGTGGCACAGAGGTGGCATGTTTGATCGTCCGCACTGTTTTAAATCTATGGGCAGGGTTCTCCGATCTCATTCACCCTGCCCCCACTGCCAGCGCGAGTGACAAATTTGGCACTTAGCCAAAACACCTGCCAGAAACCTCCGAGCTCCTCTGCAACTGGGATTCCCCGGTCCCTCTGCAGTGAATGGAGTTTTGGCTGAGCGCCACATTCTCTGTTCTCACTGGCAGCCGGGGCGGAAGCGGACAAGATTGGATCTGACCCTGCCCTCCATGCGCTGTGGCGGCGCGGGGACCCAGCCACAGCCACAGGCGAGGTCGGAGATTTCCAGCATACATCTTGCAGCCCAGATTGAAAAGTAAAAAGCAAAGTTTATTTATTAGTCACAAGTGAGGCTTATATTAAATACTGTAATGAAGTTACTGTGACATTCCCCTAGTCGCCACAATCCGGCACCTGTTTGGGTCAATGCACCTGACCAGCATGTCTTTCAGCATGTGGGCGGAAACCGGAGCACCTGGAGGAAACCCACGCAGACACAGGGAGAACGTGCAGACTCCACACAGACAGTGACCCAAGCCGGGAATCGAACCCGGGTCCCTGGCAGTGCGAACCAATGTGCTACTGTGCCGCCCAGGATCCCATTATCAACAAAAGGTACAAATCGCCTCTTAGATATCTAAAGAAAAAAAATAACCAAACGTTCAGTCTTTCAACATAAGTTGCTCGGCGGGAGAAAGATTTTTTAAAATATGAAGAAAAATACTTTATTCCTGAATAGCAAGGAGAGAGCAGTTTTCAGAACAATTCAGCAAATGTCACCTTTTACATGAAAAATATCCGTTCTATCCACCTTCAAAATACTGAAAATGCATCAAATGAGATGTGAAAGTATTACAAATGTTGGGCCTAGAATATTTTCATTTCCCTTTTCTGCTTTTAGGTTATGTAGTTTATTTCTCCAATATCGAGTCATAGAGGTTTACAGCATGGAAACAGGCCCTTCGGCCCAACATGTCCATGGTGCCCTATTTTTAAACCCCTAAGATAATCCCAATTGCCCGCATTTGGCCCATATCCCTTTATACCTATTTTACCCATGTAACTGTCTAAGTTCTTTTTAAAAGACAAAATTGTACTCACCTCTACTACTAGCTCTGGCAGCTTGTTCCAGACACTCACCACCCTCTGTGTGAAAAAAACAGCAGTGTTAACCATATGATTAAAGAAATGTGCTCTAATCACAGGTTAAGATGCAAGCCAGATGAGTGAGTTATTTTCACGGTTAGGGCGACACAGTGGTTAGCACTGCTGCCTCACAGCGCCAGGGACCCGGGTTCAATTCCAGCCTTGGGTGACAGTCTGTGTGGAGTTTGCACATTCTCCCCGTGTCTGCGTGGGTTTCCTCCGGGTGCTCTAGTTTCCTCTCACAGTCCAAACGCTGTGCAGGTTAGGTGGATTGGCTATGTAAATTGACCCTTAATGTCAGGGGGATGAGCAGGGTAAATACGTGGATAGGGCCTGGGTGGGATTTTTGTTGGGGCAGATAATGGGCTGAATGGCCTCCTTCTGCACTGTAGGGTTTCTGTGATTATAATGGGCTCTGCACTTCAACCTTCTGAAACTATTCACCAGCTTCTATTATTCTGTATTTGCATTTTTGCATATATGTATTACATCAGTAATGAAATAGGATTCCTTTGTATGCAGTAAAGGTTGCCCTGTTTTACACTCTGGTGTGTATAAAACATAGCACATACTGCCCCTATTTGTTCCTTTTGATGTTTTTTTTTCCTAAAGGCCTCCATTTGTTCTAAGTTGACTGCACTGTTGCCACCAGAATCTATTACGGGCCTCATTACCCAGCTGAAAATCATTGCTTCTTATTTTTCCTGTCGTCTCCTGATTTTTGCAGAGATCTGTGCTTCCGAGAGAGGGCAAGAACAGCTGAAGGACAGTCTCTCCTGTTCTTTTAATCCTCACCTTATCTCTTTCCTACCTTTGTCTGAGAACATGATGGATGCTTTCATTTGCCTTTTTTTCCACTTTCCTGTCATTCTTTTAACAACTTGATTTCCCCAGCACGGATTTTTTTCCTGCATTTTTTTTTCCAAATGGTTCAATCATGTGCAGGTGGTTTATCTGCCCAGTGCAGACCTATAGTATACCCATAAAGTGAAAGAAGGATGAGGGTTGAACCACGACTGAGTTGCTGGTGTCACTTTCACCCAAACTTCCACTGAAGTCGATGTTTGAAGGGAATTAATGGATCTCGCCCTTTTTAACCTTCTTATCAGTAACTGCAACAAATAATGATGAGCAGCTCATTTTTCGCTCTATCCTTCCCTCTGTTCTTCAAAACTTCAAAAATTGCTGAAACTTTGCTTGTCATTTTCTTGTCATTTAAATCTGAAGTTTACTTCAAGATCAACGTGATAAGATCCATAAAACACAATTGATATTTCAGTTAAAACATGAAATGAAGTGATAAGTGTGATTGAGGCACAGCGGTTAGCACTCTTGCCTCACAATGCCAGGGACCTGGGCTGGGTACGATTCCCGGCTTGGGTCACTGTCTGTGCAGAGTCTTCACGTTCTCCCTGTGTCTGCATGTGTTTCTTCTGGGTGCTCCAGTTTCCTCCCACAGTCCGAAAGACGTGCTGGTTAGATGCATTGGCCATGCTAAATTCTCTCTGTGTACCCGAACAAGTGCTGGAGTGTGGCGACTTGGGGATTTTCACAGTAAATTCATTGCAATGGTAATGTAAGCCTACTTGTGACCAATAAATAAACTTTGAAATAGTCCACCTGTACTTGACAATGAGAACTATGTACATCAGCTTCAGAGAAACCTAGAAACTAGATGCAGGAGTAGGCCATTCGGCCCTTTGAGTCTGCTCCATTTGGATCATGGCTGACCATTGAATTCAATATCCAGATCCCCCCTTCCCTCATACCCCTTGATCCCTTTATTCCCCAAGATCTATATCTAATTTCTTCTTGAAATCATACAATATTTTGGCCTTAATGATAATGCATTCCATAAATTCACACTCTCTGGGTGAAGACGTTTCTCTTCACCTGAGTTCTAAAAGGTTTACCCCTTATCCTCAAACTAGTTCTGGACTCCTCCACCATTGGGGACATTCTTGCTGAATCTACTCTGTCTAACCCCGTTAGAATTTTATTGTTTTATATGAGATCCCCTCTCACTCTTCTAAACTCCAGTGAATATAATCCTAACCGACTTAGCCTTTCCTTATATGACAGACCTGCCATCCCAGGAATCAGCCTGGTAAACCTTCGCTGTACTCCCTCTATAGCAAGGACATCCTTCCTCAGATAAGAACATCAAAATTGCACACAATACTCCAGCTGTGGCCTCACCAACA
This sequence comes from Mustelus asterias, assembly GCF_964213995.1. Classification (NCBI taxonomy): domain Eukaryota; kingdom Metazoa; phylum Chordata; class Chondrichthyes; order Carcharhiniformes; family Triakidae; genus Mustelus; species Mustelus asterias. Next base: position 8,771,272 of record NC_135827.1, on the reverse strand, counting down.
CCCTATACAATTGTAACAAAACATCCCCATACTCAAATCCTCTCGCTATGAAGGCCAACATACCATTTGCCGCCTTTACAGCCAGCTGTACCTGAGTGCTTACTTTCAGCGACTGATGCATGAGGACTCCAAGGTCTAGTTAAGTATCCACCTCTCTCAATTTACACCTAGTCAGTAATAATTTGTCTTTCTATTATTGCTACCAAAGTGGATAGCCTCACATTTATCCACAGTATACTGCATCTGCCATGCGCATGTCCAAACACTCAGCCTGTCCAAATCACACTGAAGCAAGACTACATCCTCCTCACAGCTCACCCTCCCGCCCAACTCAGTATCATCTGCAAATTTTGAGAAAATTCATTCAGTTCCCTCTTCTAAATCATTGATATATAATGTGAACAGTTAGGGTCTGAGCACAGATCCCTGCGGAACCCCATTAGTCACTGACTGCCAATCAGAAAAAGACCTGTTTATGCCAACTCTTTGCTTCCTATCTGCTAACCAGCTTTCTATTCATCTGAAGACATTACCTGAATCCCATGTGCTTTAACTTTACATAGTAGTCTGTTATGTGACACCTTGTCGCAAGCCTTCTGAAAGTCTGAATAAACTACATCCACTGGTTTTCCTTGGTCAACTCCACTAGTTACATCCGTAAAGAATTCCAATAAATTTGTCAAGCCTTCTGTAAATACATACTGACTTTGTCTGATTATACCACTGCCTTCCAAATAGCGAGTTATGAAATTCTTGATAATAGACTTTAGCAACTTCCCCAATACTGACGTTCTGTTCACTGGTCTACAGTTCCCTGTTTCCTCTCGACCTCCCTTTTTGAATAGTGGGCTTACATTAATTACCCTCCAATCTGCAGGAACTATTTCAGAGTCCAAAGAATTTTGAAAAATAACCACCAATGAGGGCCACTTTCTTAAGTACTCTGGGATGAAGATTATTGGAACTGGAGATTTATCCACCTTCAATCCCATCAATTTCCCCAAAACCATTTCTCTACTAATGATGATTTCCTTCAGCTCCTCACTAAAACATGTTTCTCTCAGCATTTCTGGTTCATTATTCATGTCTCCCTTTGTGAAGACTGAAGCAAAGTACAAATTTAATTCTTCAGCCATTTCTTTATTCCCCGTTATGAATTCTCCTGTTTCTGACTGTAAGGGGCATACTTTCGTTTTTGTCAATCTTTTTCTCTCTACATATCTATAGAAACTTTTACAGTCAGTTTTTATGTTCCCTGCTAGCTTACTTTCATACTCTATTTTTCCCTTCTTAATCAATCCCTTGGTCCTCCTTTGCTGAATTTTAAACTGCTTCTTCCGTGAATCTGATACTATCTCTAATTTCCCTTGTAAGCCATGGTTTGGCCACAATTCCCTTCCCACTCTTGTGCCAAACAGGAACAAACAACTTCTGGAGTTCACCTATTCATTCCTTAAATGCCTGCCATTGCCTGTCCACTGCCTTTACTTTCAATAATGTTGCCCTGTCCATCATGACCAATTCATGCCTCATGCCATCATAGTTACCTTTATTGAGATTCAGGACCCTGGTCTCAGAATCAACGACATCACTATCCACCTTGACAAAGAATTCCACCATATTGTGGTCACTCATCCCCAAAGGTGTTCTCATGACTAAATTGCCAACTAATCCTTTCTCATTGCACAACACCCAGTCCAAGATGGCCTGCTCCCTAGTTGGTTCCTGAACGTATTGCTCCAGAAAACCATCCTGTGTGCACTCCAGAGATTCCTCCTCTATTGTACTGTGACTAATTTGACTCTCCCAATCTATATGCAGATTAAAGTTGCCCATAATAACAGATGTTCCTTTAAAACATGCAACTCTGATTTCCTGTCTAATGCTTTTCCCAACATTACCACTACAGTTTGGTGGTCTGTATACCACCCCACCAATGCTTTTTGCCCCTTGTTTTTTTAACTCCATCCATACAGATTCCACATCATCTGTGCTAATATCTTTCCTCAATATCGTATCAATGTCATCTTTAATCAACAATGCAACTGCACCGCCTTTCCCTTTCTGTCTGTCCTTCCTAAACACTGAATGGCTCTTAATGTATAGTTCCCATCCTTGCTCACCTTGGGACAATGTCTCTGTAATGCCAGCTATATCATACCCCTTTAATGCTGTTGGTCATTTAAATTTTTTTTAACTTGTTTTAGATTTCAAATGCAATTCAATGTTATCGGGATCAGAATGTTTAAAATATCTGCCTTCTGGACAGAGTATAACAACTTTTCAAAGTCAATATTTTACACCAGTGTTCAGGTTTGGTGAGATTGTCCGCTCTGTACTAATCGGCAGAGCAGTCATTCTTTCTGTCAAAGCACCAAAGCTCTTGGGTATTAACGCTTGCACCTCATTTCCTGAAGGTTAGCTCCTTCCATAGTTCATTTCAGTGGGCCCAAATGTTCTATCGGAATGTGAGATATGTGTACACCCAATTTGCGGTCCTGCGCACATTATCTCCTCTCCCCACAGATGGAAACAAGAAATTCGAGCAAATCTGCAATTGTTTTGTGGCATTCATGAATTCAGAGAATGTCACTGGAAGGATTCAATGCCAGAAGCAGTAGAAGGAACTATTTCCAATTTTTCTGGACAGGATTTAGGAAGCAGAGTTATATATATTTATCTTTATTATAGGCACCTCTGCTGACTGTTTCACAATTGCTGTCTTTATCATGATGACATTCGTTGAACAGATACCAGAACGAAGATCTGGTCTGGCCTTTCTCTTTGACTTGCTCTCTTTTCATGCAGCAGAATAGATGTTGGATTCTAGTTTGTCACAACAATATGTTGTGACACAGAACAAATTACTTCAAAATGCAAGGCCACTTTCCAAGGTGAAGGTGCAAAACAAATGAGAGCCCCTTAAGGGAGTGTGACGAGAGAGAGACATTAGGCAGGATTTCCCGGCCCATCCCGCCGGTGGGCTCTTGCGGTCCCGCTGAAGATGACCTCCCCTCATGACAGGTTCCTTGGTGGCAGGACAAGTGAGCTATAGGCCTCCGCAGGAATGGAGGATTCCACTCGCGGCCAATAGTGAGCCGCCTCTGCCCCTGGTAAAAAGGCCGGGGAAAGGGACATAAAGTCCCGCCCATTTTTTATCAAAAGTCCATCAGAACTCGTCAATGTCTAAGGGAGGGACATGAAAGGTGCAAAGTATTGGTGAAACAATGGCTGCCACAGACAAAACCCCTTGGGAAATAGTGTAACAGGCCAGGCTGCAGAAACTTTGGAGAGATTGCAAGAAAGAATTCAGCAGAAGAGAAAGGCTGAAAACTCTCTCTCGCTCTCTCTCTCTTTCTCGCTCTCTCTCTCTCTCTCTTGCTCCCACTCACTCTCAGAAGAAACATGTTATCAGATTCAGAAGCCAACTTTACTCAAAATTCACCATCAAATCGAGATCTCATTATAATTACAACATCCTCTACATCTGCCTGTATCCATGATACTAATAATCCAAGCTGGCAGCAATGTACACAAATCTACGCCTCGAGAACAATCTAAGGATGCTTTACCACATATCCTTTTTAACGTTCCTTTATTGGACTCTTAACTTCCCTTATTTCTTGTACCTGTGTGTGTGTGTGATGATGTATTTTTATAATTTTTCTCCCTGGTGTTTAGCAGTTAATAAACTTGCTCCTTCTTGGACTCAGAAAACTTTGGGGGAAATTCTCCCGTCCCACCTGTCACGAGAATCGTAGCGGGTGGGGGTGGACCACACATTGACCTTGGGCGGGATTCTCCGGTTTTGGGGCGAGCGCAGCCAGAAAATCCCACTCCTTGTTTGACTTGCTCCTTTCTGCTCAGGGCATATACAGTTATAGTTCCATTCATAGAATCCTATAGAATCCCGACTGTTCAGGAGGAGGCCATTTGGTCCATCAAGCCTGCACTGACAACAATCCCATGCAGGCTCCATTCCCATATCACGCCACACAACTATCAAGCAATGACCATCACCAATGAGAGAGACACTGCACCTTGACATTCAGTGATGTTCCCATCACTGAATCTCCCACTGCCAACATCCTTGGAGTTACCATTGACCAGAAACTCAACTGGATTTGCCACATAAACAGAGTGGCTACAAGAGCAGGTCAGAGGCGGGGAATACTGCGGCAAGTAACTCACTTCCTGACTCCCCACCATGTCGAAGGCACAAGTCAGGAATGTAATGGAATACTCTCCACTTGACTAGATGAGTGCAGCTCCAACAAGACTCAAGAAGCTTAACGCAATCCAGGATAAAGCAGCCGGCTTGATTGGCACCACATCCACAAACACATCCACTCTCTCCACCTCCGACACTCAGTCGCAGCAGCATGTACTATTTACAAAATGCATCACAGGAACTCTCCAAGTTTCCTTAGACAGCACCTCCTAAACCCACGACAAGAAATTTTAATTTTATAATATGCCAGGAGTGCGGTTGTTCAGAATAGCATACGTGTGATCACTGACAGTTTCCCCTTCCTACATGACATCTGACTGGCAGGCTTGGCTTCCCATTGGACGGGGATTGCTGGAGAAGAGGCTGCAGGCCTTGGTATGTCCAAATCCTGATCTGGGGTTTGGGAGATGGGAAGGAGTCGAATTTTGGAGGCAGTAGGATCAGAGGCTGATGTGGGCATGTATAGATAATGGTCAAAAGTGAGGTAAATGGTTCCAAGGCCTTGCAGAGGGTGGCCAGTAGGGCTGTCTTATTCTGGCAACTGTATTAAAAGAAGCTGATGGCCAGCCAGGCAAAATGCCTAGTCTTTTTTGGTTATTTTATGAGTATTTAAAAGGCTGAGCAGGTCAGGGCAATAATTTTGAATTCATTGTTCCTTATATATATTCACATCTGATTTTCCATATTATTGAATTTAGAAGAGGACTTTATCCATTGGAGAAAGAACTCTAATGCATCTGAACATTTACACAGTGCTGGCCTCTTACCGTTTAAGGTCAGAGCCCTATGATCAATCATTATATTGATAATGGACTTGACAGTTAAAGTTTGCAAGTGCTTCTAAACTTAGCTGTCAAAAGTTTCGCAACTTCCACAGCAGTTAGCCCCAAAGTTCACATAGAATCATAGAATCTACAGTGCAGAAGGAGGCCATTTGGCCCGTGGAGCCTACACCGACAACAATCCCATCCGGTTCCTATCCCCGTAACCCCACAGATGACTCCCCACCCCCACCCCCATGACAGGTTCCTTGATGGCAGGACAGGTGAGCCATTGACCTTCCTGGTATCAACCTAGCCTGCACATCGTTGGAGTTTGGGAGAAAACCGGAGCACCTCGAGGAAACCCACGCAGACACGGGGAGAAAGTGTAAAATCCAGAGACAGCCACCCAAGGCCAGAATTGAACCCAGATTCCTGTCGTTGTGAGGCAGCAGTGCTAACCACTGTGTCACCACGCCACCCCACCATGGCATGGTTTGGCCAGGCTTTCATGAACTCAGCCACCTTGGTAACAATAGAAATAACAGGGAACCTTGAATTAGCATCAGGCATTCAATCGTGAACGCCACGACACTTTAAGTGAGCGCCGGTTCACAACTTGTCAAGTTTCCCATTGGGAATTTGAGGGGAAATTTAAAAATGTGGCCCCACATAATTCCTGCTTTCCCCTCCTGACATATGTCTGCTCAACACTGGGAGATGGAAATTCAACCCATTGTTTATGTATTTATAATTAAACTCTCCATCGTCTTGTTTTTAGCCAGGAACAAACTACAGAAACTCCACAGTGTAGGGTGAAGCGTTAGTTCCTCCAGAAAAGATTTTCCATAACATATGTTACCTGGAGTAGAAATACCTTCAGACGTATCCCCACTGATTCCTTCATCAATCAAAAACCTGTCTAACTCAGCCTTGCGTCTATTCAATGGTCTGGCTTCCATTACTCACTGGGGGGAGAGAATTCCAAACACAAGTGACCCTCAGAAGGTCTCGTGGAGAAGATATTCCTTCTAATCTCCACTTTAGATGGGAGATTCCTTATTTTATCAACTGTGCTCCCTATGTTCTAGATTTACCCCATGAAAGGAAGCATCCTAGCTGGTGAAGATAGATTATGTTGCAGGTTCTGTACAAACTGAGTAGCATCGGTCTGAAGGTCATATCTCTCCGAGGGTCAATGCAATCAAGCAGCATAATTGAATGTGATGGATTTAAAGCTAAATTAGGGACAATGGGGTTTCAAGGATTTGACTGGGCTTGTACAAAAGGCAACTAACGGAACTTCCTCTTCAGAGTAAAGCTGAAGGTCACAAGTAAGATATTTTCTCCACCCTGGAAACCTGTTATAGCTTTTACACATGTTTAATTATTCTCCCAAACTGTGCAGATTGATTCACATCACCTCTCTCAGTGATGTTCCCTAACAACAGAGTAATGTTAATCTTAGTAGTGCGATAATTTAATTAACTCTCTCATTAGTGATTAGTTTGTTCAATTTTTTTTGCTGCAGCTTGCGGCAGCTGATAAAACACACTGCGGGTCACTGCAACTCACATGATGCAGGCTGAATTCACATGATCATGTGTGCCTGTGTGCCCAAGTATTTGGGAGCAAGACAAACAGAAGAAATAGAAGCAGAAGTGGACCATACGGCTTCTAAAGCCTACTCTGCTATTCATGGCTGACCTACTGTATCAACTCCACGTGCCCGCCCATTCCCCATAAACCTGTGATTCCCTGGGAACCAAAAATCTGTCTAGCCCAGCCTTAAATATATTAAACGAGGGAGCATCCACAACCATGGAATCAGAGAATCCCTATAGTGTAGAAGGAGGCCATTCGGCCCATTGAATCTGCACTAGATTTGATTTGATTTATTATTGTCACATTATTAGACAATGAAAAGTATTGTTTCTTGTGCGCTATACAGTCACAGCATACCGTACATCGAGAAGGAAAGGAGAGGGTGCAGAATGTAGTGTTATAGTCATAGCTACATCATAGGATGCAGAGAAAGACCAACTTAATATGAGGTCGCTCCATTCAAAAGTCTGATGGCAGCAGGGAAGAAGCTGTTCTTGAGTCGGTTGGTACGTGACCTCAGACTTTTGTATCTTTTTCCCAGTGGAAGAGTATGTGCGGGGTGTGTGGGAGTCCTTGATTATGCTAGCTGCACTGACTCTCTAACACAGGCATTCCATCCATGTCCTATTCCTGTAGCCCCTCTTTGGGAGGTGGGGGGGGTGTGTGGGGGTGGGGGGTGGAATCCAAAGATCCATTTCCCAGTGAAGAATTGACTCCTCATCTTAGTCCAAAATAATCAGATCTTTATCCTGGACAGTTCCCCCATGTTTTAGATTCCTTGGCCAGGCGAAACAATCACTGTCTACACTGTGTCAATCCCTTTCAGATTCTTGTTTGTTTCATAAGGTCAAATTGCATTCTTCTAAACTCCATTTATTCAGCCTCTCACCAGAGGACAACATTCCTGGATCAAAATCCACTGAACCTTCACTGTACCACCTGCAACCTAAATATTTTCTTTCTTACGGAGACCAAAACTGTGCACAGTACTCCAAGGTGCTGCCTCACTAATGCTCTGTACTATTGTAACAAGACTTTCTTATGCCTGTATGTCAATTCCTTAAATAATTTCACAGCATCTCTTTCCCTGAAACCTCAAGTGTGGCTACGTATATGAATAGCAAAATGGCAAGCATGCCATTCTCCTTCCTAATTGTCTGTTGTGCCTTTGTGCTAACTTTCTATCTTCCTTGTATAAAATCTATCTGAACATTAACATTTAGAAGACTCATGCTATTTAAAAATTCTCAGCTTTTATATCCTGTTGCGCAAATCTAATTTACAATTCAGATGTGTCAGAGTATAACTTTCAGGTTGAAGGTTCAAGTGTTAAATGGTCGAATGCTGAGCGAAATTAATGTGAATTCTTGATAGTTGTGGCATACCTTTAGGTTGGTCTTTAGAAAAGTGAATGCATCTCCAAGGTTATTGTGGCATGCAAGGGAATTCTTGGGAAGGGAGTAAAAATTAAAACTGCGTTCACAATATACGTATTTGTAAATTATAATATTTAGATAATTGTGCTTACTTTGTTTAATTCTTCCTGGTGGCACAGTGGTTAGCACTGCTGCCTCACAGCACCAGGGACAGGAGTTCGATTCCCAGATTGGGTCACTATCTGTGCGGAGTCTGCACGTTCTCCCCGTGCTTGCGTGGGTTTCCTCCGGGTGCTCCGGTTTCCTCCCACAGCCCAAAAGATGTGCTGGTTCAGTGCATTGGTCATGCTAAATTCTCCCTCAGTGTGCCCAAAAGGTACCAGAGTCTGGTGACTCGGGGATTTTCACAGGAACTTCACTGCAGTGTCAATGTAAGCCTACTTGTGACACTAATAAATACACTTTAAACTTCATACACAATAAAGTTTTTTTTCTGTTTAAAAATGTGAAATCTTGTGGTGTACTCCTGTCAGCTAGTTACTGAGTGTTCAGGTTCCTTCTTTGAACCTTAATGGTCCCGAACACTATTGCAATTGTTATTACCAAAGTGAATAACCCCACACTTTCCCACATTATGCTTCACCTGCCACTTTGTTACTCAATCACTTAACCTGTTTTCTCTCCTTAGTCTCTTATTGCCCCCCCTCTCAGCTTAGTTCCCATTTAGCTTTGCATCCTCTGAAAACTTGGAGACATTACTCTCACTCTTTGTTATTTAAAATTTACATTCAAGTTATTAACAGAGGCCCAAGCATTCATCCTTGCAGCACTTAACCAGTTATACCCTGCCAACTTAACAATGTGAGCCATTTTTTAAACTAGCTCTCCTGAGTAGGAGAGAAGGACACCTGTCAGAAACTGGATAACTCTCCCTTTGCAGATGCTTATCAAGCTATAGTGTAACCATTGGCTTGAGTGGAAAGGCGTCTCCAAGGGTAATTCTCCAAACATCTCCAAGGGTAATTTCACAGCATCTCTTTCCCTGGGACCTCAAATGTGGCTATGTACATGAATTCCAATATTGTTGGAAATACCATCAAAACCAGGTTTCCTTCCTGGTCACACGCATCCTGACTTAGTCACAGATTGCTTTTCCTTCATTATCACCGTACCGATAACCTGAAATTTGTTAGGAAAAACCCATCTGGTTCACTAATATCCTTTAGGGAAGGAAATCTACCGTCCTTACCTGGTCTAGCCCACATGTGACTCCAGAGTCACAACACTGTGGTTGACTCTCAACTGCCCTCAGGCAACTAGGGATGGACAATAAATGTTGTAAGAAGTCTCACATCACCACCAGCACATATCGACATCAATAAATGTTGGCCAGCCAGCAATCCCTGTGTCCCGCGAATGAATGAAATAAATTCCCACCTGAGACTACTGTGGGAGCACGTTCACTGCAAGGGTGGAGAACGAATTTAAAGTGATAAAATTTGTCTTGACTAACATTAAAATGCCAAGCGGCAAGTTCTGTGCATTCCTGCCACAGATATACAACATCCAAGCTGCCCTCTGGTGTGCCTGGAGACATTAGATCAGGGACATTTACCTTGCTCATTAAGAGTTCACGTAACAGCTTTCTCAGCTTATCACTCTTGTTTGGCAGAAAATCCATTTGAGCAGATCCCTACAGAATCCAGATTCATGAAGGTGACCGTACTTTCATGGTCAAGCCATTCATTCATCATGTAACTCCCTCTGAGACGTGGATCTTGTCCTGACCAAATTGACATCACAATCTTTTGACCATCAGTTTGTTTGATCTAACATTTAAAATTATTACTTTGTGACCCATCATTTCAGTATTTTTTCAACAAATTACTGGGCCACACACTGGTCCCCAAAACTCATTCTTCATTCCACTAATCTCGAGATGGGGCGGCACGGTGGCACAGTGGTTAGCACTGCTGCCCCACAGCACCAGAGACCCGGGTTCGATTTCCGGCTTGGGTCACTGTCTGTGTGGAGCTTGCACATTCTCTCCGTGTCTGCCTGGGTTTCCTCCGGGTGCCCCACAGTCCAAAGATGTGCAGGTTAGGTGAATTGGCCATGCTAAATTCTCCTTCAGTGTACCCGAACAGGCGCCGGAGTGTGGCGACTTGGGGATTTTTACAGTAACTTCATTGCAGTGTGAATGTAAGCCTACTTGTAACTAATAAATAAACTTTACTTTAATATCATCCCCAGCATGGTATTTTCCATCTTAAAGTTTCGAGCATTGAATTAAGATCTCAATTTATTAATCAGCAAAACATTTTAGCTTTCCATCTGATGCCAAGACTATTAACCAATTAACCAATACATCTTGTTGAAAAATCCTTGGAAAACACAGAATTAAACTTAACTATCGTTAGCGAATTGCTGGCAGAGTCTGATATTCTGTGATCGAGCCAAGAACGCAAGGGAATGTTAGACCTCACTGAATACTTGCCCATTTTATGTGTTGATTGGTGAGTAGATAATATCAATGATACCTTTAAGGTAGCAAACTAGAGTAATTCATCCTCAATAATTGGTACAATATCACTTTGCGGAAACTTTACTTGCTCCCAATTTCAGAAATTGTTTTTTGGGTGAAAGTCTGGATTGCGGGTGCATTTTCACTCAGTTCGTCCTCACCTTCATCTTGACATTTCGGAGGAGAAATGCCTTAGCACTGAAAAATTCCAAACTTGCTTGAAGATTACAGTCATCAGCATTCCTGTGCCAGTTTGTGTAGAACCATAGAAAATTACAGCTCAGAAACAGGCCTTTTGGCCCTTCTTGTCTGTGCCGAACCATTTTTTGCCTAGTCCCACTGAATAGAACCATAGTCTTAGTAATACTTAGTAACCTTAGTAATACTTTGCAATTCTCTTTCTTGCACACAGCGTTTGAGTGGCTGAGCAAGAATATTGCATTAGTCCTGTTGTTCCATTCTCTGGTGGCATCATACTCCAGAAGTACCTCAGCAGATGTTCTGGGGAGGGGGAGCCCTCATAAGTTCCAATGCAAGGACTGCATGGGAATTGGCCAGAAAGTTTAAACTTTGAAGGGCAATTGATTGACGGTGGCACAGTGGTTAGCACTTTTGCCCCTCAGTACCAGGGACCCGGGTTCAATTCCCAGCTTGGGTCACTGTCTGTGTGGAGTCTGCACGTTCTCCCCGTGTCTGCATGGGTTTCCTCCGGGTGCTCCGCGTGGGTTTCCTCCCATAGTCCGAAAGACTAGTTAGGTCCATTGGCAATGCTAAATTCTCGCTCAGTGTATCCGAACAGACGCAGGAGTGTGGCGACTAGGGGATTTTCAGAGTTATTGCACTGAATGGGGGTGCCTCAACACTGAACTCGAGTCTCTCTTCTGCTTCTCAACAGTAGGATCAGTGAAGACTTTACAACGTAGCATAGAAAATAAGGGGTATAATAACCAACACCAACAAAGTGGGCATGGTGGCACAGTGATTGGCACTGATGCCTCACAGCGCCAGGGACCCGGGTTCGATTCCCGGCTTGGGTCACTGTCTGTGTAGAGTTTGCATGTTCTCCCCGTGTCTGCGTGGGTTTCCTCCGGGTGCTCCGATTTCCTCCCACAGTCTGAAAGGCGTGCTGGTTAGGTGCATTGGCAACGCTAAATTCTCCCTCAATGTACCCGAACAGACGCTAGAGTGTGGCGACGAGGGGATTTTCACAGTAACTTCATTGCAGTGTTAATGTAAACCTATTTGTGACACGAATAAATAAACTTTAAATGTTTGGATGGCTCCTGCGATATTAGCAGAATCATTATCCAGGGAAAATTAAAAGATTAAACTTCCAGTTCCCGGGTAAATGGAAATGGACTACACCACCCTCCAAACGACCCTCCACCCTTACCTACCCCCACCCCTCCCATCCCCTACTCTGACTATCCCCCAACAAGCCCCTCACCCCTTCACTACCTTCTGCTACCTGGCACCAACCACCCTACCCAACTGTCCCCAAACCCTCTGCTCCCAACTCCTTTGCTCCTAACTCTTCTGCTCCAAAAGTTGCTGGCCCCTCGGAGGTGAGTAGAGTAGTCAGAAGCAAGCGAAAATAGGGTGGCTTTTGGTGGGAATCCTCTATTCACAATGCAGTGTCCTTCACTGGAGCAGAGATTGTCTATGAACAAGGAACCCCTGACAGGATTTGCTGGGTGGTTTCCCCGCTTGGTGAGTCCCCTGCCAACTGCCGATTGAATAGCTGCTGAAGAGGCCCTTCAAGGGTTCAAGGGCTTAAATTGGCCTGTGAGTGGGAATGCCACCCTTCCCCTTCCTGATTGAGAGAGAGCAGGCAGGAGACAGAATCCCCATCCCACTACCAAACCTGCCTCACAGGTTGTATTTAATTCCATCCGATGGGTCTGAATCTGTCAAACGTCTGTAGATTAGTACCACATTCAGTGATTAACACACTGATTAGAACTAGACTGACTAAGTCTCAACATCAAAACATCTTATATTTTTCAAATATATTGTGTATTTGCAGAAATCAGTAAACTCTCAGCTTTGTCTGCAATCAGAAAAAAAAATTTGGTTGAAAATGTGGGATATGGATAATGTTTTATCTGGTTCCGGTAGCGATAGCATGCTTACTTGAAGAAAATTATTCCCATACAATATAGAAATCCATCAATTTGGTAACATATTATGGATGCATCTGATCCAGTTGGAAGTCAGCATAATTGCCCAGTTGAGTTGCAGCCTTAAAAGTACAGACATATTTAGTTCCGAAAGCACCCATTCAACCCATCTTGTCTGTGTCAGCACTTTTCTGAACAGATCAATCTCAATCTCCTGCTACCTCCCATAGCTTAGTCTCCTTCTCTGCTTCCAATATTTTAAGAGCCTTGCTCTTTATACTGTCTGCATCAAACACCCCGGGCAGAATTTCCCAGCCGCAATTGCCCCCAAGATCAGAAAATCCCACCCGAGCTCAACGGACCTTCGCATGGTCTGCCCCACAAGGTAATCGGGAATCGTCGCAGGCGGGATGGGAAAATTCCACCCCCCCCCCCCCCCCCCCCCCCCCCCACATTTGAGAAAACATTCCCCTCTGCCTCATAAAGCAAATAAAAATTGGGTTTACTACAGATGATCCACCATAGAAATCATAGAAACCCTACAGTGCAGGAAGAGGCCATTCGGCCCATCGAGTCTGCACCGACCACAATCCCACCCAGTCCCTACCCCCATATCCCTACATATTTTACCCGCTAATCCCTCTAACCTACACATCTAAGGGGCAATTTTAGCATGGCCACTCAACCTGTGGGAGGAAACCAGAGCACCCGGAGGAAACCCACGCAGACACGAGGAGAATGTGCAAACTCCACACAGACAGTGACCCGAGCCGGGAATCGAACCCAGGTCCCTGGAGCTGTGAAGCAGCAGTGCTAACCACTGTGCTACCGTGCCGCCCCTGTGCTACCGTGCCGCCCAGTACAGTAAGATTGGAGTTGAGGCATATTAACACAGGCAAGAGGGAAATGTTATATTGTAAGCTCTTCCATACTGCTACTGGATTGAAACCACTTAATGCTGATCCCAAAGAAGAAAGTGTGGGGGGGAGGGGGGAGAATGGTGGTGGTCCAGGAGGAGAAAAAGGAGGCCACTAACATTTATATAGAAGCTTTTGGGGCCTAAGTATATCCCAAAGTGCTTTGCGGCCAGTGAAGTATTGCCTGGAATTCTCCAGTGTCAAACACTACAGCTGCCAGCGAGAATGGAGAATCTGGCGCTCAGCCCAATTGCCTTTCACAGCAGCGGGGCTGGAAAATCCTAGCCGCAGAAGAGGTCAGAGAATCCCAGCCATTTTCTGGCATGTAGTCACTTGTACCCAGAGGAAGAAACGTTTCACACCGCAGCCTGTGTTTATCTTGTGATCACAATTACTCCTATCATTGGACTCCAAAGAAGTTTCAGCTATAGTGGAATTGATTTCATTGCATCCATCTCGATCTTGCTGCAATAAGGAGATTTGCTCAGGTGTGAAGCATTTAACGCCTCTGCTATCACATAAATTAGCAACGTAACAGCTAACCATCTTATAACATTACCTGATCAAAAGTGTTTAATTAAAACTCGAGACCTTGGGAAACGACATTGCATCTTAAGCAAGGTTTCATCGCATTTGTGTTGCGCATTTAGCTACAATTGTGCTGTTTCCTAAGTCAACAGATATTAGACGGGACAAGGGGGCAGTGTGGGAATTTTCTCTGCTCACCATATTTAGTGAAATTGGTAATGTTTATGAAGTTCAGACCTATAATTTTGTCGTTTGGAGTAGAGTACATAAAGCTCTTTCTTTCCTGGGGCTGTAAATTCAAGTTTACATTACAAGACTTGAACATCAATAACCCATTCATCCATTGACAAGCTTCTGACAGTGTTTTAGTTTATTTAAACAAATGAATAGCTGCAACCTAATTGTTCATAGCTGATAGCAACAGGGAAAAAAATATATCAATGCAGGTACGATGTGATCGATAGATTTTTAAAAAAAGTTTATTTATTAGTGTCACAAGACGACTTGCATTAACACTGCAATGAAGTTACTGCGAAAATCCCCTAGTCACCACACTCCGGTGCCTGTTCGGGTCCACTGAGGGAGAATTTAGCATGGCCAATGCACATAACCAGCACATCTTTCGGACTGTGGGAGGAAACCAGAGCACCGGGAGGAAACCCACACAGACACGGGGAGAATGTGCAAACGTCACACAGACAGTGACCCAAACCGGGAATTGAACCCAGGTCCCCGGCGCTGTGAGGCAGCAGTGCTAACCACTGTGCCACTCTGGTGACATGTAGAGATTTAAATGCTGCAAAACTGCTGATTAATTATTGCATTTCAGTAAGAACTGTGAGAGCAATGACTGAAGTATTTGGATAGCATGGTACCACTGACTGTACTCTTCTTCCCTGCCCCCATTTAGAAGTGCAGTAATGTTCCTCCAGCTGCACTTTTCGTTTCTAAACAACAGCTATTTTCGTTTTGTATTAAAATATGAATTGGGTTTTCTGCCTGTGTCCACCATTTACTGCCCTCTTGATACCTTTTTAGTAGATTTTCCCCTTGTCTTGCTATGTTGCCTTGTGACTGTTATTAGAACATAAAACAATACAGCACAGGAACAGGCCCTTCCGCCTACGATGTTGTGCTGAACAGAACGCTAAGTTAAATTAATATTTTCTGCCTGCCTTTGGTCCATATCCCTCTATTACTTGCATATTCATATACTTATCTAAAAACCCCTTAAACGCCCTTATTGTATCTGCCTCCACCACCCCTGGCTGTACGTTCCAGACACCTACCACTTGCTATGTAAAAATCTTGCTCCTCACATGAACTTTCCCCCTCTCACCTGTTTCTATCAACTCGATAAAATCGCTTGTCTGATAACTGGACGTCCATGTTTGCCTTGAAAACAAAACGAGTAACAACGGCCGAAAACTTTGCTCAGGCTCGAGTGTCGAATGTGTTGTTAAAGTCGCAAAACTCCCACCATTGCAGAATCCACCAGACAGTGGGCTGAATTCCTTCCTGGAGCAGGCAAGTCCTGAAGGATGAACTGAATGCAGATTAGCCAGAAGCAAACTAAGAACGATTCTGATTTATACGGCACTGCAGCTAATCAGATACATTGCTCAGACTCTAATGGGGTCCGTATATAGTTAAATTAAAAATATATTCGACTGGAGATGTTGTGCAAGCAGTTCCAGTTATTCAGAATGAAGAATATTTCACAGTTTTCCTGTTTCTAACGATGATGTTTTGTGCATCAGCTTTGTCTAAATTGGTAGCGCACTCACCTCAGAATTTTGTGGACTCAAGTTTCATTTGTTACATCTGAGTGAAGAAGGGAAATTGGCTCCTCTTTATTCAGCCCCCTTGGACGATTGCAACAAAGGGTTTATTGGGTTTATGGGCGGCACATTGGCACAGTAGTTAGCACAGCTCTCTCATAGCGCCAGGGACCCGGGTTCAATTCCCAGCTTGGGTCACTGTCTGTGTGGAGTTTGCACTTTCGCCCCATGTCTGTGTGGGTTTCCTCCGGGTGCCCCAATTTCCTCCCACAGTCTGAAAGACGTGCTGGTTTTTGCATTGACCCGAACAGGTGCCGGAATGTGGTGACCAGGGGAATTTCACAGTCACTTAATTGCAGTGTTAATGTAAGCCTTACTTGTGACGAATAAATAAAATAAATTGGTTGTAAGATGCTTTAGTTCGTTGTGATTTCATGAAAGGAACTATGAAAAATTTTGCTTGCTCTTTGAACCAAGAGTGGTGCAGTGGGAAGCATCCCTGTCTTTGAGCCAGGAGTTCTGGGTTCAAGTCCCACCCCATTACTTGATGACCAAGGGAGGTGTGCTCATAACATGGTCAAACAGGTTGAGTGTGTCAACCTGCAAAATCCTTCCAAACACACCAAACTCCCACTCTGTAAGAGTGGGAGAGACTCCAGGTCAGCCACGCTTGATATGGAGTGGCACCCCTCAAGCTTTAAGCCCCTGGTGACAAACTAGCAACCTGTTCTGGGAATTACTAGCTATGGAAACAGACAAAAGTCTGCCTTTGTGCACCACTCAGTGCGGGAAGTGATTTAGAATTATTTCTCTAAGGAGGGAATAATTTGTTTTAAATGCTGGACAGGATTGATTAACATGAATGATTTCACAAAAATGTTGCATTATTTTGACAATGTAATTTTAAAACAATATAATTTCAGAAATGTCATTAGTGAAGACCTTTGGATCTGGTTTAAAGATTAGAAAGACGTTGTAAAGGTTTTATTTAATATCATTTCACCAGCATGGGTAGCTACATCAAAAGAGTCGCTGTTTACCTCTTCGAGTAAGTACGATAGATCCTTGATAACGTGAAATTCGAGATAATGTCCTGCCAAGTGTCACGAGAATTTTACTTTATATTTCCTATCAGATTTGTTCATGTTTCAGTTTGTCATAGAAAGCAATAGTAGAGTATTATTATAATAAAGCTTGTTGTAAGCTCAGAGAAACAATTCCCGAGTGAACCAATTGTCCAATAAGGTATGGTACCAGATTAATAGGCAGAAAGGAAGTATACCGTAGAGACCATCTTTAATAACAAAAGATAAACGACAAAAAGAAAAGATGAACAAAGATGTTCCAGGCAAGCGTGACGTGACATAGATTCTCTTTTTTTTACCTGTCAAGTAATTAATTCTCAACTTTCAGAGAATACAGTCAAAAATGCAGAAACTGGAAGATCAGAAGAACACGGAGTGGGAGTAGGTCACATGGTATTTGGAGACTGCTTCACCATTCAATTAGATTGTGGCTGAACCTCTACCTCAATTCCATTTTCCTGCCCTATCTTAATATCCCTTCAATCCCTTTGTGTCCAAAAATCTATCAATCACATCCTTCAATATATTCAATAACAGAGCATCCACAACCCTCTGGGGTAGACAATTTTGAAGATTCTCACCCCTTTCACTGAAGAAATTTCTCTCATTTCTGTTCTAAATGGATGGCTTATCCTGAGACTATGGCCATGATTTTCCTGCCTTATTGTGCCCAGCGCAGATCGGGTTGGAGCGGAGCAGGGTCAGAGAATCGCCAGCACGAAACCCCGTTTCAATTCTCCTCGCCACCGCGACTGGATGTAATCTGGTTCCTGCGTTGTAAGGGTGGGAATCAGATTATCATATTTGAATAAGTATTTGAATATGCTGCGTCTCTTTGTTGGATATTCCAACCTTCGGGTGCAGCGGGAACCTGGTGAAAATCACTACTGATCTCCACAAACGGAGACCTGACAGGATGGCCACGTTGGGGGGCTCCGAGGCTATTGAAGCACCTGGGTGGTTGGGGAAATGGCTGGGCATGCCCACCTGGCAGTGCCACCTGGCACTCTGGCAGTGCCATGATGCCAAGTGGCACTGCCAAAGTGCTAGTTGGCACTGCCAGGTTGATACTGTCAGATGGGTGCTGGGGCAGTGTCAAGGAAGTGGCGGTCTAAGGGGATGGGACCTGAGGCTGGAAGGGCATGTAGCGGGTCATGAATGGGGGGGATTCCACTTTCAATGAAATCACTCCTCATTCTTCTGACCCTCCCAGAAAGGGCCCATTCTGCTCAATCTCCTTTTACAGGGCAACATTCCTATCACAGGAATCAGTATAGTGGAACCCCCCTTTTTAAGACAAGTATATCCTTCCTCATGCTGGAAACAAAAACTGCGCACATTGTCCCAGGTGTGGTCCCAACAAAGCCTTTTATAATGCAGCAACATCTTCCTCACAGTCTAATCCCCCAGCAATCAGGGTGACATGCCATTTTCCTTCATAACTGCCTGCTGTATCTACATTTTAACTTGCGATTCACGGAGATGGCACATAAATTCATTGAGTTGGCAACATTCACTTGTTCTGATGACCAATCGCTGGCCTGAAATGTTAACCTTGTTTATCTTGCCACAGCTGGTTGCAGAGCTGTTGAGTATTTCTGTTTCTTTTATTTACTCATCTCTTATTGCATTAAAGCAACAGCAAGTTTTAACTTCACAACGGCCGATGAAGGACCTATGCACAGTCTAAGATGCTCTGAAATAATTGTGCCTCAATCACACGCAAAACAAGAAAAACACTGAATTCCTACATTTTTAATGCAACTCTCACAGTCACACTGCTGCATCCAATACTTGGCTGTGTTGAATCTCTCGTCAAGTCAACTATGTGTAACTCAAGAATTGGCGTCTAGTTATGCACCTTGATTACATTGTTGGGTTAATTAGTTTTGTGTTCAACTAATTAATAATCTATTGAAAACTTTTTTCTCAATGCTGCACTGAACATGGAAAGGACCGTGAAACAGTTCTTTAATCAGAATAGGGATTTGGGCGAAATTAGTGTGAGCATCTTACGTTAACATTCACATCTACAATCAATCATTCTGTTTTCCATTGAGTTGGGATCTATAAAGTGTTCCACATGAGGACTCAGTCTTTGGATTTTTGCTTGTTGTAGTAATCCACACTGTATTGGCCTGTTTTAAGGTCCACACTGTATTGGTGCTATGGCAAACCATATGATAGTGATGCATGATGGTAAAAACCACTGTATTGTGGTAATTAAGACGAGTCTGTTAACCTGGTTAAGCATAACTGGATTTTACATTCATTAATTTAGCGCATCAAATCCATAGAATTCCTACAGTACAGAAGGAGGCCATTTGGCCCATCGAGTCTGCACCGACTCTCCGACTGAGTACCTTATCCGGGCCCTATCTCCGTAACCCGATGTATTTACCCCGCTAATATCCCTAATCGACACATCTTGGGACACTAAAGGGCAATTCAGCATGGCCAATCCACCTAACCCACACATCTTTGGACTGTGGGAGGAAACCGGAGCACCCGAAGGAAACCCACACAGACACGGGGAGAACATGCATACTCCACACAGACAGTCACCCAAGGTTGGAGTTGAACCCAGGTCCCTGGTGCTGTGAGGCAGCAGTGCTCGCCACTGTGCCACCGTGCTGCCCCAAAAATTGCAGTTGACAGGATGGTTTCGATCCTCTGGATCATGGGCCCAGCTCGCTGCCACTGCGCCACTCTGTTCCTGACATGTACATGTCCTTCACGTGGACATCAACTCCATTAAGGTCAGTGCTAACAAAGGTAACTTAGTTAGCAAAAACACCTGAATTGTAATTGTTGAACAGTTCCAAACTCCCTTGTTTACCACAACTCATCTTTCTTGAACACCTGATGCTTCATCACCATTCTCACCTCCAACTGAAAATATAGGAAATTTATAGATTTCAAGTCCAAAAGTATTATCATTTATATGATAGCTACTGCCCTTCAACTTGTTTCCGAACCTGTTGTTTCTCCAAACTCACAGCTCCCCAGTCTGTCCTGCACTTTAACGCTTTCCCATTCTGCGAAGTTAGACTGTTTCTTCACCCTCAGTTCATTGATCGTTGAATCCGAATCATAGAATGCCTACAATACAGAAGGAGGCCATTTGGCCCATCGAGTCTGTATCACTGATCACAATCCCACCCAGGCCCTACTCCCGTAACCCCACATATTTACCCTGCTAATCCCCCTAAAACTAAGGGGCAATTTAGCATGGCCAATCAACCTAACCTGCATATCTTTGGAGTGTGGGAGGAAACCGGAGAACCCGGAGGAAACTCTCTCAGACACGGGGAGAATGTGCAAACTCCACACAGACAGTGACCCGAGGCTGGAATTGAACCTGGGACTCTGGCGCTGTGAGGCAGCAGTGCTAACAGCTGTGAGGCAGCAGTGCTAACCACTGTGCCACTGTGCCGATCACTCTGTCGGGACCATTCATTCCTTAGAATAGATGAAGACAGCGCTGGTACGATGTTGAAATGAGTTTCCTTTATTGAACAGTAATTAAAATTAAATCATTCTAAGAGCGAAAAGAAAAAGAAAAGCTGGAGAGAGAGAGACTGGCTTTTTCTGCCAGCCCTGCAGTGATCAAACAGAGTTAAAAAAGCTGAACAGA
Source organism: Mustelus asterias (assembly GCF_964213995.1). Taxonomy (NCBI): domain Eukaryota; kingdom Metazoa; phylum Chordata; class Chondrichthyes; order Carcharhiniformes; family Triakidae; genus Mustelus; species Mustelus asterias. The sequence goes on along the minus strand of NC_135827.1, from coordinate 8,750,707 downwards.
ACTGCAAACACAGCTGAAACTGCAATAGATGTCATTCATTATCTTTGTTATTCAAATTGCTTGGCACACGCTGTCTCCAACTTGAAGAAACCGACCTTGCAGATGTTAATGGTAATAGTACAGTTAATGGTAGGGCGTTGGGGAGAGTTACAGAACAAAGAGATCTCGGGGTACATGTTCATAGCTCCTTGAAAGTGGAGTCACAGGTGGACAGAGTGGTGAAGAAGGCATTTGGCATGCTTGGTTTCATCGGTCAGAACATTGATTACAGGAGTTGGGATGTCTTGTTGAAGTTGTACAAGACATTGGTAAGGCCACACTTGGAATACTGTGTGCAATTCTGGTCACCCTATTATAGAAAGGATATTATTAAACTAGAAAAAGTGCAGAAAAGATTCACTAGGATGCTACTGGGACTTGATGGATTGAGCTATAAGGAGAGGCTGGATAGACTGGGACTTTTTTCTCTGGAGCGTAGGAGGCTGAGGGGTGATCTTATAGAGGTCTATAAAATAATGAGGGGCACAGATCAGCGAGATAGTCAATATCTTTTCCCAAAGGCAAGGCAGTCTAAAACTAGAGGGCATAGGTTTAAAGTGAGAGGGGAAAGATACAAAAGTGTCCAGAGGGGCAGTTTTTTCACACACAGGGTGGTGAGTGTCTGGAACAAGCTGCCAGAGGTAGAAGTAGAGGTGGGTACAATATTGTCTTTTAAAAAGCATTTAGATAGTTACATGGGTCCGATGGGTATAGAGGGATATGGGCCAAATGCGGGCAATTGGGATTAGCTTAAGGGTTTTAAAAAATAAAGGGCGGCATGGACAAGTTGGGCCGAAGGGCCTGTTTCCATGCTGTAAACCTCTATGACTCTATGTTGTTCATGAAAAAGTTGTTCGGTTTATGAAAAGCCTGTTTTGCTTGCATTGTACTTTTCAAAAATACAGTCAATGTCTAGCTAACCCAGCATGCCTTCTGAGTTTTAAAATGTAGTCAAGTGTTAGTTAATTTTTTAAGCTGAGCATTTAAATGTAATTGCATGGGCAGAAATATCTTAAAATGAAGTTTTTGCATAAAGGAAGCCAACTATACAAAGGATCCCTCAACACTCAATCCTTTCCTATCCTAATTTGTATTTAAAAGTCATTGCCTACTTGGCAGTGTCTCTCCCTCCTGCAAAACTTCTGCTAACCTCTCCATTGGAGGTTACACTATGTTAAATCCTGCCTTCCACTTCAAAATTCTTGAGAAACTTATTCTCTTCCGCCAATAAAATGCTACCTTTCCTTAAGTAAGGGGACCAGACCCGCTCACAGTGCTCCAGATATAGTCTCACCAGTACCTTGTACAGTTGCAGTGAGACGTTCCTCCTCTTATACTTCACATTCCATTTGCCTTCCCGATAACTTGCTGCATCCGTGTGCTTGCTTTCTGTGTTTTGTGCACAAACTGCAGTGGATGCTGGTTTAAGTCTGAGATAGACCAATTTTGAGCAGGGGTATCAAGGGATATGGGCATAGGGCAGGTGCATGGAGTTAGGCCACAGATCACCCATGATCTTATTGAATGGCAGAGGGGGTTTGATGGGCTGAATGGCCCACTCCTGCTCCTGTGTTCCCCAAGTCCCTTTGTGTTGCAGCTCTCTGCAGTTTTTTTCCATTTCAATAATACTCTGATCTTTTGTTCTTTCTTCCAAAATGAACAACTTCACATTCTCCCACATTATATTCATCAGGGAGCTTTTGCCCATTTACTTAACCGTTCAATATCTCTTTGTAAACTGTTGGTATCCCTCTCACAACTTATCTTTCCATCTATTTGTGAGCTGTCTGCAAGTTTGGCTACAATATATTTGCTTCCTCCTTTCAAGTCATTAATACATATTGTGAACAGTTGCAGTCCCAGCACTGATCCCTGGGGAACCCCACTGGTTGCAGGTCATCAACTTGAAAAAGAACTTATTCCCCACTCACTGTTTCCGGCCCATTAACCAGTTCTCTATCCATGCCAATATACCACCTCCACCACAATTGGGTCTTCTCTTATGACAACCTTTGATGAGGTGTTTTGTCGAACGCCTTCTGGAAGTCCAGATTCAACACAAGTACTGGTTCTCCTCCAGCCACTCTAGTTGAGACTCCCTCAAAAGCTCTCATAAATTAATTAGACATGATTTCCTTTTAATAAAGCCATGCTGATGCTGTTTGATTAGAAGATGATTTTCCAAATGTGCCAGCGTTACTTCTGTTGCCTCTTATCTGCCGCACAGTCTGTTTTAACTCGTATATGGTGGACAAATAACTGCGAGTAGACGTCTTGTTCGTACAACCAATATTTATTTAAACCCACACAATCAATAATCACCCACCCAACCAATGATAAGTTATCTTACAGGAAAATATTAAAGTTCAAGTCCAATACAAGACCTTGACTTAACTTTGTGTGACTGGCAAGTACCCAAGCAGATATTGGCCTTTATCAGTGCGTTGGTGTCGGTTGTCCTCTGCGTAGTCTGCTCCTTTGGTCTGGTCTGGCACTCTGGCTCTGGTCTTCCTTCCTTCTCGGGTGTGGTGGCTCTCCTTGTGCTGGTCGTCGCTGGCGATGTTCACCGTTGTTGTAGCTCGTTTGTGGGGTCAGAGAGAGTGAGAGAGAGAGAGCTTCTTCTGTTGTGCAGCAGCTTTTATCCCTCCCTGGTTTCGTGTCCTTTTGGGCGGTCTCCTGATTCTCGTCAATCAATCGATTAGGGCTTGATCACCCTGATCGATAAGAGTCCAATCAGGTGCTGCCACACTGATCTCTGGGTGTGTACCCAACGGCCATGCCTGTAGGTGCTGGAGGCACATAGAGTTCACACCTTCCCCCCCAAACAAGGGGCCACGGCGCCCTCATGTCTGGTACACAACCCAGTGTGACCAGAAAGTCTCTTTCATCCTGGAGATGAAACATATCCTGTTTATTCACTCGTCTGGGTTGCAGCCTGTTTGTCTCTGTCTTTTAAACTGCAACCTGTCATTTTAGTTCTTGCCCAATTGTCCCAGAGTGCTTTACAAATCGCCATTTTAGATAGCCACAGTCCCCCCTTTGATCCTGAACGCGAAGCGTGCTGGATCACAAACTCAGGACCGGTATCTGTCAGGAATTCCCCAGTCACTCAACAGTCAAGCAAGGCCCAGGTATTGGCATGCACAGTAATAATACACTCCTATAACATATTCCAGAAGCTACAGACAACAACACTCTACAAATACAAACAACCACATATTCTAAGCCCCATTATTACAATAAGCTAGTTACCCACAAATACAGACAATCAGATATTCCAAACACCATTACTACAATAAGCTAATTATAAACCAACATTCAAACAAACATTAGAATAAAGTATTCGCAGATCTGAGGCACATTTTGTGTAGAATTTCCAATGACTCATTAGTACAAATCGTAAAATGGCAGGCTTCCTGTAAACATTGCTCTACTGAATTAGAGGGGACCATGGTTCAAGGGTGGACCCTACATTTTGCCTCCGGGTGATCCTCTTTTTCCATCGGCTGAATTGGACTGTGAGGATGATTAGGTATACCAGGGTGAACAAAATCAGTACTTCCACCAGGTGTGACATTATGCGGACAAATGGATGGATTTGGATGTTTGAGCCCCAGTTCAAAAGGTCATCCCACCAAGAGGTGACTTTAATTTCCTTAATTCTCCTTTTTACCTCTTGGGTCTGCTGTACTACTTTGGTGAAGGTTCTGTGGGCTGTAGCCAATTTTGTCCGAATCAGGTTCAATTCCTCTGGCAGGAGGTTTAGGCTTGTGTCATATTTCTCATGCATACACATGCTATGTTCTTTTATGACTCAATTAACACAATGTAACCAAAGTACAAGTTAAAAGTAATTCAAATGATTTTCTACCAGTTTAACAAATTATAGAGGAAACTCAAAGAACAAGAACAAAGAACAATACAGCACAGGAACAGGCCCTTCGGCCCTCCAAGCCCGCGCCGCTCCCCGGTCCAGGATTGAATCCTGAATCCAGGATCCCTGCCCAATTTTCCAGCCTATCTACAATACTAATATCCTATCCACCGAGCTGTCCCTCACAGCTACGATGCTTTGTTCATCACAACCTAGTAACTCACCCCCACCCCCCCATTCCAGACCATGTGATCTCCAGGGAGAGGCGAAAACCCAGAGTGAAAACCCCAGGGCCAATATGGGGAAAAGAAATCTGGGAAATTCCTCTCCGACCCCCTGAGGCGATCGAAACGAGTCCAGGAGATCACACTGGCCCTGATCGGAAAATGCTTCCCAACCCTATTCATTTCCACTTCCACGAACACCATATGAATTCCCTGCCCCCGAGACAGGTTCCCAACTATCCGCAGTCTCGCTCTGTACTGGCACCAGCAAGATGATCATAGAATGAAGCCTTGAAACGAGAAACAAAGAACAATTAGCCCGCGCCGCTCCCTGGTCCAAACTAGACCACTCTTTTGTATCCCTCCATTCCCACTCCGTTCATATAGCTGTCTAGATAAGTCTTAAACGTTCCCAGTGTGTCCGCCTCCACCACCTTGCCCGGCAACCCATTCCAGGCCCCCACGACCCTCTGTGTAAAATATGTCCCCCCCTTCACCTTGAACCTATGACCCCTCGTGAACGTCACCACCGACCCGGGGAAAAGCTTCCCACCGTTCACCCTATCTATGCCTTTCATAATTTTATACACCTCTATTAAGTCTCCCCTCATCCTCCGTCTTTCCAAGGAGAACAACCCCAGTTTCCCCAATCTCTCCTCATAACCAAGCCCCTCCATACCAGGCAACATCCTGGTAAACCTCCTCTGTACTCTCTCCAAAGCCTCCACGTCCTTCTGGTAGTGTGGCGACCAGAACTGGACGCAGTATTCCAAATGCGGCCGAACCAACGTTCTATACATCTGCAACATCAGACCCCAACTTTTATACTCTATGCCCCGTCCTATAAAGGCAAGCATGCCATATGCCTTCTTCACCACCTTCTCCACCTGTGACGTCACCTTCAAAGATCTGTGGACTTGCACACCCAGGTCCCTCTGCGTCTCTACACCCTTTATGGTTCTTCCATTTATCGTGTAGCTCCTCCCTACATTATTCCCACCAAAATGCATCACTTCGCATTTATCAGGATTGAACTCCATCTGCCATTTCCTTGCCCAAATTTCCAGCCTATCTATATCCTTCTGTAGCCTCTGACAATCATTCTGTCTACTTTACCAATTTTATTTATGAATAACATGATTTGCACAAATCGTTTATTTGTTCCTCTTTTAAGCATCTTAACTCCTGTAACCCCAAATAACTAAGTACTAGGAAAAATCCTGTCATCTGTTGTAAAGCCATTGACACTCTCCAGAACCCTTAACTTTTCAGAAAAATTAACTCCCAACTTATTAGCATTTACATACATTGACCCGAACAAACTTTACACGTGAACATGAGGATTATCACAGATAATATTTGCTCAGTATAGGAAAGTCACAAAACAAACAGATATTACTTTGTAAAATTATCTCACATTCAAATAGTTACATCATAAACTGAGAAAATGTTTCAATGCATCCCTCTTTGAAACACAAAACCCATACAGACACTCTTTCCATTATCCTTTATTTGTCAAAATTAAACTTATTTACCTCTTTAGAATTTAGGCAACTTCCCATTTATAAGTTGGTTATTTTGTGCGCTCAATTTATTCTATCAATTAAATGTCAGAAACTGTAACACTTAAGCGTAACCAATCACTTTAATTTGAAAGTTAAGTGAGAAAATCTGAATGAGCCAAACTCTTCAAGTCTCAATTATCACGAGGTTGTGATAAACAATTTTGGAGTTTGCTTAGACTTGTGTGGTGAACCATCGTTGGTTACCACTGGGGGTTGTTCTTATGTTACTGTTGGGTTAGGGTGTTGTCACTGTGGGGGTTGTACAATGTTGTTGGGTTAGGGTGTTTACCTGTTGTAAATGTTATTATGGCACATCCCGGTGGGGCCCCGCCTCCGGAGGAGAGGTATAAGACCCTCTGCTCCGGCAGGACCCCTTCAGTCTGAACTGGTGTATTCGTGTTAGTTAGTTCCATTGTTAGACAATAAAAGCCTTCAATACTGAAGCCTTGTTCCACGTGCTTGATTGTCGCGCATCAATTTTATTGTCTAACAGAAAACTCTCAGCTGTACAAAAAAGAGTATGGAACAGATCTTGAAACCAGATCGTCTGGTGTTGGACCCACGTGCGGTCGGTGCCGCTAACACCTTCGACCACCGGTGGAAGTGTTTCGAAGACTACCTGGCTGCCTCTGTAGCTATTACTACAGACAGCGACAAACTCCAAGTCCTCCACGCAAGGGTAAGCGACACGATTTATCTCGCGATTCGTGCGGCTACCACTTACTCGAGGGCCGTCGAGCTCTTGAAGAAACGATACACGAAACCACCCAACGAGATACACGCTCGTTACCTCCTCGCTACACGACGTCGGCAGTCGGGCGAAACCATGGAGGACTACGCCAATGAGCTCCTGCAGCTTGCCAGGGGTTGCGATTGTAAAGACGTATCAGCCGAACAATACATGTACGACCTCGCCCGAGACGCGTTCGTAGCAGGGGTAGGGTCCTCGTACATCCGGCTTAAATGACTGGAAAAGGGGAACCTCGACTTGAACCAAGCGATGGAGATGGCTGAGATGCTGGAAGCGGCGTCGAAAAGCTTGGCGCTGTACCCCGAGGACCACGTGTAGTCAACGTGGCAAGAGCAAGCTCAGCTCCCTCCTCGCCCCGCAAACTCGCGCTCCCAGATCGATCCGACGACGGCGGCAGCTCCAGGCGGCCAGCGATGCTATTTTTGCGGTGGGGCCAAGCATCCACGGCAACAGTGTCCGGCAAGAACGGCAATCTGCAGCCAGTGCGGTAAAAAAGGCCACTACGGTAAGGTTTGCAGGTCGAAGTCCAAAAACGGCAGTGCAGCTTGTAACCCTCCAGAACGGAGACAATCTCCTTCGGCGTCGCAGTACCCACGAGGTCCGACCACGTGCGAATCCAGGACGGCGCCATCGTGGCTGACGGAGGAGGAGGAAGACCACCAGGAGTCGCTGCGTTTGGCGCCCTCGCCCACGTGCGATTCATGGGGGCGGCCATCATGGTCCACGACGACTAGGAGCGACCAGCAGGGGTCCTCAGCATCAACATCGGCGGCATGCAGTGACGCCCAGGGGCCAACGGTGGCGTCGATCTCCCTGGACCAGACTAAGCACCACAGGCTTGAGAATTCAATGATGGATATCAAGGTAAATGGTCGAACTGTGAATTGTCTGTTTGACAGTGGGAGCACTGAGAGTTTCATACACCCTGACACTGCTAAAAGGTGTGGACTCCGGGTTCTCCCTGCCAAGCAGACAATTTCCATGGCATCACGGTCCCGGTCTGTACCGATCCAAGGACGATGTATGGTAACTCTAGAGGTACAGGGCACAATTTACGAGCAATACAGGCTCCTTGTGTTACCTCACCTTTGTGCGCCAATTCTCCTCGGACTAAATTTTATGGTCCACATGAAGAGTGTGATCCTACAGTACGGTGGGCCACTCCCTTCACTGGCAGTAGGGAATCAGCCGCAGCCTCCAAATTGCCCAAAGCGCCCCGCATGCAATCTTTCTCCTCTGAAAATCACTACACCATCCCTATTTAAGAATCTGGTACCAGGCTGCAAGCCCATCGCTACTAAAAGTAGGCGTTACAGCGCTGAAGACCGGATCTTTATTAGATCTGAAGTTCAGCGGTTCCTCAAGGAAGGGATCATACAGGCCAGTGCTAGTCCGTGGAGAGCGCAGGTCGTGGTAGTCAAAAGCGGGAACAAACCTCGGATGGTCATCGACTACAGTCAGACCATTAACCGTTATACGCAGCTGGATGCGTATCCTCTCCCGCGCATTTCTGATATGGTCAATCAGATTGCGCAGTACCGAGTGTTCTCTACCATAGACCTTAAGTCCGCCTACCATCAACTCCCCATCCGCCCAGAGGACCGACAATATACGGCTTTTGAGGTGGATGGTCGTCTATACCATTTCCTCAGGGTTCCATTTGGTGTCACCAATGGGGTCTCGGTCTTCCAGCGTGCTATGGACCGAATGGTGGACCAGAACGGGTTGCGGGCTACCTTCCCGTACCTGGATAACGTCACCATCTGCGGCCATGACCAGCAGGACCATGACACGAATCTCCAACACTTTCTGCGCACCGCATCTCGCCTGAATCTGACCGATAACAGGGAGAAGTGCGTATTCCGTACGCGCAGGTTAGCCATCCTCGGATACGTGGTGGAAAACGGGGTCATTGGCCCTGATCCAGACCGTATGCGCCCCCTTACTGAACTTCCCTTGCCCGCTAGCACGAAAGCACTGAGGAGATGCCTCGGGTTCTTTTCGTACTATGCGCAGTGGGTCCCCAACTACGCGGACAAAGCCCGTCCGCTCATCAAGTCCACGACCTTCCCACTTACGCCGGAGGCCCAATTGGCCTTCAAGGCTTTGAAAAGCGACATTTCGAAAGCCACGATGCACGCGGTGGATGAATCCATCCCTTTCCAGGTGGAGAGTGATGCATCTGATTTCGCCCTAGCCGCCACACTAAACCAGGCAGGCAGGCCCGTCGCGTTTTTTTCCCGCACCCTTCAAGGCCCCGAAATTCGGCACTCAGCGGTGGAGAAGGAGGCTCAGGCCATTGTGGAGGCAGTCAGACACTGGCGCCATTACCTGGCGGGGAAGCGGTTCACTCTGATCACGGATCAACGATCCGTGGCGTTTATGTTCAGCAACACGCAGAGGGGCAAGATCAAGAACGATAAGATCTTGCGGTGGAGAATTGAGCTCTCCACCTATAATTACGATATTATGTATCGTCCAGGGAAGCTCAATGAGCCCTCGGATGCCCTCTCGCGCGGAACATGCACCATCATGCAGGAGGACCGCTTGAAGGCCCTCCACAATGACCTGTGTCATCCTGGAGTCACCCGACTCTACCATTTCGTCAAAGCCCGCAACCTGCCCTGCTCGGTGGAGGATGTCAGGTCAGTGACGAGAAGCTGTCGGATTTGCGCAGAATGCAAACCACACTTTTATCGACCAGACCGGGCACAATTGGTCAAGGCCACTCGCCCTTTTGAGAGGCTGAGTGTGGATTTTAAGGGCCCCCTTCCCTCAACGGACCGGAACGTCTATTTCCTCAACATAATAGACGAGTACTCCCGGTTCCCGTTTGTTGTCCCCTGTGCGGACACGTCGACTGCCACCGTCATCAAGGCATTCAGTGAGCTTTTTACCCTGTTCGGGTACCCCTGCTACATTCATAGTGACAGGGGCTCGTCGTTCATGAGCAACGACTTGAGGCAATTCCTGCTCTCATTCGGGATTGCCTCTAGTAGAACCACGAGCTACAACCCTAGGGGTAACGGACAGGTGGAAAGGGAGAATGCTACAGTCTGGAAGGCTGTCCTACTGGCACTGAAATCCAGGGGCCTTCCAGTCTCCCGTTGGCAGGAGGTCCTTCCAAATGCGCTCCATTCTATCCGCTCCCTCCTGTGTACGGCAACCAATGCTACTCCCCACGAGAGGATGTTCTCATTCCCTCGGAAGTCGTCCTCGGGGATCTCATTACCAGCCTGGTTGACGTACCCAGGACCCGTCCTTCTGCGGCGACATGTGAGGGCTCGCAGGTCCGACCCCTTGGTCGAACCGGTCCAACTCCTCCACGCCAACCCTCAGTATGCCTATGTGGCATATCCTGACGGGCGAGAGGACACTGTCTCCATTTGAGACCTGGCGCCCGCAGGGGACGTAGCAACTCCTGTCGCTCCCATACCCCCTGTCACGAATCCCCTACTACTCATTTCTTCCCCAGACGTGGCGCGGTCAGCACCGGGACCAGTGCATAACAGTTCTACTCCCATGTACAGCTTGCCTGAGACTCGGAGATCGGCGCCACCACCGAAGGTTCCAGGATCCCCTGCACCATCGCCTCACCAGGGCCAACCGGCCCGGGGGTCCTTGAGGGGACAGCCGGACGTTGTTTTGGAGAGAACGCCACCGCAAGCACCTGCTCCGGTTTCGCAACCGGTGTTGAGGAGATCACAGCGACGGTGCGGTCCTCCAGACCGTCTGGACTTGTGAATTTTGTACATATGGCCTGTTTTTTTTGCACCCCGCCGGCCTTTGTTTTTAAAGGAGGGGTGAATGTGGTGAACCATCGTTGGTTACCACTGGGGGTTGTTCTTATGTTACTGTTGGGTTAGGGTGTTGTCACTGTGGGGGTTGTACAATGTTGTTGGGTTAGGGTGTTTACCTGTTGTAAATGTTATTATGGCACATCCCGGTGGGGCCCCGCCTCCGGAGGAGAGGTATAAGACCCTCTGCTCCGGCAGGACCCCTTCAGTCTGAACTGGTGTATTCGTGTTAGTTAGTTCCATTGTTAGACAATAAAAGCCTTCAATACTGAAGCCTTGTTCCACGTGCTTGATTGTCGCGCATCAACTTGTTATTCACGAGCCATCTATTTAAAACAAAACACAAAAAATACATTCGGCTTGGAGCCAAATGAATTAATTTAGTCTCAAAATCTGTCAAATTAAAAACAAAAACAAAAATACAATTTACAATCTCCAATGTATATAATTTTTTAATTGCCAAATTAGGAACAGAAGATGGTGAAATCTCTGCCAGTTAAGAAAACCCAAAAATAAAACACATTGGGGCGGCACGGTAGCACAGTGGTTAGCACTGCTGCTTCACAGCTCCAGGGACCTGGGTTCGAATCCCGGCTCGGGTCACTGTCTGTGTGGAGTTTGCACATTCTCCCCGTGTCTGTGTGGGTTTCCTCCGGGTGCTCCGGTTTCCTCCCACAGTCCAAAGATGTGCGGGCTAGGTTGATTGGCCATTCTAAATTGCCCCTTAGTGTCCCAGGATGCATAGGTTAGAGGTGTTAGTGGGTAAATATGCGGGGATATGTGGATAGGGCCTGGGTGGGATTGTGGTTGGTGCAGACTTGATGGGCCGAATGGCCTCTTTCTGCACTGTAGGATTCTATGATTCTATTCCAATGTGATGATGTCACGATTTCTTCAAGACAAAGGAAAGAGCACATGGTTCCCTCCAAGGTTTAAATCCTTAACAGAATTTGAACCCAGGATTATTCAAAATTCAAATTGGTTATTTCAAACTTCGATTTATGTACTTTGATTTTGAAATTTCAATTTACTTTCCAAAAATTGTGTTCAAAGTAACATCCCACATATATATATATATTACATATATATATATATTATATATAATTTATATTCTCTACTTCTTAAGCACAATCATGGCCATTGATTATACTTAAAAGGTTAAGGAATTCCAAAAATTTATTTCAATTTAATCCAATCCAATTTCCAATTTTTATTTAAACTCTGCATCAAACCCACTGTTGTAAAATCACAATTAGGGGAAGAACATTAAAGCAAACAACAACAAAAACATCCACGCAACCACTTTATTAAACACACACAGACACAAATGGAAGCTTCCAACATTCATTCCACAGCACTTCCTCTTTCATTCAAACTTAACATTTTAAACTGGGATGAAAATAAAACATTTAAAGAAAGTACAGAAAATTGATTAAGACAGTTGCCTTCATTCTTCTTTCTTTCAAACTGTAATTAAACTCAAAAACAGAATTAAATTCAAGAAATCTTATACTTAAATTTTAACAGTTTTAACACTTCCTCAGCCCCTTTGAAGTTAAACCAAAGTGTAAAGCATTGCATTTATTGCCTGCAATAAATACTCCACAACAACAAACAGGCTTTAACAACTCCTGCTCTCAATCTAATGCAACAACAACCACCTACATTCGACAAGCAACCAGACCACACAAACACACTGAAATACAAAAACTACTCAAAGTATTAGCTCAACCTTAGATTTTCTGTAATCGATTTTCCATCTTGCCAATTAATTTATAATATTTCCCTCGTAAGTTGAGAGAACATAGTTCCTTTCTCTCAAAATTCTGTAACACACACTGCACACTCCCTCCTTTTAAAAAAAACAAAGGACCACTTGGGGTTCTTTGTGATGTTAGTGAGGGTGTAAGCTCTTTACCCCACATCGTCTGTTTTAATGGGGTTCATGGGCATCACATTTTCTAATAACGCAAGACTATTCATTGGTGAGGTGGTTAAGTCTGCATTCAGAACTACATACAGTGGTGGGATTCTTCAAAACATTCATTCCTTCACAATCAACAACATCTCCTGGTAATTCCATGCCTTCCTTGTAATTAATAGTCACAGGATTCATCAGACAAGGGGCAAATTCTAAACTTACTGTGGGATCAGGTGCCTCCGGAAAAGGAGGTGGGGGTCCCGAGTCAATGCCACGTGCAAAATGGGCATTCTTTTCCAGATACAATCCACAACCCAATCCATAAACACCATTTCCCTCAGACTCAACTGTCCCAAATACAGACAACATCCCTATCTGCATTGGCAACTGAGATTTTAATTGATTAATCTCCTGCTAGAACTTGGAGTAATCAGACCTTTGATTCTTTTCACTAACTTGATATACTTTAAACTGACTCATAGACAATTGTTTTGTTCCTGCTTATCTACTTTTCCACAAAATTACTTATTTTCTTCTCTTAGCTTCTCAACTAACTCTCTCATAAATTCTAACTCATCTTTTAACTTCATTTTCTCTGACTTTTCACTCTGTAACTCTTCTAAATTAATAATCACACTAACTTTACTCAGTTTCAACAAACATTTTCCTTTATCTCTGTTTCTCTCATTAAAACATCTCTGACTCACGGATCCCAGATCCAAAAACTCACTGTAGTATTCTACCCATTTCTCCAGGCATAGTCCCAGGAGAACAAGAAGTGACTGAAAGGGTACAGTGCCTGCTAATTTACCAATCAGTCCCTCTAAGTCAGTTGGTATCAAGAGTATGATGAACACCCCCTCTCTACTCCAGAGTTGGGTTTGAGCCTTGCCTCATGGTCGACAATAGAGTTCACCCTTCCCCTTGACTAACCTTACTTCAAAGTCTCACTTCTAGATTAACTAAGGAAGGAAGACAGGCGCTTAGCCCAGGAACAATGCTCACGCTAAAAAAATTAATTCCTACTCCCCCTACGCCTGGCATATCAGGAACGTGAATCAATCCACGCCCCAAAATACTACTGAAAGATAGGTCTTTAATCCCACTCACGGCCGGCTATAGGGTTACCACCTCCCCTGTTTAAACTAGTTCTGTCGTTGTTTCATCGCATTAAATGAAATGCCTGGATCACTTTTAACCACTTAACAAATAAAAGGTTCAATCTTGGGGTAACAGTACTTGCCTCTTATCGAGTACCGTCTAGGGTGCCATTCTGTTATATGTCTTTAATTTAAACACTTTTCAAGCATTCCAGTTTAATGAGACAAACAAGAACAGTAATTCAATTATTTATTTAACACTTCTAGTGCCAACTCAAACACAAACAGTTGCAACTCATTAACTCTTTACTGAACTTTAACTCTAACTGAACATCAGCTTTGAACTGAACTTTCCTTAGATCATCCCAATACTTCTGCCCTAGGGATCCCGGTCCCATCTCAGTATTGGCACAAGATTCTGCCCATAGGGGCCACCCTTTCTTCTTCATATATTCCCTGATTTTTTTCCCATATGGGACACTTCTCTGTCTCTGTGCTGTTTCCTGCCATTTTATATTTAATGACAAGGGGTAGGGACTCGATCGGACTGCGGATACGGCTTTGGGCTATGTTCCGGTCCTAATCCCTCTGGGTTCTAATACAAATCTACAGAGTTTACCCTATCCTCCTTGTTAGTAACAATACATACACAATACACAATTTCCCGAAAGCAGTTATTTGTCCAATAAGAGTTTACACCTGTCGGCTCTGAGTTTTAAATAACCGTTCAATATAGATTCTGTGGGGTTCGATATCGGAGCAACAAAGTTACTTCTTATCAATGCCCATCCAGGGACGCCAATTGTTGCCTCTTATCTGCCGCACAGTCTGTTTTAACCCTTATACAGTGGGCAAATAACTGCGAGTAGACATCTTGTTCGTACAACCAATATTTATTTAAACCCACACAATCAATAATCACCCACCCAACCAACGATAAGTTATCTTAGAGGAAAATACTAAAGTTCAAGTCCAATGCAAGACCTTGACTTAACTTTGCGTGACTGGCAAGTACCCAAGCAGATATTGGCCTTTATCTGTGCGCTGGTCTCGGTCGTCCTCTGCGTAGTCTGGTCCTTTGGTCTGGTCTGGCACTCTGGTATTCCTTCCTTCCTTCTCGGGTGTGGTGGCTCTCCTCGTGCTGGTCGTCACTGGCGATGGTCACCGTTGTTGTAGCTTGTTTGTGGGGTCAGAGAGAGAGAGCTTCTTCTGTTGTGCAGCAGCTTTTATCCCTCTGTGGTTTTGTGTCCTTTTGGACGGCCTCCTGATTCTTGTCAATCAATCGATCAGGGCTTGATCACCCTGATCGATAAGAGTCCAATCAGGTGCTGCCACACTGATCTCTGGGTGTGTACCCCACGGCCATGCCTGTAGGTGCTGGAGGCACATAGAATTCACACCTTCCCCCCCAAACAAGGGGCCACGGTGCCCTCATGTCTGGTACACAACCCAGTGTGACCAGAAAGTCTCTTTCATCCTGGAGATGAAACATATCCTGTTTATTCACTCGTCTGGGTTGCAGCCTGTTTGTCTCTGTCTTTTAAACTGCAGCCTGTCGTTTTAGTTCTTGCCCAATTGTCCCAGCGTGCTTTGCAAATCGCCATTTTAGATGGCCTGTTTGGCCACACTTCCTTAATTGATTCCAAGATTTTTCCAATAATAGAGCCAGAATTTTGCCATCCCGCCCACCATAGAAATCGGAGCGGGCGAGGGGTGGACCATGGAAATGTCTGTTGACCCATCCCTAGACTTGGCAGAAGAGTGGATGTTTTACACCATATAATATTCCTTGCTGACTTATCATGAGCATCACCACGGGATTTTCCGGCCTCGCTCGCCTCAAAACCAGAAAATCCCGGTGTAGATATTAGGCTAATCACTCACCAACTCCTTGCCTCCCTCTCTTTTTGAATAGGGATGTCATATTGCTTGTGCACTACTCTATACCTTCCCCCTTATCTGAAGCAATTGCTCTCTGTCGGATGAAAAGTATTATGCGACGCAGATTGCTTTCTCGTGACAGAAACATTAATGCACGCTGTAGTTTCCTGCTGCTACGTTGCTTCTGTGCGCCTGTGTATATGACCTTTTCTTTGTAGGCCATTAAATCTGATTGTCAGAAACATCCTAAAGCTAATTGCAGGTTAATTATTGTTCAGGAGGAAACTTTGCAGATTGCCAAGGTGCTTGTAATTGTTATCTTCACCACAGTCCCCAAATTTCTCTGAACAAAAGGCAATGCATCTATCATTGACCTCAACGTAACATGATTGCATTTTGTCTTTTTTATTTGTACTTTTATTCTGTGGTGCTTGACATGTGAGGGACATGATAAGAAATGATATATCTGTGAATCTCCCCTGGTGGTGCTTATGATAAGTCAGGAAGGAGTTTTATATGGTGTAAAACATCCACTCTTCTGCCAAGTCTAGAGATGGGATTTTCTGGCCGCGCTCACCCCAAGGCCTGGAAAATCCTGATTGAGGTCAACGGACCTTTGCGTGCTCCGTGTCCCGCCCGCTACGATTCCCGTGACGGGCGGACAGGAAAATTCCACCTCAGATGTCCCTTTCTCAGGTACAAGGTTCAAATTCTTGACATTTTTAAATTAAATGGGCAAGACTTTTTTTTTCCGAACTGTAGCTCAGAACCCTGGCTCGTTCGTGGAAACGTTTATTGTAGCTTTAATAGTAAGTGTTAGAACATTTATTTTGGACAATGTGATGCTGATGTGGACTTTTCAATGCAGATTTTTGGCTCCGCAACAGCCCTGCTCTCGATTAAGTCAAGGATGTGCCATTTTGGAAGGACAGAGGTGTTAAACCCTGTAATAGATGATCTATTATTGTGCGTCAAGCTGTAAGCTCTGTGCAACTTGATGTGCTCCTATAAGGTCAATTAAAAGTTAACTGCTCTTACCAGATCCTCAGATCAATTGGAGGTCAGATTGACTTTCTCTCAATTAAGTCCGTGCGATGCCTGAACTACAATGGCATGACAACTGAGTTATCTGTTCTCCTGCAAATCCCAGGAGTCAAGGTATTAAAGGAACATGCTATTTATAATAGTGGTACCTTGAAACATTATTTCTCATTCAGCATATTTCAAATACCTCAGCCAACTTACCTGAGCCTGTTGCAGCTCACGCAAGTGGCCTGCTTCGCAACTATGATAAAGAACATTGCAAGGAGCAGGCATCTGACTCTGTGTCAATGCAAATACCGCACTTGCTGTGTTATCTGTCGACATGTCAATGCAGGTTCTTACCACCAGGTGTGGCCATGGAGCAGCCTCGGTTCCAACCCTCAGTTGTCATCATCTGTGTTGGGAAAGGTGGAAGAAAGAAAACTGAATGCAGATCTTGAAAAAGGGAATTGCCAAATTTAGCCCCCTCCCGCCCCCATACTGGTTTATGCTGATACTATAGTTAAGAAAGCCCACCCAACGCCTCGACTTTCTCAGAAGACTAAGGAAATTTGGCATGTCCGCGATGACTCGCTCCAATTTCTACAGATGCTCCTTTTTGGCTGCATCACAGCTTGGTATGGCTCCTCTGCCAAAATCGCAAGAAACTACAGATGGTTGTGTACGTAGCCCAGTCCGTCACACAAACGTAGCCTCCTATACACTCCCCACTGCCTCAGCAAAGCAGCCAGCATAATCAAGGACCCCATATATCCAGGACATACTCTCTTCCTCCACCTTCCATCGGGAAAAAGATACAAAATTCTGAAAACACGTCCCAATTGACTCAAAAACAGCTTCTTCCCTGCTGCCTTCAGACTTTTGAATGGTCCTATCACACATTAAGCTGATCTTTCTCTTTACCCTATTGGTGGCTGCAACGCTATATTCTGCACCCTCTCCTTTCCTTCTCCCTATGTACTCTGTGAATGGTATGTTTTGTCTGTAACAGCTCGCAAGAAACAATACTTTTCACTGTGTCCCAATAGATATGACAAATTAATTCAATTCAAGTTTTCGTTCTCAACCTTCCCCTTTGAATTGCTCCATCTTCCATGGCTTCTATTCTCTGCTTTAAGAGCCTGCATGACTCCCAGGCTCTAGAAAGTTCCACCTACTCCTCCCAAAGCCCCATGCCAGGAAATACCTGTGATTCTACTGGATCCTCCTCCTCAGCACCCCCTCTTACCTGCCCTAAGCAAGAGTCATGTTGGAATCCAACTATCCGACAACTCAACTGGGAGACACGTGACTTTCCAAACCGCAATCTTGAATCTCTGCTCGTATGAAGTCTCACAATACCAGGTTAAAGTTCAACAGGTGTATTTGGAATCACGAGCATTCGGAGCACTGCTCCTTCATCAGGTGAGTGCTCATGATTCCAAATAGACCTGTTGGACTTTAACCTGGTGTTCTGAGACTTCTTACTGTGCCTACCCCAGTCCAACGCCAGCATCTCCACATCAGTTGTTTCCTTACCTTTTATTACTCTGGGTGTTACCTCCCCACATGTAAAATGCTGCTGGTTCAACAAGGATGTCCTAAAAATTTAACCATTCAGGCTAAAAATAATTGAAATAAGCAGTAATAATGAGTGAGTTAACAGCAGTAGCAAATGTTTTGGCCATGCTTAAGCAGTACAAATAGAAGTGCTGCAAAGCTGAAACATGTTCAAATCCCACATTAAAGAAGAGAGAATTGATGTATAACCAAAAGAAAACATTTGTACATTTAACCCTGAGGGGTTGCTCTGGAGCAACTTAACCTCTCATAGAGACTTTAGAAACAGAGAACTCAAAGACAAAGCGACACACCAGTCCATGGATGCAAACTGTTTGTCTTACTCACCTTAATTTCTAATTCCTTCTGATCTGAGAAGCCCCATATCTTAATATGTATGGAATATGATGTGGAGATGCCGGCGTTGGACTGGGCTGGGCACAGTAAGAAGTCTCACAACACCAGGATAAAGTCCAACAGGTTTATTTGGAATCACGAGCTTTCGGAGCGCTGCTCCTTCCTCAGGTGAGTCAACATGTGACCTCAACATGTACCTCACAATAAACCTGTTGGACTTTAACCTGGTGTGTGAGACCTCTTACTGTATGGAATATGGATTCATTATGTTGCAGCGATGATGGCTCATTGATGAGATCTTGCTTGGGCCAGTCATTTAAAACTGAGTGGCATAGAAATTACTTCTCGCTGAGGGTGAATCTCTGGAATTCTTTGCCCCAAAGGGTGGTAGAGGCTGGATCATTAGAAGTATTGAAAGTGGAGGTGGATAAATATTTGCTAGATCGAGGAATAGAGGGTTGTGGAGAAATGGCACAGGAAAAGAGCTGAGGCCGGCATTGATCAGCCATGATCGTATTGAAGGGTGGAGCAGGCTTCAAGGGCCTGGTGGCCTACTCCTGCTGCTTGTGTTGTGTTGAAGCCTGTGGTAACAATGGTTACAATTCAAAATTGATAAACACAGAAATTTTACTTTGCAACTCTCAGCTTACTGATGATGTCTCCTCTCAGAATTACAGCCGTGCATGTGTTCACAAATGACAAGACAGAGATGCCTGGCCAACCAATCGACAACAAAAGGCAAAAACAGAAACCACTCCCACCCTTACATGTGTAAAATCCAGGCACGTGGTTAATTGTCTCCATGACATAGACAACAGAAACCTCTGCCACAGATGAGCGGCCGAAGCACGTTTTCATTACTAAAGTTCTTGTCTTAACGACAAAAGTTTGTAAAAATTAGATGGAGATTGGTATAATCTGTAAAGTGACAGATCCTTCTGGTCGCTGCTTATTTTTCTCCCCATCCTCCCTCACCTGAAGGCATTGATTCTTCACTGGATGATTACCCAGGCATTGGCCGTTCTCTCACACTTTCTCTGTGCGATCAGTACTCATATTTCAGCCTTGACAGCAAGCGTCAATATTCCATTTTGACTGCAGGGGCATAGTTCAGAATCAATTTAGTCCTCCACCAAGGCATGCAGACTTCAAGCAGTTCTCGATAACAACCTTAGCTGGCCTTCTTTTTCAACCTAGTTTCACTCATACTTGTCAGACCAGGGGTCAAGCATGAAATAATGTTGGTTTATCTGGTTTAACCACGTACATGAAGGAGGCACTTTTTCTTCGCCTGTGGTGCTGTTTTGCAACTGAGGTCAAGATACATGTTGAGGTCAAGTGTACATGTTACCATAGTGGGAATACACATGTATTTTATAATTCCCTAAAAACCTAATAGGAAGAAACAATTTGGATCAGTATTGTTATTCCTCACTTTTTACTGGTGTTCAATTTTGAAGATATACAAGAAACAGTTCAGGCAGTATTCCTATTTCCCAATTTTTACCGTTTATATTGCTTCTGGGAAACTTGATAAATCCTTTTTCATGAAAACAGTGGGAGGAATCTTGTCTCGGTGTTGGGAGGTGTCGCTTGCCGGTTGGAGAGCCAGCGATAGACCCCCACTGCCTCCTCTTGGGAAGATCTGCCCAACCACAAGCCAGCAGTGGGCCTTCAACTAGAATCAAGGCCTCGGGGTCAAAGGTCTCGTCTACCGCCAGCCAATCAGAGGTCAGCAGCTCTCAGGTTAAGCAGCACCACAGCGGAGGCCATGGTGAAGTGATTTATGGCCTTAACCCCTTTATGGGGCTATTTCAGATCAAGAGCATTTCTCTGATAATTACTCTCACTCGAAAGTGTAGGCTTGCCCAGTCTGACAGACACTTATTTGGAATTGAAGTACTGATCCATTTCTCCTTTGAGGAAATGAGTCAACAAATAATATTACATTCTTCCAGATAGCTATCTTTAATAAGCATTGGCTAAGTAATAAATATCCCAGAAACTATAAGAGTCTCTCTTCAACAATGCATCTCCCCTTTAAGAGTATCTGCCAGAGGCTCTTGGAATTGTATACAGAATGCTACATGAGATGATATATTTACAAACTTATTTAAAAGTTTTTAAAATTTGAA
The DNA here is from genome assembly GCF_964213995.1 of Mustelus asterias. NCBI lineage: Eukaryota > Metazoa > Chordata > Chondrichthyes > Carcharhiniformes > Triakidae > Mustelus > Mustelus asterias. The sequence continues at coordinate 8,730,480 of NC_135827.1, read as the reverse complement.
TATACAATACACTTTAAGTGGTGAAGTATATCATAACATTAAAGATTATTAAAAAGATGGAAAACATGATCCTATTTCTAATACAGAAGCCAAAATTCAATCCCTCCAGTAAAATATTTCAGAATATCCATCAAAATCTGATGTGAAGTGTAATCTTCAGTTCCTTGAGTAACATGTTGCCTGTGCAGTCAGAAATCTCTCCCCAATTAAGAGTAAAGTTATCTGACTATGCATTTGGCAGCTTTACCATGAGAAGCATTGGTGAGGATTCCAATACTTCTGAACTTTCATGGTTATGTTCCTAATTTTAAACTGTTTCTAACGTAATCAGCTCATCTGCAAATGTGGGCATTTCCTCTCTCTCTGAAGGTTCATCCCCTTTTCATTGTCCTTATAAGGCTATATCATTCACTGGAGCCATAGAGTCATAGAAGTTTACAGCATGGATAGGCCCTTCAGCCCAACTTGTCCATGCCACCCAGTTTTTAGCATGGAATATGATGTGGAGATGCCGGTGTTGGACTGAGGTGGGCCACCCAGTTTTTATCATTAGGTTAGCCCCAATTGCCCGTCTTTGGCCCATATCCTTCGATACCAATCTACCCATGGAACTGTCTAAATGCTTTTTAAAAGACAAAATTGTAACCACCTCTACTACTCCCACTGGCAGCTTGTTCCAGACACTCAACACCCCAAGTGAAAAAAATTGCTCATCTGAACCCTTTTGTATTTCTCCCCTCAGCTTAAACCTAAGCCCTCTAGTTTTAGACTCCCCTAATTTTGGGAAAAGATGTTGACTATCCAGCTGATCTATGCCCCTCTTTATTTTATAGACCTCTATAAGAGCAGCCCTAAGCCTCCTGCGCTCCAGGGAAAAAAGTCCCAATCTATCCAACCTCTTCTTATAACTCAAAGCCATCAAGTCCCGGTAGCATCCTAGCAAATCTTTTCTGCACTCTTTCTAGTTTAATAACATCCTTTCTATAATACCAGAACTGTACCCAGTATTCCAAGTGTGGCTTTACCAATGTCTTGTACAAGTTCAACGAGATGTCGCAACTCTCTCAACTGCTGTATTCAATGTTCTAACCAGTGAAACCAAGCATGTTGAATGCCTTCTTCACCACCCTGTCCACCTGTGAATCCACTTTCAAGGATCTATGAACCTGTACCCCCAGATCTTTGTTCTACAACTTTCTCCAATGCCCTACCATTAACTGAGTAAGTCCTGCCCTGGTTTGATCGACCAAAATGTATCACCTCACATTTATCTAAATTAAACTCCATCTGCCATTCATTACCCCACTGTCCCAATTGATCAAGATCCCATTGCGATCCTATATAACCTTCTTCATTGTCCACTGTGCCACCAACTTGGTGTCATCTGCAAACTTATTAACCATGCCTTCTAAATTCTCATCCAAATCATTAATATAAATGACAAACAACAGTGAACCCAGCACTCCTGAGACACACCGCTGGTCGCAGGCCTCCAGTTTGACAAACAATCCCTACAACCACCCTCTGTCTTCTGTCATCAAGCCAATTTTGTATCCAATTGGCTACCTCACCCTGGATCCTGAGAGATTTAATCTGATGCAGTAACCTACCATGCGGTACCTTGTCAAAGGCCTTGCTAAAGTCCATGTAAACAATGTCGACTGCACTGCCCTCATCTACCTTCTTGGTTACCCCTTCAAAATACTCAATCAAATTTGTGAGACATGATTTTCCAATCACAAAGCCATGCTGATTGTCTCTAATCAGCTCTTTGCCTCACTAAATGCCTGTAGATCCTGTCTCTCAGAATACCTTCTAACAATTACAGACATGAGGCTCACCAAGCTTTTCCTTGCAGCCCTTCTTAAGCAAAGGCACAATATTTGCCATGCTCCAATCTTCAGGCACCTCACCTGTGGCTGTCGATGATTCAAACATCTCTGCTGGGGGACCTGCAATTTCCTCTCTCGCCTCCCACAACATCCTGGGATACACTTCATCAGGTCCTGGGGATTTATCTACCATGATGCACTTGAAGACTTCCAGCACCACCACCTCTGTAATATGTACACTCCTCACGACATCACTATATATTTTCCCAAGTTCCCTAATATTCTCAACAGTAAATACTGAAGAGAAATACTTCAGTAAAATATCAAATTATTTAGTTCTTGATGATTGAAGTTGTCAGCTTTGATCTGGTCAAAAAATGTTTGCACTGTCTTACAAAACAATTAATATAACTTCTGTTTATTTGTTATAAAGTCAAAAACTCATAATTCTTAAAATGATTTTAAACTTTACCCGGAAGGATAAGTTCAGTTTTCTTTAACCAGGTCAGCCCAAGGCTACATTCCCATAGCATCTCATCTTTTGTAAAGATTGTGCGATTGATTATTGATCATTTTTATATGAGTTGATGATGGATCATAACACATCTATAATATCTGGTTTTACCTTGCACCAGTTTCTTATCAAATTCCTTGCTGAACAACACCATGAAAGTCTCCAGATCACAAACAAACTTGACGTGCTTTACATCACAGAGACACTAATGTCTGTTAATATTATTTTTTACATGCCTTTTGCTAAAAACTATGTTATTAGAGTTATTTAAAATAGACGGGACCTGCATATTTAGTCCTGTATATATCACACACTTTATAATCAAAGGGCTTTAAAAACATTCTAGTACCATAGAAATTTCTCTGTGTCAAGGGGAAGGGCCTTGGCATGGTGGTTTGCACTGCTGCCTCACAGCGCCAAGGACCTGGGTTCAGTTCCGGCCTTGGGTGACCGTGTGGAGTTTACACATTCTCCCCTTGTCTGCGTGAGTTTCCTCCAGGTGATCCGGTTTCCTCCCATAGTCCAATGATGTGTACGTTAGGTGGACTGGCCATGGTAAATTGCCCCCAAGTGTCCCAAGGGGATGAGCCACTTTACATTAAGGGAACTAGCCATGTAAATACTTGAGGTCATGGGGATGGGGCCTGGGTTAGATGCACTTTCAGAGAGTTGCTGCAAATTTGATGGGCTGGATGGCCTCCTGCTGCACACTGTATGACTCTGATTAGACAATGGATATGTGTTTTAAGTCAGTACCGTCATATGGCAATGATATCCCTGTGCATAGCGGAGATATCGAGATGAAAATTTTATTCCTTCTCTGCTTAAAAAGAGAATCCTTATTCCTAAAATGCAATGTGCAAATTATTTCTGAATTCTACCTAGTTACCTATATTCCTCCTAATTATATCTATATTCCTCCATAGTGGTTGCTGCCGGAAGGACAGGCCCTAAGTCCCAGAATCGCGGAGCAACCCAGGCCAGAGGTAAGTAATGTGTGTGTCACCGGGGTGGGGGATGCAGGGAAGCCAGCAGCAAGGGCAGGGATGTGGTTCTTAGCAGGTGATTCCCACCTTTTCTCCCACTTTCCTGATGTCCAGCTTTCTGCTCGAGGGACCGACCCCACCCCCTCCCTCCCTTGCAAGGAGGAGGCAAACAAGCCGCACACTTTTAGCTGCCAGTACACCAAGCGCCAATAGGTTATCACCCGTGGTGGCGGGATGAGGCCCTGAAGTGGTCATTAATTGCAAGGTTGACAATGGGCCTCCCCTTCCAGCACTTAATTCTGGCAGGAACATAGGAGCAGAAGTAGGCAAATTCAGCCCTTCGAGCCTGCTCCGCCATTCAATCAGATCATGGCTGATCTCTTCCCTGGTCTCAAATCCATCTGTTCCCCATATCCCCTTATCCCTTGTTTTTTATTAGTAAGGTAGAGGCAGGAAAGTGGTGGGGTTCCCTTACGCGCAGGAACATGCCCATCACGGCTTCAAGCTCATCACCAGCGAAAGCAGAAGATTCCGCCCAGTGTCTCTTTGATTGTGGGTCTGAGTTAGAGTGAAGAAAGCATGTATCTGGCGAAAAGCAAAGGTGAAAATATCCGTCCTCAGACTCTCCCGCATTTACTTGAAATAACCCTCCGCCTGAAACAACGTTCAGGGCTGTGCAAATACAAGTCAATAACAATTAGGCATCCACAGACCCTTGGTACTCTACCAAACTCTCATTTGATTAACATTTTCAGGCCAAATCCTCAAGAAGAATAATGACATTGTTACAATAGCGCAACACAAATATTTGTATTAATTATTTGGGCCTTTGACTTATCTGTTGGTTTCAGAATTGTAATCTAAATTAATTAGGGCTCAGTGTGTGCTATGTTAGCACATAATGGGTAAGACATTCAACGCATATTAAATTGGAGGGTTCTTTTTCATTTCAAATGTTGATTTAGTGCAATTCAAATAGCTTGATTAATCCTTTGAATAATCGATAGGATCAGCAGCGATCCAAATAATTGGCTGTCATTGGTCTAGTTGCATTTTCTGCAGTGAAATTCCCACTGAATCCTGAATGGAGTGAAAGTAGTTAGCGTGGCAATACTTTCAGCATATAATTTTCCAACTTTATGTATTTTACATTGTTCAAAATGGGACTGTACGTTGTGAAAAATTGAACGCCCCGCATGTTAAATATTGCGTGCAAACACGGGCCATTGGTGGCTCATCCAAAGCATGTTATCTGCAGCATGGGCCTTCGTTGGGGGCACGGTGCCACAGTGGTTTGCACTGCTGCCTCACAGCACCAGGGACCCAGGCTCAATTCCCGGCTTGGGTTACTGTCTGTGCAGAGTCTGCACGTTCTTCCCGTATCTGCATGGGTTTCCTCCGGATGCTCCCGTTTTCTCCCACAGTCTGAAAGACATGCTGGTTAGGTGCACTGGCCGTGCTAAATTCTCCAGCAGTGTACCTGAACAAGCACTGGAATGTGGCGACTCGGGGATTTTCACATTAGCTTTGTTGCAGTGTTAATGTAAGCCTACTTGTGACACTAATACTTAAACTTCCTCCATCTAGCTCCCAATAACGTGGATTTATTTCCCCCTCAGTAATGTAACTCCTCGGATCAGACTGGATTCTTCTATATCCTACATTTGTCCGTACAGATTGCTTTTGGGACTGAAATAGTGCTGTACCGTGCCCAAGATAATGCGGGATTTTCTTGAGATTACCTAACTGTTTATATACAGGGGCTGCAAACAGCAGAGATAAATACACTTAACCTCACAACCAAATTTGGATCAAAGCCGAGAATTCAGAGAATAATACACAGTATTTTAATTCACTGCAACTTGCAGATTCTTGGGTATACTTAACCCAATATATCATCGGGTGCCAAGACTCAGGTTTGGTATGATTACTTAAAAACAAATGGTGCGGCACGATGGCACAGTGGTTAGCACTGCTGCCTCACCACCAGGGACCCAGGTTTGATTCCCGGCTTGGGTCACTGTCTGTGCGGAGTTTGCATGTTCTCCCCGTGTCTGTGTGGATTTCCTATGGGTTTTCCGGTTTCCTCCCACAATCCAAAGATGTGCTGATTAGGTGCATTGACCTGAACAGGTGCCGGTGTGTGGCGACTAGGGGAATTTCACAGTAACTTCATTGCAGTGTTAATGTAAGCCTTATTTGTGACGAATAAATCAACTATACTTTACTTTACAAATGTCTGATCTTGAGCATTAAGATTTTCAGGGCTTTCTTGAACGATTCAGGCATTTTCTTCTTCAGACAAGGAGTCAATTCAAGAGCTTTGGAAGATTATGCGAGAGCAGCAATGACAGAGAACAGTGAGGTTTCAAGATTTTAAAAACTAGCTCTTAAAATGACGACACCGTCCCCCTTCTTAATGAACCAAATAAATGGCAAAGCTTTGCTCATTCATTTGCTCACAGCTCACTCAGTTAAATTACAGCAAGACATATCAGAGCATCACTTGTGAATGACCGTAGCCTCGTGATGGGCAATCTAGATGGGCCACATGGCTAGCCCTTCTTTATCAGAATGGGCTGCAAGTTTGAAATCAGGCTTCTGGACTAACCCCATGAATCAGATTGAGGTACATTTAATACACACCAAAAATTTCAAAATGAGTGATAGAAAATGCTTAATCATTTTTTAAAATAGAACTATCACCAATTTTAAATAGGAAAAACAAACTAAATACTTAGGATGCAGAGGGAGTGCACACAGCTCTTACTTTCAGTACTTCACTTGCCTTGGCTTTATTTGCGTATCACGTCAGTCATACCGGTAGGAACCAAAAATTACACGGATGCAAATCAGCGAAATGTGGCAAGCCAGTGACTGGGCAACTGTCAACAAATCGCTCGTGGGCCAAACTCAGAACCCAGATGGGCCGTATGTGGCTCCTGGGTCACAGGTTGCCCACCACCCCATTCGCCTGATGAACACGAGGGACAGTTTGTCTCCCCAAGCACACAGATGTTTCTGAAAGCTTCCTCTCCTGAAGCACCCCCTTTGATTTGATTTGATTTATTATTGTCAAATGTATTAGTATACAGTGAAAAGTATTGTTTCTTGCGCGCGATATAGACAAAGCATAGCGTACATAGAGAGGGAAAGGAGAGAGTGCAAAATATAGCGTTAACAGTCATAGCTAGCGTGTAGACAAAGATCAACTTAATATGAGGTAGATCCATTTAAAAGTCTGGATAAAGGCAAATTACTGCGGATGCTAGAATCTGAAACCAGAAGAGGAAATACTGGAAAATATCAGCAAGCCCGGCTGACGTTTCGAGTCCAGATGACCCTTTGTCAAAGAGTCATCTGGACTCGAAACGTTAGCTTTTTTCTCTCCTTACAGATGCTATCAGACCTGCTGAGATTTTCCAGCATTTTCTCCATTCAAAAGTCTGATGGCTGCACGGAAGAAGCTGTTCTTGAGTCAGTTGTTATGTGTCCTCAGACTTTTGTATCTTTTTCCCGACGGAAGAAGGTGGAAGAGAGAATGTCCAGGGTACGTGGGACTTGATTATGCCGGCTGCTTTTACGAGGCAGTGGGAAGTGTAGACAGAGTCAATGGATGGGAGGCTGATTTACGTGATGGACTGAGCTTCGTTCATGACCCTTTGTAGTTTCTTGTGGTCTTGGACAGAGCAGGAAACATACCAAGCTGTGATACAACCAGAAAGAATGTTTTCTATGGCACATCTGTAAAAGTTGGTGAGAGGCATAGCTGGCATGCCAAATTTCCTTCATCTTCTGAGAAAGTAGAATCATTGGTGGGCTTTCTTAACTATAGCGTCGGCATGGAGGGATCAGGACAGATTGTTCATGATCTGGACACCGAGAAACCTGAAGCGCTTGTGTGTGCATATCTTTATATATAATCAATATATTATAACAGATAATAATGTAGTAGATGGACACCTAGAAACTTGAAGCATGGTGGCACAGTGGTTGCACTGTGGCCTCACAGTGCCAGGGACCCAGGTTCGAATTCTGGCTTGGGTCACTGTCTGTGTGGAGTTTGCACATTGTCCCCGTGTCTGCGTGGGTTTCCTCCGGGTGCTCCGGTTTCCTCCCACAGTCCAAAGATGTGCAGGTTAGGTGGATTGGCCATGCTAAATTGAACCTCGTGTCAGGGGACTAGCTAGGGTAAATGCATAGGGTTATGAGGAAGGGGCCTGGGTGGGATTGTGGTCGGTGCAGACTCGATGGGCTGAATGGCCTCCTTCTACACTGTTGGATTCTATGATTCTAAGCTCTTGAACATATATATATACATGTGTGTGTGTGTATTTTTATATATATCTTTACATATAATAGACACTGCGACCTTGATGTGGAGTTTGACGATGGAAGATGTTTTATTTTGTAAGTGTATGAAATGATTGTTTGTTGTTTTTGATGCACATATCTGGAGAGAAACACTACTGTTTGAGGTGCAATTGGTAAGGTGCTTATTATGGATGTGTGATGCATGCGCTGCAGAACGCAGCGTGATTCCCAATGAAAACTTTTAAAATGAGGTTCCAATGAGGGTATGAACCCTGTAATTAATGTAATCAACTGGCATGTAGTAATTATACACCACAATCTTCGTGTAGGACAAAATTCTAACAGATCTATTAGCCCTGCTTCTTTCAAACCTGTTCCTGTTTTTAAATGAGATGCTGTCTGTCAGAGAAAACGATTTGCGCTCCACAATTGTGCAGAGCTAAATCCTGATCAAACTCTGCACGTTAGACGCATTGAATCCTTGAGCAGTTTGCCTAAAGCTGCTTCCTCAGGCCCGGCAATTAATTATTGATTCCTTAAACAGTCTGAGGACGTTGGCTTGTCTCCGTGTATGATGTTCAACTGTCTTTCACAGGAAGTGAATTGGAAAGCTTGAGACTGTCCTATGTGACTGTCTCCATTGCTCACAAGAACTGATTGTAAGTCTCATCATGTCAGTCAGTTTGGGATTCAGTTGCCTTGCCACAACGCAGGCAATGTTGAGAATGCAAATTTGAATCACAATGCTTGGACCTTTCCAGGTCAATAGTAAACCATTTGGAGATGCGAAACCAAATTTCTAATCTGATTTATGCTCTTTTAAATGGATTTACAGCTACCTGAAGTTTGGTAAGTTTAGGGTACTCTTGCTTCAAAGGTCCTTGTTGTGCCATTTTCCATCTCCTTTTGCACTTTACAAAGCAATTCTCTATCGAATCATGGAATAGAAGAATCATAGAATCCCTGCAGTACAGAGGAGGCCATTCAGCCCATCAAGCCTGCACTGGCAACAATCCCACCCACGCCCTATCCCCCACATATTTACCCTGCTCATCGCCCCGACACTAAGGGGCAATTTAGCATAGCCAATTCACCTAATCCTCGCATCTTTGGAGAGTGGGAAGAAAATGGAGTACCCGGAGGAACCCGACCCAGACATGGGGAGAATGTGCAAACTCCACACAGACAGTCGCCCGAGGCCAGAATTGAACCCAGTCCCTGGTGCTGTGAGGCAGCAGTGCTAACCACCGTGGCACCGTGCCGCCCTGAGCTCATAATCTCATTCAACATTTTAAAAAATTATTTCATGGGATCTGACTGTCACTGGCAGTATTGGTCCATTCTTAATTGCCCTTGAGTAGGTTGTGATGAGCTGCGTTCTTGAACCACAGCAGGCCATGTTGTGTAGGTATACCTGCAATGCTGTTAGGGAGTGAGTTCCAGGATTTTGACACAGTGACAGTGAAGGAATGACAATACAGTTCCAAGTCAAGATGGCGTCCTTCTGTGTGGTAGTGGTCGTGGGTTTGGAAAGTGGTCGAAGGAGCTTTTGTCAATTGCTGCAGTGCATCTCATAGATGGTGCCCGCTGCTGGCATTGTGCATTGGTGGTGGAGGGAATGAATGTTTAAGGATGGTGGCTGGGATGCCAATCAAGCGGAGGAAAACCGGTCCTATTGCAGTTGATTGGTCTCATCCTCACTGTTTGCTACCATCGGCAAATTTAGAAATTTTACTCTCTATCCCAATATCTAAATATTTTATACATACATATATATAACAAATATATATTCATAATATGTCTATCTATCTATGAAAAAAGCAACTGTCCCAGCACTGTCTACCATCCTCCTGACTCAATAACAGCCATTAACCATAACTCACTGGTTTCTGTTCTTAAGGCTTTTTTTTTCAATCTAAGCTGATGCTTAGATTTTTGATAACCAACCTTTTTATGTATCTGTGCCACACTCATACAGTCTCCAGAAATGCAGCTGTTATCACACAGTATCTGCAAGGCAGCATACACATGACTGAGCAATGCCATCTCTCTCTCTCTCTCTGGCTGTCATTTTCTGGCTCTTCCAGTCCTGCCAAAGGCGACCCCCCCCCCCCCCCCCCCCCACTGTAGTGGCAGATTCCCTCTTAGAATGGCTGTCAAGCAACAAAGGTGGCCATTGTCTTCAGCGGGAATGGAAGATCCCATGTGGCGGCCATTGGTGGGTTGCCTCTGCTGAAAATCCTGCCACGGGTGGCGGGGAGGTGGTTGCTGCTTTTTAGCTCCTCCACCCCACCACAACAAAATTTACTGACATTCCCCTGTCTGGAAGTGCTCTATAACCGAATTCAAAAACACCCCACATGCAAACCACTGATAAATTACAAGCTGATTTTCACCTCCTTCACAACAGTAATTGCATTTCAAACTAATTAATGAAATGTGAAGTACTTTGGGCATTCAGAGATGTGATAAGGATTAACATCAATTCTTATATTCTGCGTTTTCTTGCACTGCTTCTTCAAGTCACCCTTCAATGAAGAAAGCTGGACAGTAGCCTCAAACAACACTTCGAATTTTAATTAATAATTTCATGGATATTTCCATAAATATCAAATCTCCTCCCCAGAAATGTCCAAATAGAGATGTCAACTTGGCTTTTGGATACCATTCAAACCTCTGAAATACAAGATGGTGGCTTTGAGTCCCACTTCCAGATTTGACGCTCACTGTGCTGAACCAGTGCTAAAAGATGCTGCTTTCTGGAGAATGTTAAACTGCAGTCCCATTTACTTGCTCCACTGAATGAAGAAAATATAAAACTCTGTATAGTGTTCCATTCGACATTTATTACCTCAATTTTCAGTTTGTGCGGCCTTGTGTGCCGGTCAGCTCCTGTGAAACTCAAAAGGAATACATGGGCCATGAAGTATTTGGGTTGTTCTCAGATGATGACAAAGCATTGTCTCAATCCAGAATTATTATTTCTTGTCTTTTAATTTGGACGGATTTTTTACTCTCACCATTTGAAATAAACTTTTCTTGCCTCCTCACCCACACTCCAACCACCCCCCCACCCCCTCCCCATTTTTCCTCTCCCTGACCACATGCTCAATTTCTACAGGAATTTGTTTTCGATATCACTAAAAAGAGATGTGTTGCCAAAGTTTCTCGTCTTGCACTCTTCAGGGCAAACACAGGAATGTCAAATTCCAAACAGTCGCAGCAATCTGTGCCGCAGGAGAAAAGGGTGTTAATTGCTTGGCAAGTTGACTCTCATTTGCTGAATAGTTGCCATGAGGAATACAGTGAGGATCTTGATTGGCTGAGGCATTGTTTTTAACATTTTTAAAGTTTATTTATTAGTGTCACAAGTAGGCTTACATTAACACTGCAGTGAAGTTACTGTGAAAATCCCCCAGCCACCACACTCCGGCGCCTATTTGGGTACACTGAGGGAGAATTTAGCATGACTAATGCACCTGATCAGCACGTCTTTCAGACTGTGGGAGGAAACTGGAGCACCCGGAGGAAACCCACGCAGGCATGGGGAGAACGTGCAAACTCCGCACAGGCTGTGACCCAAACCAGGAATTGAACCTGGGTCCCTGGTGCTGTGAGGCAGCAGTGCTAACCACTGTCCCACTATACCACCCACCATGGTGGAAGCGGTGAGGAATTTGACTGGGTGAGGCACTGCCAGGAGGAATGCAATGAGAAACTTGATTGACCGAGGCAGTACATGGAGAAAGCAATGGGGAACTAGCTTTTGAGCAACTTCAAAAAATGTTCATGGCTTGAACATATTCTTTCTGTTTGCTGAGGCAGGTTCTTTTGTATGAATGAATGTCTCTTCTCGCAAGTGTCACATTACAGGGTGCACTAATTATCTTAACTTAGTTGTTCGTGTAGCTATTAACACTCAGGGTTGTTCAGCAGGTGCTGCCCAACCCAAGAGCCCAACCGCATCTAACAGGAGATGTTCTGCTTTGGGTTGTGCAACGTGGGCTGGCTGAGTACGGTGTGTACTCTGCCTATTGTGAATTTGTTCCCTGTAACAGATTGTGATGATGACAATCTTTTTATATAGCGCTATACCTTGTCACACTGTATCATGGGGTTCGACTTGTGAGCTCCACATCACTGAACTCTGGATTTCAACTGAATGAGGCAATCCAGAACCCAGACCTGACATTTTTGGAAAGATGTGAAATTGGTAGGGACAATAATTCTGCAGTTCTAATACATGTCCTGACAGTTGGATCAGATTGACATTAACAAAGGGCTGAGATTAGGTCATTCTCTTTTTTTTTACATCAAGCTGGTACATGGCTTAAGGGAAAGAAAATAACTTGAAGATTGATGGATAAGAAAATGTGAATTGCAGTATTCTTTCACATGCACAGAAGTGCAACATAGCTCATTTACACTCTCAGTCTTAATAAGTTTTAGTCTGTTATATCTGCGACTAAACAGATTTGATTTGTCTCTATTGCTAGATGAGGTGTTATGACTATGTTTCTTTTCCTTATTTATTTTGAAAAAGTCTGTTCCTGCAGTGTCTACAGATAGAATAAAAGAAATTGCTGTGTGTGTGGCAGTTCAGTCAACAACTGACAGAAAGGAGAGTCAGTTAATATTTTGTATGAGGCCGAGCTCTGATGTATTAACCTATCTCGTCTCTGTCATGTGGCGAAGGAGCTGTGCCTCGCTTTTAGTTTTACACTGGTTGTGACAAATTCCAAACAGGTTTGGCAACTTTTTTTTATCAAAAGGGAGAGCAGAAGCTGATTGTTGGCCGTGTCAAACAAAAAGAAGGTTAAGTAATTAAAATGTTAAAGTACAGCGCTGTAAAAATCGAAACCATCCAGTGGAAAAGGCACAATGAACATTTAACAAGTCATATCTCAAGACTATAAAAATAATTAGCTTTCAGTGAAACTCAAGATAACTGTGAAACCTTCATAAGTTTTTAATATTTGAAGTTCCCATACATTTCTATAGTGGTTTTATGCTTGGTTCGGTCTTAGTTCCATTTGAAGATATGTGGTAAATTGCATTACTTATCTGTGGAGACCAGCTGTGTGCAAGTGACCTCAAGACACCTATCCTAATATTAAATTAATAGTTGAGAATAAAACTTGCATTGCAAGACTGCTTGGTGAAGAACACTTGAAGTATCTCTGTAGGAACTCATGATCAGCAGCATTTATACTCCATCTTTTAACTGGATAATCAACATGGAAGTCAGGACAGTATTAGCTTACCATCATAATCCACGCTATCTAGATACCAGAGTGCAAGTCATGCAGGATTCCGCTCTCAGGGGTCCACAAGGGTTGTGCTCCCGTGTCTCTGGTACAAATGCACTGCTGACACAAATCTCTCATCAGCCTTTGCACTGATTGTTTCCCATGAATACTGCAGTGAAGGTTGTACCAATCATCGCCAAGTAACTGTCAAACTGCAATAATTCAGAAACATTTACATGTAGTTGTTTACTTTGAGCTTTATATCATTTCTGTCCTCAGGTTGAACCCCCTCATGCTTCACCGATAACAAGTACAGTTTATTTCCTGGGACCATTGAATCTCAAAGGAGACCTTTTGGTCCAGTTTCCCTGTGCTGGCCCTTTAAAAGAGCGAGCCATTTCACCCCACTCCCAAATTCCTGCAATTTCTTACCCTGTTCATATATTTATCCAATTACCTGTTTGAAAATTATCAGAGCTTCCAATGCTATTGTTTGATCTCCCCAACTTATCCAATCTCAAAGAGTTGACTGCCAGCTGAGAAGCCTCCTTCAAGCAAGGCTTTGTGATGGCCAAGGAGTTCCTGTAGATGCATCTCTGTCACCCTGATGTGCCCACAAATATGTTCTGTGTCAGAAACAACAGATTCAAATGAAAACATCGAAAGCTGTAAATCAGTGATTAAGTCTTTATTCAGTTTGTTCACATCTTTCAAGGACCTCAGGTCTTTGCATTGCAAAAGGCTGGAAGTCCTCCAAGCAGTTTTGTTAGCACTGAAATGTGTGGGTATTGTCTTGACATTCGTGAAGCAACATGGCTTCCTGGATTTGCCGATCGCAAAAAGTGGCAACCTTTTGGTGCTATCCATGTTGGCACAGACCATTGCAGGGGAAAGCGATGGCCCAGGTATTATCGTTAGACTCTTAATCCAGAAGCTCAGCTCATGCTCTGGGGACCTGGGTTTGAAGGCTGCCATGGCAGATGGTAGAATTTGAATTCAATAAAAAATATCTGGAATTAGAAAGTCTACTGATGACCGTGAAACCATTGTCGATTGTCGGAAAAACCCATCTGGTTCACTTATATCCTTTAGGGAAGGAAATCTGCTGTCCTTACCTGGTGAGGCCTACATGTGACTCCAGAGCCACAGCAATGTGGTTAACTCTCAACTGCCCCTCAAGGGCAACTAGGGATGGGCAATAAATGCTGACCAGTCAGTGACGCCCATGTCCCATGAATGAATGAAAAAAAACCGCAGTACATGGGTATTGTCTTGACATTCGCAAAGCCATGTGATTCCCTGGACTTGGCTATCGCAAGAAGCAGCAACTTTTTGGTGCTATCCATGTTGGCACAGACCATTGCAGTGACATTCTGTTTTTCACGTTCCACCATCGCAAGTTTCCCTTTTAAAGATCAAAGAGCAGTCAAGCAAAAGATAATAAAACAGTGTGCTTTTTTTTCCACCTTAAAAATGCCTCTTGATATCAACTCATTCAAGATATGGATTTGAACATTTCAGCGTCAATCATCTGTCATTGCTGCCAACACCGTCGTACCCTCAGCTCTTACTGTGTTGGAGGTGATGGAGGTGCCTTGTCTTGAATCAGTCCTGCCATCTTTTACTGCAGGTGAACTCCATGTTGCCTGGCTTCTTGCCGAGGCAAATGTCTCTTTCCCTGCAGGATTGGACCGGAGAGGGGAACATTCTCTGCACAGGCTGTCTTGAACAATATTAGCAGAGTTTCTTCAATGTTAGGATATGCAGCCATCTTCATCCTCATCCCCATCCTGGCTGGAGAAAATGTCTGTTTGTGGAATTGTTCCGCATGTTTTCCCAGTGTTTCACAAAGTGGACAAGCACGTTGGCGGGATCTTCCACTTTTTTGTGATGTCCGCTTTCTGCCTTGAGCCTCGGTTTTCCACTTCTGTCTCAACTTCACCTCCTCTCCAATCAACAACACCTTGAACCTTCTCAGAAATTTAGCCTTACTTGGAGGTTTTGCACGGCCTTTCACAAGGAGATCTCAATGTCAAATAATGGCTTACCCAGCACTCCATGATTTTTGTGATCATAGTCTGATTGGTTGGAGTGGTCATATGACAAGTTGCCAATGCAGAATTCCAGCTTATCATGAGCATCGTTCTGTGGGATTTGCCAATCTGCTGGCAGGGGTGGCATAGTGGTTAGCATTGCTGCCTCACAGCACTGGGACCCAGGTTCGATTCCAGCCTAGGGTCTCTGTCTGTGCAGAGACTGCACATTCTCTCCATTTCTGCCTGGGTTCCTCTGGGTGCTCCAGTTTCCTCCCACAGTCCAAAGATCTGTAGGTTAGGCGGATTGGCGATGTTAAATTGCCTTAGTTTCCCAAGATGTGTAGGTTAGGGGGATTAATGGGGTAAATAAGTGGGGTTACGGGGATAGGACCTGGGTAAGATGCTCTGTCGGAGAGTTGGGCCGATTGATGGGCCGAACGCCCTCCTTCTGCACTGTAGGGATTCTATGATAAAAGAATGGTTGACGACTTCAGCGTAAGCAAAAATGGACACCTCAATTTTGTGTAACACTCGCAACATCCTTGCATCTCCATTATTTTCATGGGTAACAACACTCAGGAGCTTCAGAGCATTCATTATTTATGAGGAAGAGAGCCTAATTCTCTTAGGTTGATTGGCCATGCTAAATTAACGCTTAGTGTCAGGGGACGGGCAATGTAAATACATGGAATTACGGAGATAAGGCCTGGATTACTGTTGGTGCAGACTCGATAGGCTGAATGGCCTCATTCTGCACTGTTGGGCTTCTATGATTTTATCAACTGCACACACTTATTGTTGATACCAATCAAAGGATGTATCAACCTTGAATTGAAATAGTACCAGGATTTTAACTGCTGGCACATTTCCTTTGGAGAACTGCACTATTGAATAAATGTCACACAGGACTTTGTTGATTTTAACAGCTAGGCCTCATTTAAATCCTGCTGCCTGGCTTTGCACTCTGTCAGAGCAGGAAGTGATGATCCATTTGGTGACCACCAACCAGCAGCAGCCGATTGCGGGGAGCTTATGCCAGGCTGTGTGCAGAACCCCCACAATTGGGGGAGGGATTGAGTTGGGATGGGGGGGTACTACAAGGGAAGCCAGAGGTTTTCTTGAGGAGTATTCCTCCTCCTCCTCACCCCACAGACAGAATTCAAAAGAAAATGGAGTTTTGTGGGCCCTTTTTCAGCCCTCATTTTCTTTGGCACAGGTTTGACCCAATGCGAAACGCACAGGGATCAAAAATTGAAATTGCAGCTGTCCCCTAATGATGATGTCATTGGCACTCGATATGCATTAAAACAGAGCCCTCCAGGAGTTGGGTATCTGCATCTCTAAAACCATCTCCAGCTCTCCAGCACTCCGGGGTTACTTCACTCTTTCAATTCTCGCCACTTGTGCATCCTCAGTTTTTAATCAGTTCTCCACTAAACACTATGTCTTCGAGTGCGAGGCTCCAGGTCTTGAAATCTCTCCCACTCCCAGGGTGGCATGGTGGCACAGTGGTTAGCACTGCTGTCTCACAGTTGCAGGGATCCGGGTTCGATTTCCGGCTTGGGTCACTGTGTGGAGTCTGCACATTTTTCCTGTGTCCGCGTGGGTTTCCTCCGGGTGCTCCAGTTTCCTCCCACAAGTCCGAAAGATGTGTTGGTTAGAAACCATAGAAATCCTACAGTGCAGAAGGAGGCCATTCGGCCCATTGAATCTGCACGGCGAACAATCCCACCCAGGCCCTATCCCACATATTTACCCTGCTAATCCCGCTAATCTACACACCCCGGGACACTAAGGGGCAATTTAGCAAGGTCTATATACCCAAAGTGTACATCTTTGGACTGTTGGAGGAAACCAGAGCATTAGGTGCATTGGCCATGCTAGATTCTCCCTTTGTCAACGGAGTGTAGTGAGTCGGGGCTTTTCACAGTAACTTCATTGCAGTGTTAGAACAAAGAACAATACAGCACAGGAACAGGCCCTTTGGCCCTCCAAGCCCGTGCCGCTCCCTGGTCCAAACTAGACCATTCTTTTGTATCCCTCCATTCCCACTCCGTTCATGTGGCTATCTAGATAAGTCTTAAACGTTCCCAGTGTGTCCGCCTCCACCACCTTGCCCAGCAGCGCATTCCAGGCCCCCACCACCCTCTGTGTAAAATACGTCCTTCTGATATCTGTGTTAAACCTCCCCCCCTCTTCACCTTGAACCTATGACCCCCTCGTGAATGTCACCACCGATCTGGGAAAAAGCTTCCCACCGTTCACCCTATCTATGCCTTTCATAATTTTATACACCTCTATTAGGTCACCCCTCATCCTCCGTCTGTTAATGTAAGTCTACTTGTGACACTAATAAATAAATTCTGTCCACCTTCAGGAAATTCTTTAAAAGCTGCTGCTGCGACCAAGCTTTTTGTCACCTCTTCTCCTATCTCTTTATGAAGCTGTGCATCAACCTTGCTTGACATGCTCACGTGACCTTTCACGACATGAACAGCACAATCCAAACACAGGTTGTTGCCATAGAGAGGGCAACCAATTGCAAGCTGTCACCCGTAGGAGTGACTAAGTAATCTTATCCTCCCACCTGCCTGGCTTCTGCTGAACAGTTAGGGTTAAAATTGCCCATCCAGCATGAGTAGTGAGTTACACAATGAACCTGATTGCCCTCTCTTATCTGTAAGTTGTTTGGAAGAGTAACAGCCACAGTGAAGAATTAATATGGCTGTGGAGTACATTTATTTGGCTCTGAAGGATATGTCATTTGTTACCACCTGCAACGTGATGACAAACTCCACATGGAGTCGGATATAACTCACCAAAATTCCAGCGGAATGTTTTCCGAAGGATTACGGATGAAAACAAGGAACGTTCGAAGCCCAGGAAGCTATCTTACCATGGCCTAGATCCCTTTTTTACTGAGCAGCCAGATACAGCATTTATACTCTGTGGCTGAACCTACATTTCTTTGAGTGCAATGTACTCTGGTGCTGTGTAAACAGCCAATCCATTTGAAAGCAAAAATGTAAACATTAACTACCAGGAATTCAGACCCTCAGAGACCTGTACACCTAATATGGCAATATATGCCGTTCCCAGCAAAAGTAAAAATGGCAGTTGATTTTGCAAGCAATTGAAAAGAAAATGGGACAACTACAAGATTGTATCATGCCTCATTAGTCGACCAGAAGAATGTCAGAATGACTGGAGTTGTTACTTGCATTGTCAGAATGATGTTTTAAAATGTGGAAAAAAATCCTGCGGATGTTAATGATACTCGGAATCCATTTTGCAACAGATAAAATTCGGGCTGACATTGGCGTTCATCTTCCCGAGTAATTCTGGGCTGAGAAAATCAATGCAGGTTACAACAACAGCAATTGGGATCAGGATTCTGTTGGAGCAATAGCTTCGGTGTGTATCCAGTCAAACCATCCTGGCCAGAATGTTGAAGAATAGGTGCTGAAGGAAATGCTAATTGGAGACAGCAACCTGGAATTCAACTTTCCTGACCTGTCAGAAAGGGGGCTGGGTTGAGACATAGGGAATGCCAGAATTGGTGTTAACCCAAATGCTACAAAGACGTGCATGTGATGTGACTGGCTGGTTCCCCGTCTGGAAATGAGCCTCTTTGACAGGCTTGACTTCCAATTGGGTGGAAATTGAGTCAGTCAAAGTCACAGCAGGAGGAAAAAAAAAGAATTCAAAATTGACAAATCTCAGTAAAAATATGGAATACTCGAGTTCCATTTTAAGTTCGAACAAGTTCGGTGGCACAGTGGTTAGCATTGTTGCCTCACAGTGCCAGGGACCCAGGTCCAATTCCAGCCTCCAAGGTTACTGTCTGTGTGGAGTTTGTACATTCTCCCAGTGTCTGCATGAGTTTCCTCCGGTTGCTCCGGTTTCCTCCCACAGTCCAAAGATGTGCAGGTTAGGTTGATTGGCTATGCTAAATTAACCTTAGTGTCGGGGATTAGCAGGGTAAATATGAGGGTTTATGGGAACAGGGTCTGGATGGGATTGTGTTTGGTGCAGACTCGATGGGCTGAATGGCCTCCTTCTGCACTGTAGGGAATATATGATTCTAAGTTAGCTGTCAGTTATTTTTCCTTCAAGAGCTGCGTCCACAGAGGGTTGGGGTAAGGATGCATAGCAAGGTCTATCCTAGTGTGGGGGAGGGTGAGGCATATTGCTTGGAGGTTTCAGTGGGGTTTTGAGGTGATGGGGATGGGTATTGGATAGAAAGGGGGTGGAGGAGGATTGGAAGTTAGTGATGGGAAGGGGAGTTTACACACTTCGATGGAATAGTCCCAGAGAGAGAGCTTGGGAGAACCGGTGTTTATCTGCTTTGCTGAGATGTGGGTGTTGTTGGCCATCCCTAATTGCCCTTGAATTGAGTGGCTTGCGAGACCATTTCAGGGACAAGTTAGGAGTCAACCACCTTGCTGTGGGTCTGGAGTCATCACAAACCAGGCTGGGTAAAGATGGCAGATTTCCTTCCCCAAAGGGCATTGGCAAACCGGCTGGATTTTTATGATCAACAACGATAGTTTCATGGTCATCATTATTGAGAGCAGCTTTATGTTTTAGATTTTAGTAATTGAATTCAAATTATACCAGCTATGATGGCTGGAACTCGACCACCTTGCCCGCTTCAATTCTGTAGCAGGTGAAGGTCTGACAATGGAAATCTCCATTGATGTCAGGTGGGAATTTCCAGTCTCGCCCGAGGGAGGCCATAAAATCTCCCCCGCCGCCCCGATGTCTTTCTTTTCTTTTAATAACCTTGGCCAGAAACATCGCCCTTTTTCACTCCTTGTTTAATGAACTGACATGTAAATGGCCTTCTGGCACTTCATCTGATGAAAGCATTTATGTGGGCACCTAGATAGTGAGCATCAACAGGCTGTTGAGATTTTGGGCATATTGTTATCAAGCCTGATCGTGCATTCACCTCGTAGCCACAAACCTCCGGTAAAACTTATTGAATGGCGATTGGAAAGTGGAATCCGAGTTGTTTATTTGTTTCTTCTCCCCAGGGACAATTTGGCCAAATGTTGTACCCAGCTGCTCCTGATCTGGACCCATTACACCAGTTAGAACAGTAGCCACTGAAAAGTGTCCAAATTAGGCAATGTAATTATAAAATGAATGAGGCACTGATATCCAAGTATAATTATTGAACACAATTGTCCAAAATTCCTCTCTCTCATTTTCAGTCAAATGTTCACATCGGACCATAGAAAAGTTACAGCACAGAAGAAGGCCATTTGGCCCTTTTTGTTCATTCCAACCCAAAGACATCCAGGTGCTCTTTCCAATCCCACCTTCCAGTACCCAGCCCATAGCCCTGTAGCTTACAGCAGTTAAGGTGCATATCCAGGTACTGTTTAAAAGAGTTTAGGGACTTTGCCTCCACCACCAACTCAGGCAGCGAATTGTAGAGACCCACTACCCGCTGCATAAAAGAGGTTCTTCCTCATGCCCCCTCTTCGCCCGACTGACACTTATCTTGAATCTATGTCCCCTGGTTCTAGAATTCTCCGCCAAGGGAAATCATTTTAGCCTTTCAACTCTACCTCTTCCTCTCATAATTTTGTACACCTCAATTAAGTCATTCCTCAGACTTCGTTGATCCAAAGAAAATAACCCCGACCTATCCAATCTCTCCTCGTAGCTGCATTTTTCTAGTCCTGGCGACATTCTTGTAAACCTCCTCTGCACATAGTCAGTCTCTGCAGCATAATGTCACGGTATTTTGTTCTAACCCAAGTCAGAAACTCCAAGATATTTTATGAAGTCAGCCCAGACCATAAATTTTGCACTTTGAATTTATCTAGGGTGAGCCGAAGATGTTGTACTCCAAACAACCCACTAGAGAGCTTTTATCAAACACAGTTTATTTGAGAATTCAGTTAACTCACAGAAAGAAAGTTAGCAATATCTTTCACCAATTACAAACAAGAAAAAAGGAACAACCATGATATTGTATAAACACGAACAACTAAACACACTGTTCTAACCCAACAAATCCTATAAACAAGCACCCTTTTAGGGATTAGCACAGAAAGCTCATATGATTACGTGTTGTTGGATTCTGCAGCTTTATTGACACACACACACTGACAAGCTTGAAGTCAGAACAGCTTTCCAAAACACCAGGGAGAGGGAGAGAGACAAAGCCTGCTTGCAGCTTGAAAACCAGATCAGCCACTACCAAATTCAAAGCAAAACTTAAATAAAACTGTGCAGGGGCGCTTGACCTATCCATCATTCTTTCTACAATTCAGAGTCATAAAAATCCTGGACACAGCATTAGGCCCAGAGCAAAAGTTAAACAAAACCCCATTTAAACCACTTAAGGAGCAATAATGATTCACTATACACCTCACAGTGCCAATCATAGAATCTTACAGTGCAGAAGGAGGCCATTCAGCCTGTCGAGTCTGCACCGACCACCATCCCACCCAGGCTCTATCCCCATAACCCCATGTATTTGGTCTCGCTAGACCGCCTAACACTAAAGGGGCAATTTAGCATGGCCAATCCACCTAACCCACACATCTTTGGACTGTGGGAGGAAACGGGAGTACCCGGAGAAAACCCATGCAGACACGGGGAGAATATGCAAACTCCACACAGACAGTGACCCAAGCCGGGATTCGCACCTGGGTTCCTGGCACTGTGAGGCAGCAGTGCTAAACACTGTGCCACCGTGCCGCCAATAACAAACAAAACAGGCATGCTTACAAACTGCAGAGAACATGATTAAAAATATACTTCTTAAAGGCACAGTAGTGCCACAATTTAGTATTTTTTTGAAGTTTCTTGCTCTTTGAAGCATAGGCACCGTGACACTGACAAGATAATAAAGGATGGTCAGGAACTAAGCATGTACGGCAAGATGAGCATGATGCAAATAATTCAGCCAATTCAGTTTTTGAGCAGAATTTAGAAATACGTAACATTACAAGATAGTAATTGAAAAACACAGAAGACACTGAACTTTCTTGAGCTACAGATATTACAGAAGAAATGAAAAGTTGCGATCGTATTCCATTTTTTCAATCACTCTTTTGAAGTCCCCTTTCATACCCAAGTGTAAAATGCACAGCCTCAATCCATCTTTATGTGACCTTTACTTCAATATATCCAGCAATTTGCTTCCCTCACCAGTGACACAAACATCTCTGGTTCTCAGGTGATATTTTTATTGTCAGAAGTCTAGAGAACAATCTTTAATATTTCACACCTGGAGAGAACTTTAACAAACAAGGTGAGATGCAGTCGGGTGTGTGCGCAAGAGGTTAAATCCCCTAAAATTAACATCGGTTTATATTCCCATCTTTGATTTGATTTGATTTATTATTGTCACATGTATTAGTATACAGAGTATTGTTTCCTGTGCGTTATACAGACAAAGCATACCGTTCATAGGGAAGGAAAGGAGAGGGTACAGAATATAGTGTTACAGTCATAGCTAGGGCGTAGAGAAAGATCAACTTAACATGAGGTAGGTCCATTCAAAAGTTTGATGGCAGCAGGGAAGAAGCTGTTCTTGAGTCGGTTGGTATGTGACCTCAGACTTTTGGATCTTTATCCCGGCAGAAGAAGGTGGAAGAGAGAATGTCTGGGGTTTTGTAGGGTCCTTGATTATGCTTATGCAGGAAGTGTAGACAGAGTTAATGGATGGGAGGCTGGTTTGTGTGATGGATTGGTCTTTGTTCACGACCCTTTGTGGTTTTGTGTGGTCTTGGACAGAGCGGGAGCCACACGAAGCTGTGATACATCCAGAAAGGATGCTTTCTACGGTGCATCTTGCATCTAAAAGTTGGTGAGATCGTCGTGGACATAGCAAATTTCCTTAGCCTCCTGAGAAAGTAGTGCCATTGGTGGGCTTTCTTAACTATAGCATAGGCATGGAGGGTCCAGGACAGGTTGTTGGTGATCTGGACACTTAGAAATTAACAGTTCTTTCTGCCCACTTCCAGGTTTCACCTGGGTGGGTTTGCAAACCAGTTGGAAACTGGTTTGCAAACCCCCTTGCACCAGTCGGGACAGTAATCAAAGAGGGCATTAATTACTGTTTTAACCAAGCATCGAGCCCACAGTGCTAGCTTTTTTTGCTAATTGGCACTGCATTTAAAGGTGGCATTGTGACGCATTGGTTAGCACTGTTGCCTCAAGGCGCCAGGGACCCGGGTTCATTTTCGGCCTCGGGTGTGCGGAGTTTGCATATTCTCCCTGTGTCTGCGTGGGTTTCCTCCGGGTACTCCGGTTTCCCCCCCCCACACTCTCAAGATGTGCAGGTTAGGTGGATTGGACATGCTACATTGCCTGGTGTCCCAGGATGTGCAGGTTAGGGGGAATTAGCTCATCAGAGACAAGCAGGCAAGTACACCAAGTGAGACTCACTGGCTAGGAAGGCTTTAAACAGTGAAACAGCCATGCCAGTTGAGAGACTGATACTCTCAGCACTTGTACTCAAAAGTTGCTTTCACTACTTGGCAAGTGGTTACCACCTTCTTGGAAGTCACTTCACTTGCCTTGTACTTCATTCACCTTCAAATGCCTTTCCTCTCCATCAGCTTCCAACATATCATGGAAGAAGCTTACACGGTTTGGCCTTGCACCTCTGATGGAGGGTCACAAGAAACAGTTACACCAATGGCACCCCAGCAGAAGGAGCAACACCAGTGGTAGCACCCAGCTGCCTTCTCCTCCACCGAATGCCATTCCACACGACAGAGTAAATGGACTGAGAACCAGCTGGCAAGAGGTGTGATCCCCTAAACAGAGGTCTACAAGCAGAGGAGCAGCTCTCTCGACAGGTCAGAGCACCAGTGCCTCAGGGGGCTCTGACTTTCATGGCAGATGGTTGCTGCCATCTGCAGCCTCCTGAAACAAGACCTCCTTCCCAGTGAGCAGGACAGCAAATATTACGGTTGTGAGTGTTAAAAATGAGCCGTGCGGAGAGAAAGGAAGGACAGCTTTCGGATGGATGACTGTGAGGCTTGGATGTGAGGGGGAAAGAGGCTGAGGTTGTGTTTGCGTTTTACTGCTCAGTTGGGAATTTGAGAAGACGCCAGGAGAGAGAGAGAGGAATGGGTGGAGCTGCAAGGTGTGTTGTTCTGAGGCGTAGCTGTGGAGGAAAATGCTGGGCAAGTCGGAGCATGAGGCTTGGCATCTGAAAGTGTTTTGTCATGCACATTTTGCACACACTGGAGATCCTGGACCATCTTGGCACTCTGTCTCCCAGTTCGAGGGCATGTATCAGGCTATAGATCAACCCATCCGTTGGGTTGATCCCTGGTCCATGCTATTGACATCTACAGGTTCAACTGTTCCATTGCTCTTCTGACTGATCTCCAGTTCTGGATAAACCTGAACTCATCCAAAACTTTGCTGCATGTATTCGAACTTAATAGTAAGGAACCAGGGAGGCGACAGAAAACCTTTATTAATGTCTTTGATTTAACAAGCTGTAACCTTAGGGAGCCTTGCTGTGATAATTGTAGGTTGTGGAAAACAATTAATACTGACATAATGATAGTCCATGGGATAACGTCATCAAATAGCTATTGTAACTTCTGGTACATATTTTTCCAACTCACTGAGGCAGGCAAAATATTATTTTAATTTTTAAAGGGCTCGAGATTTAAAATCTGCACTTCACAAGCATTTACATGTACTCTTGAAAAATCTGCGACTCTCGCACTGTAGATTGAGGGCCTTGCTACAGAAAAAATGTGATCTGTTTGAAGACATTACTTGGTTCAATCACCCTGCTGAGTTCGGTTTCCCTCACGTGTGAGTTACGTTGTGTCTGCTTACTCCTATTGACAAAAATGGGCTGTGTCCAAAATGGTGGCGTGACTTCCAAACCTGGGTATCATGCACCTTTTTTTTATTACCAAAACCTACCATTTTGACTGAAATTGCCAATTTAGAATCAGGCTTGTGCTGTGAAAGCTGGAAACTGGATTGTGATATTCTGAACGAATTTAATGCTGCAACTTCCATCGGCAACAGACAGGTGAATCTTATATCTTCAGCAGTTAGGGCTGGAATTGAATCCTGGTTGAAGAATCAAAAATCCAGTGTTTGTTAGCCTACTCCCAAAATGACATCTGAATCGCTCCATAAAACTGCTTTATAATCACTTCTGGGTATCCAATTCTGACGTTAATTGTGTTTTTTCAATGATAGTTACAGTAAAAAGAATTAGAACCTCAGGCGGCATCCCTCCTCTGAAATGCTGCCGCAGTAATGGTATTTGAGACAGGATTTCTGTAAAGCTGTCTCTGTGATTCAGTAGCTCCCTGATCTGTCAACAGACAAGTACATCAGCTGCCTTGATGCTCCACTGAGCAACTGAGACAAACACCTCATGTGAAGTATGCTGTCAATAAAAAACGTTGACCTGAGGAACCTCAAGCCAGGCATTTTCTGAACTCTGAGCAGGTGTAATGGGAAGCTGACTGCCTCTGCTACATTTCAAGCCTGGATACAGTGCCGTAGCTAATGTGGTTGGGTGGCTGATACAGTCTAGTTCTTTCTTTTAATTCGTAATCCGCTAAGCAGCTTCTACTTGCTGTTGTGCCAAAGAAGCTAATCCGAATTTTTCCTTTCCGGAAACCATGGATAAACAGGGATGTCCACTGCCGACTGAAGTCCAGGGCTGAGGCACTCAAGTCGGGTGACCCTGACCTATCTGTACAAGGAATTCAGATTTGACCTATGCAGAACCGTCAAAAATGCCAAAAGACAATATTGGACCAAGCTAAAGTCCCAGGCTTGCCACACAAACATCCACCCGTTATGGCAATGTCTTCACAACATTACAGGCTACAAGGTGAAGGTGAGTAGAATTGCTAGCAACAATGCACCACCTTCCTTCGGGAAAAAGATATTAAAAGATACACAAGTCTGAAAACACGCACCAAGTGACTCAAGAACAGCTTCTTCCCTGCTACCACCAGACTTTTGAATGGTCCTATCACAAATTAAGCTGATCTTTCTCTTCACCCTATCGGTAACTACAGCACTATATTCTGCACCCTCTCCTTTCTTTATCCCCTATGTACTCTATGAACGGTATGTTTTGTCTGTAAAACACAGAAGAAATAATACTTTTCATTGTATCCCAACACATGTGACAATGATAAATCAATCAATTCAATTCAGTGAAGCCAAATTAGAATGTTAGAGCTAAACTGTTAAGAGCATTAACAATGTCATATATTCAGCAAGCCTGAAATAGGTGTGTATGTACAGTTCTGTAGTCCCATAAGCTTCCTTGAGCAGTCGTCTAGAAAAAAAAGAGGAATTGTTAAAGAATAATGTGTGTGCTGTTGACTGCCTTAACACCTTTAAAAGCACAGCAAAATTATCAATCGCTTGATTTAGCAACAAAATGAAACAATTCTTGTTTCAAATAATTGGGCTTTTCTTATCTTGTACTCCCATAAGGGCCTCTTGCCTACATGTGATACACTGTAGACATTAGAAGTGAGCCGATGGCTTAGCAATAGAATTCCTACCCCCAAGTTAAAAGGTAAGCGTTGCAGGAAGCCAATAAAGGCCTTGCACATTATAGGACTAACCACCCTATCAACTGGTATTAAAGGTGGTTTGGTCTGTGGGAAGTAGCCTGTCAAACTGTTAATGAACCTGTCAGTCCTTCCAGCTTTCCACACGACTCTCGAAGGGCGTACTGCGGCGATGTCAAAACAATGGTAAACATGCCCAGGTTTGCTTCAAGTTCATATCAAACTGAGCCATCCTCGTACATTAAGTGGTGTAGCGACTGTTGCTGTAAAGATGAACACACTTTTACATTAACCGCATAGATAATGGCTGAGACCGTTTCTGCAGATGAAGATCAGTTGGTCTGAATGTCTTTTCACTGTCGGTTCAATATCAAGATGGAAAACCATTCTGCCCTCCAGTGGTGAAGCCACTAACCTGAAGTCATGCAATAAAATCACTGACATATAAGTGCTTAAAATTTTATAAAATTTGTTTTGAGCACTACCGAAGTGGCAATATGAAGCAGATGTTTTGAGATTGACTTGTTTTCACAATTTAAATATGTTAGAGAAAGAGTCCAGACTCTCCTTCTGTGGGAGAATCCAGAACTAGGGGTCTCTGTTTCAGAAGAAGGGATTGGCCATTTAAGACGGAGATTAGGAGAATTTTTTTTCTCTGAGGGTTATGAGTTTTTGGAACTTCCTTCCTCAAAAGACGGTGGAAGCAGTGTCTTTGAATGTTTTGAAGGCAGAACTAG
Source organism: Mustelus asterias (assembly GCF_964213995.1). Classification (NCBI taxonomy): domain Eukaryota; kingdom Metazoa; phylum Chordata; class Chondrichthyes; order Carcharhiniformes; family Triakidae; genus Mustelus; species Mustelus asterias. Next base: position 8,703,260 of record NC_135827.1, on the reverse strand, counting down.
ATAGATTGGGGTGAAAGTTTATCAAGGGTAGGTAGGAATGCAAGGTTCAGGTTTCAGTCAGACCCGCCATGATCTTAGTGAGTGGCAGAGCAGGCTCAAGGGGGCCAAATGGCCTCCTTCTGCACCGAATTTGTATGTTATAAATAAAACAACTGAGAAATTTGTCTCATGTCAAACCAGGCACAAAATTGGGAACAAACCTATAGTGAAGACATTGAGCCTTAGTTCTCACCTTCATAAACCAGGCGGGCTGCAACCTCCAATGGGCGATAGTCTAGATAGACAATTAATCCAGAAACTCGGCTAATGTTCTGGGGATCCGGGTTCAAATCCCGCCACTGCAGGTGGTGGAATTCAATTTTTAAAAATCTGGAATTAAGAAACTACTGATGACCATGAAACCATTGTCGATTGTTGGAAAAACCCATCTGGTTCACTAATGCCCTTCAGGGAAAGCAATCAGCTGTCCTTACCTGGTCTGCCTACATGTGACTCCAGAGCCAGAACAATGTGGTTGACTCTCCACTGCCCTCCAAGGGAAACTAGGGATGGGCAATAAATGCTGGCCAGCCAGCGACACCCATGTCCCACGAATGAATAAAAAAAATAAATCAAGCTCCACTTTAAAGGTAAAGAAGAAAAGAAAGTACTCGTTTTTCTCTTGCAGTCTCCAGCTGCCCCATTTAGGAGTGCTCATTAGGCCACAGGAAATCGATAAAAATAGCCGTGCTCTCTCTGCTTTTTCCCTGAATTTGGAAGTGGTCCTAAAGCAGGCTCCTGATTGGCATATTCAAAGACCGAGTGGGTACGTTAGACATGAGGAAATTGCTGACTCCTGATTTGTTAACTGGTGAGCTTTCCAGGGGATCAGGAACTGGATAAGTCTGCCCAAATTCATCCCCTCAGGTTATTTAGCTTCCAGAAGTACCCAGGGTCGATTTCTCCCTCAATATGTTACAACAAGCCATGACATGATCCCTCCAAGTAACCCAGTTACAATTTGCCTTAGTCAACTTTATTATGATGAATGTGGCAGCAATGTTTAATAAATGAATTTTATCTTCATGCTCCCAGAAGAATTAACATTACTTTTATCGGCTGACATCTTCCATCCAAAGATGTGTGGGTTAGGTTGATTGGCCATGCTAAATTAACCCTAATGTCACGGGGTAAATATTAGGGGTTATAGGAATAGGGCCTGGGTGGGATTCTGGTCAGTGCAGACTCGATGGGCCGACTGGCCTCCTTCTGCACTGTAGTGATTCTACGATCCTCATTTGTGGCAGGTGCCACTGAGCGTGAATGGAGTTTTGGCTGGAATGCCAAATTCTACGTTCTAGCTTGCAATGGGTTCTGCCACAGACGAGACCAGAGAATCATGCCACCGTTTGACTGTGACCTTCATCAGTTAGTTGACCACATGTGCTTCTTATTCCATGCAGCCAATCGCTACTGTGCCGACCACAATTAAGAAGAATCGCTTACGTTTTCTCTCTCCTCTCCTGAAAAGGTGATTCATGTCGATGTAAGATTGTAGATTCTAGGTCACAATGCATCCACATCTGCCAGGACACAGAAGCCAACCTTCTGTGGCTCGTGCAGCCGCAATTAGGGCTTGGCGTGAATTTATGTACATTTAATGGATACCTGGAGCTCTTAGTATGAAACGTCAAATGATATATAATCCACGCTTCCTGGACAGTGGCCAAAACTGTGGATGGCCAGCCGAGATAGCTGTGTCGCATAAATGTGATCTCCATTATCGTATTGGGTTTATTGGATTAAATCTTCTCCATAAAATTATTTGATTACATTAGATTGTTGTAACCTCTAGAAGAAAAAAAACCCAACGTGACACCAACCTTATTGTATTAGAACTATTGTGTAAGTTCTGCCAGTGAATTTCTAACTAGGAAACAAAGCAGCATTCATGTATAAAAATATACATCCATCCTATAATTATTGTAATCAGGCCACTTCCTTGTGAGCAATTCACTTACAATTCTATAATGATAATGACTATTTAGTAAATTTGAAAATAAAACTGCTTATGAATGCACCGATGGCACGTTTATGATTCACTGCTGATTGAAAAATTAAATTCACTTCAGTAATAATTGATGAAAATGGTTCCTTTTGCTTCTCAGCTGATTTAGCTTTGTAATTTAATAATGTAAACATCATTTGTTTAGTTCATTTGATAAATTGTGTTCAGATTTGATACGCACAGTTATTGTCTGGATGGTTGCTTCATTATGACGAGGCTGGTCGAACGTGTTCACGATTTGAGCCGACTGCTCCTGGCACAGAAGCTCATTTCCCTGAATTTGGGTCACCGCACGATTTGCGAATCCGGGAATGCTTTGCCGCCTGCGTTTTTTTTCAATGATCCCTTCTCGCTTGCTGTTGCCTCGTACTTCAATGCGTCACCCTGTGAGTGAAAGGGAGGGTGCGACTGTTTGGCTGCCGTAAAGGTTGACGGAGCAGAAGTGTTTTTGACTGTGTGATTAGGGAGCAGGTGAATTTAACACTATTGTATGGGGGAGAGCTGATCTACCCATGTCCAATAGCTGATGTCAAAATGTCTTTGGATTTCATCTGTTGGAATGAAGATAATCGGGATTGTTTCAAAAGTGCAGTTTTCAGTGTCATTACTTTTGTACAGAGGACGTAAAATGTTTTAACCTGCTTATTGTTTACAGTTTCTGCGCTCTTTCGATTACCTCGCAAGCAAACTTTGATTCTTTTTGCCTTCGTCATAGCTGTCACTTTATCAGAGAAAAGGGGTGGCACGGTGGCACAGTGGTTGGCATTGCTGCCTCACAGCGGCAGGGACCCAGGTTCAATTTCGGCCTGGGGTCACTGTCTGTGTGGAGTTTGCACGTTCTCCCTGTGTCTGTGTGGGTTTCCTCCGGGTACCTCAATTTCCTTCCTCAGCCCAAAGATATGCGTGTTAGGTGGATTGGCCATGCTAAATTGCCGCTTCATGTCCCAAGGTGTGTCGGTTAGGTGGATTGGCCATGGTAAATGTGCAGGGCTACGGAGATAGGATGGGGGGGGGGGGGCTGGGTAAGATGCTCTTGTGGAGAGTTGATGCAGACTTCATCGGCTGGATGGCCTCTTTGTGCATTGTAGCAATTCTATGGTTCTCTGGCATGTACCTTTTAGTAAGATTGCAAGCCATAACTTTTTCAGGGGTTCTTAACAGCAATATTGCAGTGTAAAATTTCTCATCAGTTCAGAGACCAAATATTTGTGGACTGATTCTAACTCTGTGTTACTGAATGGCTTTGTAATGACTCAGGAAGTGTGACTGGTAAGGTATATCATTTATCACAGAAAGCAAAATAAAACCACTGCCATGGTGTACACACTCTCGTTCCTGCCTGGGACTACAGTTCTGTCCTGGGCCTGCCTTAAAAGAGGCTCAGGGAATGAGTTCTAGCTGGGCAGGCCCCTGCTTGTTATCAGGGGAGCTCATACTCACCGAGCCCCACTGGGAGATCAGTCAGTGATGTTAGAATGTAATCAATGGATCTGTTGTAGTGTGACCAATTGTAACAAGCTGTAAGGGTTGGCTGACCCAGTAAACTATGTAACCAATGACAAAATGCTGTGATGATCAGCTGACTCAGTATAACTAAGAACCTGTTGGGAATTGTGGGGGAGTTTGGAATAGCCCAGGATGAGGCCTCAAGTGTTGGAGTAATGACATTTCTTCATTAAACCTTTTTCCTTGATTTATCTGTTGGAGTAAGTTTTGTTTCATTTTATTGCGTATAATTGAAGAGTACTTTCTGCTGGATGAGCAAGCAAACTTTAGTTTAGGCAAACTATAGTTAAGAAAGTCCACCAACACCTCTACTTTCTCAGAAGACTAAGGAAATTTGGCATGTCAGCTAAGACTCTCACCAACCTTTACAGATGCACCATAGAAAGTATTCTTTCTGGTTGTATCACAGCTTGGTATGGCTCCTCCTCTGCCCAAGACCGCAAGGAACTACAAAAGGTCGTGAGTGTAGCCCAATCCATCACGCAAACCAGCCTCCCATCCATTGACTCTGTCTACACTTCCCGCTGCCTCAACAAAGCAGCCAGCATAATTAAGGACCCCACATACCCCGGACATTTTCTCTTCCACCTTCTTCCTTCGGGAAAAAGATACAAAAGTCTGAGGTCACGTACCAACCGACTCAAGAACAGCTTCTTCCCTACTGCTGTCAGCCTTTTGAATGGACTTACCTTGCATAAAGTTGATCTTTCTCTACACCCTAGCTGTGACTGTAACACTACATTCTGCACTCTCTTGTTCCCTTGAACAGTATGCTTTGTCTGTATAGCACGCAAGAAACAATACTTTTCACTGTATGTTAATACATGTGACAATAATAAATCAAATCAAAAATCAAATCAAGTGATTCCCATAGACCTCATGGAGGGTCATCACAGGATTAAAATTATGCCACTATCAACGGGGATTTTAACAGTGCACCCTGAGGCTGAGAATCACTGACAACAACCTCTGGATTTCTGGATTAACTGACCAGTGCAGACACTAGCAGTTGTTGGTGTTTCCTGAGGGGCAACGGCAGTGGAGGTTGACGGATTGGTTGTCATCATGATTGCAAAACCCAGGCTATGGTATTGTGTTAAATTTCCTAAGCAACCCAAGAAACATTAACAAATGAGCAAACCCTAATTAGTAAGTGGTACTGATCAAATAAAGATCAGTATTTATAAGGCACCTTTATATGCAAATTGTTCAGTGATGGGAACTTCCAGGATGGTTATAGTTAGCGAATGGTTCACTGATGGTAACTCCCTGAATTGTTATAGTAGCAAATGGTTCTGTGATGGTAACTCCCAGGATGGTTATAGTAGCATATATGACCTCAGGACACATAAACACGGCTTAGCAACCAATGGATTACTTTTGAACTGTAGTTACTGTTGTAGTGAAGAAAATGTATATGGAAAGCGACAGAAAAGATTAATATATTTGCAATAAAACAGTGATGGGCAATCAAGACAACATGTACAGCTTCAGTTTTTTTCATAACTTTATTTTCTCTGTCGGTCCTCAATGATTGCTGGATTCTTGGAGGCTGTTTTGTTTCTGCTGTTAAATAACTGCCCCTATTTCTTATACATATAGCTTCCAACAATTGTTTTTGAACAGTTCCAATTGTATAGAACACAAACGTGCAATCAACCTTGATTCAATTACCTTAGAACATAGAACAGTACAGTACAGGAACAGGCCCTTCGGCCCACAATGTTGTGCCGATCATGGTGTCAGATTAAACTAATCCCTTGTGCCTGCCCTTAATTCAAGACCCTCTATCCCTTTCTTGTTCTTGTGCTTATATAAAAGCCCCTTAAACGCCCCTATCACATCTGCCTCCACCACTACCCTGGCAGCGAGTTCCAGATACCTACCACAAAACAAACTTGCCCCTCGCATCTCTTTTGTACTTTCCCCTTCTCGCTTTAAACGCAGGCCCCTTGTTTCTATCTTTCTGCTTTTGTTTCCCATTTTAACAAATATGTTTTTATTCTATTGTAAACACAATAAAACTGGGTTTGTAGTTTCAACGTACACAACACCCCACACAGAAAAATCCATCCTTCCCTCTTCAATGTCAAAAGATGTTCCTTTTCACAAATTTTAATCTGTTGTAGAACCTATGAAGACATTCTTTACAGAGATCAATGGCTTAGCTGAATTAAGAAGCGTATGTTTCTCCAGCCAGGTTATCCTTAAAGGAAATAGAAATATGCAGCATATTGTGATACTGAATTATCTTGGAGCTTGATTTTATGCCTTGCTACTGAGCTTCACCATGCCACCGGCCAACTTTGATCACTCATGATGGTTGTGAGCGAGCTTATCCTGCAGTGAAGCAAATGGGGATGATGCGAGGAGGCCACCTGCTGGGGCAGATGGAGAGGATACCTGGCATGTGTGGGCACTGCATGTGAGCAGGGGTGTCTTGAGAGGAAGAGACATGAGGAAGTTTATGGGAGGTCGGGAGATCATTCATTTTTTTACGGCATTGAATCCTCATCCTCTTGTAGAAGGTACTGGTACTCACCAGTGTGACCACCCTCTCCCAGATGGTGTTTGCGATCTTGCTGGAGAGTCTCCTGCCAGCCTGCGGGTAGGTGGTCAACCTTAACTTCTTCACGGCAGATGGTGAACCCTACCGTGAAGCTTCTTCACTGCTATCCTCCTGGCCTAACTGTGAGCAAGTGCTGTGGAGCTGTGTAAATGCAGCGACCCCCTGATGGAACTGCTGAGTTGACTCCCAGTGTGGGCAAATCAGATGCCTTGTGAAGTTTTTCGTGAGGAACTTATTTTTCTTTAAAGCCTTTAGAAACTGTGGTCCTGATTGCGCCGACGGGAATCGCACCAGTCTTTGCGCCAAATATGACACTGATGCACATCAATTTAGACACGAGGCTCGAAGCTCAGTAAATGAAGGCTTTTATTTACTATTAATGAAGCTATCAGAACTTATGTACACTATCCCAGACTGAAGGGGTCCCAGCCAGAGCAGGGACTCTTATACCTCTCCCAGGAGGCGGAGCCCGACTGGGATGTGCCACAACACTATCATACAAAGGTGTAACAACCCCACCCTAACCCAACAGCAACAATAGCACAATCCAACAGTAACATATGTACATCCTTGTAGTCCTGGCCAGCCCCTGGCTCAGCACTATCCAGTGGGAACCAACGATGGTTAACCACATTCACCCCTCCTTTGAAAACAAAGGCCGGCGGGGTACAAAAACCAGAATAAAATGTCAGCAGTCTATAAGTTCAGACGGTCAGGGGGACCGCACCGTCGTTGTGACCTCCTCAATACCGGCGGTGACACCGGAGTAGGCACTTGCGGTGGCGTTCTCCCCAAAACGGCGTCCAGCTGTTCTTCCATGGACTCACAGGCCGGTTGACCCTGAGGTGACGGTAGTCCAGGGGATCCTGACACGCCCTGCGGTGGCGACCATCTTCTGGGCTCAGGCAAGCTGTACATGGGAGTAAAATGGTTAAGCAATGGTCCCGATGCTGCCCGCGCCGTGTCCGGGGAAGAAATGAGAGATAATGGGTTTGTTACTGGGGGTATGGGAGCGACAGGGGTTGCTACGTCCCCTGCTGGCGCCAGATCTCGGATCGAGACCGTGTCCTCTCGCCTGTCAGGGTATGCCACATAGGCATACTGAGGGTTGGCGTGGAGGAGATGGACCTGTTCGACCAAGGGGTCGGACTTGCGGGCCCTTACATGTCGCCGCAGGAGGACGGGTCCTGAGTACGTCAACCAAGACGGTAAAGAGATCCCCGAGGAAGACTTCCGAGGGAATGAGAACATCCTCTCGTGGGGAGTAGCATTGGTTGCCGTACACAGGAGGGAGCGAATAGAGTGGAGCGCATCAGGGAGCACCTCTTGCCAACGGGAGACTGGAAGACCTTTGGATTTCAACGCCAGTAAGACAGCCTTCCAGACTGTAGCATTCTCTCGTTCCACCTGTCCATTACCCCTAGGGTTGTAACTCGTGGCCCTACTAGAGGCAATCCCGTATGAGAGCAGGAATTGCCTCAAGTCATCGCTCATGAACGACGAGCCCCTGTCGCTATGGATGTAGCTGGGGTACCCGAACAGGGTAAAAAGATCACGGAATGCCTTGATCACCGTGGCAGCGGATGTATCCGAGCAGGGAACAACAAAAGGGAACCGGGAGTACTCATCGATGATGTTTAGAAAGTACACGTTCCGATCTGTTGAGGGAAGGGGGCCCTTAAAATCAACACTCAGTCTCTCGAAGGGACGAGTGGCCTTGACCAAATGTGCCCGGTCAGGTCGGTAAAAGTGCGGTTTGCATTCCGCGCAAATCCGACAGCTCCTTGTTACCGACCTGACGTCCTCCACCGAGTAAGGCAGGTTGCGGGCTTTTACAAAGTGGTAGAGCCGAGTGACCCCAGGATGGCACAGATCATTATGGAGGGCGTTCAAACGATCCTCCTGAATACTAGCACATGTTCCACGCGAGAGGGCATCCGAGGGCTCATTGAGTTTCCCTGGACGATACATGATATCGTAGTTATAGGTGGAGAGTTCAATTCTCCACCGCAAGATCTTGTCGTTCTTGATCTTGCCCCTCTGCGTGTTATTAAACATGAACGCCACGGACTGCTGGTCCGTGATCAGGGTGAACCGTTTTCCCACCAAGTAATGGCGCCAGTGTCTGACGGCCTCCACAATGGCCTGGGCCTCCTTTTCCACCGCTGAATGCTGAATTTCGGGGCCTTGGAGGGTGCGGGAAAAAAATGCGAAGGGCCTGCCTGCCTGGTTAAGTGTGGCGGCCAGGGCGAAATCAGATGCATCGCTTTCCACCTGAAAAGGGATGGATTCGTCTACCGCGTGCATCGTGGCTTTCACGATGTCGTCTTTCAATTTCTTGAAGGCCAATTGGGCCTCTGGCGTTAGGGGAAAAGTCGTGGACTTAATAAGCGGACGGGCTTTGTCAACATTTCAAAATGTTGTCTCTACTCTCTCTCCACAGATGCTGTCAGACCTGCTGAGATTTTCCAGCATTTTCTGTTTTTGTTTCGGATTCTAGCATCGCAGTATTTTGCTTTTTTCGATATATTGAAGGTAATTGGCAAAAGAACCAGATTGGAGGTGAGATTTTTATTTTACACAGCAAAGTCTTTCTGATCTCGAATTCATTGCTTTAAAGGGTGGTTAGAAACAGATTCCGTGGTAACTTTCAGAAGAGAATTGGATGTATATTTGGAAAAGGAAAAGTTGCAATGACTGGAGAACAGGGGTTAATTATTTGACTCTTATAGGAGCCAGTATAGGACAAATGGGTCAAAGGACAAAGAAAATTACAGCACAGGAACAGTCCCTTCGACCCTCCAAGCCTGCACCAACCAAGCTGTCCGTCTAAACTGAAACCCCAACCCTTCCGGGTACCGTATCCTTCCATTCCCATCCTATTCATGTAATTGTCCAGATGCCCCTTAAAAGTCACTATTGTATCCGCTTCCAGTATTTCCCCCATCAGCGAGTCCAGGCACCCACCACCCTCTGTGTAAAAGAAACTTGCCTCATACATCTTCTTTAAACCTTGCCCCTCATTATCTTAAACCTGTGCCCCCTAGTAATTGACTCTTCCACCCTGGGAAAAAACTTCTGACTATCCAGAAGTGGTCAAATGGCCACTTTCTGTACTATAAGCTATTAAGATATTGTAACAGAGGAATTGTTTACATGTTGATATTTCTTTCCTAATAAACATAAATAGGTTTGCTTAAGGAAAGCTCAAAGCCACAAAGTGTTAGGAAATGAGGTCAGATGGAGGTGAATTACTATCACTGTATTGTGCTTGGCTACTGGCCCAGGATAGAGGTCGGGTTTCCAGACTCTTTCTTTTAAACCCATTTTTAAAAAAAATTTCCATTATGATTTGCTGCTTTGCTCAGGTTTCATTTATGAACCGTGCGCGAGCATGGCTCGCAGACTGCATATCCAAACACCACTCAAGTCGGGCAGCTTTGGTGCCACACATGCTGGATGCATGTCTATTGATACTGCAGACCCATGTTGTGACAGTGACTGCTCACTGCAGCCATTGACCTTGGTTTGTTTTACATGGCTAATCCCAACTCAGCAAGCTGATGGTGGGGAGGTAGGGAAGATTAGTAAACACTGGCGTCTCCAGCACACTCTTATCTTGTGACAGAGTGGTTCTTATGTTATCTTAGAAACAAATCGATACCACACTGTTGAGCAGAGGGAGCCCAAAAGAGAAGAGGAAAGCACTTTGTTAAGCATCTTTTTTCAGTGGATTCTGGAGTGCGTTTTCAGCTTTACATTTTCATACTTGTCACAAGCATGGGTGGCTTTTCACTCTGGTGGATTATTGAATCTGTAGAAATTGAGAGCGCCTGAATACTCCTGAATAAAAATAGATACATGTCCCAGACTGTGAAATCTGTACTTCGCTCACACTGGATTCTGCAAAAGGGCGACAAGGTGGCACAGTGGTTCACACTGCTGCCTCACAGCGCCAGGGACCTGGGTTCGATTCCCAGCTTGGGTCACTGTCTGTGCAGAGTTTGCACGTTCTCCCCGTATTTGCGTGGGTTTCCTCCGGGTGCCCTGGTTTCCTCCCACAGTCTGAAAGACGTGCTGGTTAGGTGCATTGGTCATGCTAAATTCTCCATCAGTGTACCCGGACAGGCGCTGGAGTGTGGCGACTGGGGGATTTTCACAGTAACTTCATTGCAGTGTTCATAGAATCCCTCCAGTGCAGAAGGAGGCCATTCAGTCCAACGAGTCTGCACCAACCACAATTCCACCCAGACCCTATCCCCATAATCCCATGTATTTACCCCCCTGACATGAAGGGGCAATTGAGGCATTTCCAATCCAGCTGACCCGCACACCTTTGGACTGTGGGAGGAAATCGGAGCATCCGGAGGAAACTCACGCAGACACGGGGCGAACATGCAGACTCCACATGTTAATGTAAGCCTACTTGTGATTCGTAAATAAAATAAGACGCGATAATCACGGCTCCAGCAAAAAATTCTGTTTAATTAACGACAGAGGGTATTAATGAACCAGAAAATATGTCATTGTCTCTCACTTGAATTTACATAGCAATCAACAAATGGAGAAGCCTTTACAAGTGAAAGGCTGCAATAATAGCTTGATGCTGCACTACTACTTGACAAAATGTCTCCTGAAATTAATCATGCAAAGGGATCAGCCACAAACACTGGTCAGCTTTGCATTGCGGTTTTCACCATGGAAGTGTGACTGGAATGGAAGTTGGAGATTTTTTGATCTCTGTGTAGTCAAGACGGGAACAACATTTCACAACCATGTGATATTAGAAAAATTTTAAACAGTTTTAATTTTTCTCCATAGTCTGAGGGCGGCACGGTAGCACAGTGGTTAGCACTGCTGCTTCACAGCTCCAGGGTGCCGGGTTCAATTCCCGGCTCGGGTCACTGTCTGTGTGGAGTTTGCACATTCTCCTCGTGTCTGCGTGGGTTTCCTCCGGGTGCTCCGGTTTCCTCCCACAGTCCAAAGATGTGCGAGTTAGGTGATTGGCCAGGTTATAAATTGCCCCTTAGAGTCCTGAGATGTGTAGGTTAGAGGGATTAGCGGGTAAAATATGTGGGGGTAGGGCCTGGATGGGATTGTGGTCGGTGCAGACTCGATGGGCCGAATGGCCTCCTTCTGCACTGTAGGGTTTCTATGATTTCTATGAGGATACCGTCATTTCTGATGGTCTCAAGCTTACCACAGGACACAATCTTCGATATGGTGGTGCATGAATAGGGAGAGAATAGAGAGATACGGTCCCGGTAAGGGCAGAAGGATTTTTTTTTAGTTTAGTTAGTGCATCATGGTTGGCACAGGCTTGAAGGGCTGTTCCTATGCTGTACTTTGTTCCCAGTAATGGCTCGCTCCTTCTTCTTCATGGGATTTAGATTATCCCAACCATTAGCTCCTGCTTTCTCAAGTTGTGTGCCACCTTGTCCTTTGAGGGAAGGATGGGTGTCAGTAACTGCCATGCAATCTGTTTGTCTGATGAAGCTGCCATAATTCATAAATTACGCATTTCACCCTTGTGCTGGGGTCACTGGGGCTACGGTTGCCATTTTGGAGTTCTGAGGGAAATTGTAGCTCTAGAAATAGTTGCTAACAAATCCAATCTTTCCTCCTCAGAAGTGAAACAAATGGATTTATGTTATTTTTTGACCTCCATCTGTTGGTTTAACAAGGACAAAGCCAGGTTTGATGCCTTTGTTGAAATAGTGGACATAAAAATGTTGTGTTACTATTTCTGCAAACATAGCATCGCTCAACTTCACTCCTGAGAGGTCATAGTGATAAATTCTGCAAATGCACTAGCTGAGCACTTTCTATCCCCAGTATCAGCATTAAGTACTCTGAGGCCAAGTATTGCTCTTGTAAAACCACATTTACAATATAGAGCTGGTGCATTTACAGCTTCAGCCTTCGACTGCAAGCACTTTCTCCAGCACAAGGGAACTAACAGTATCTAACTTCACTTTTAGTACCTCCATAGTTATAAATCAGCACATAACATGTTCTGTGCCGATTATAAGCACAGAAATTGAAGGCATAAGGGTGGGATTTTACAGCCGCGTTCATCCTGATACCGTAAAATCCCACCCACGGTCAACGGACCTTTCCATAGTTCGCCCATCACCCGCTCCAATTCCAACAGTGGCAGGCGGAATCTTAAAATTCACCCGTGAATATTTCTTGTCACAATTTGACATTTTATTACAGAGAGTTTTGAACTGTGTACTTGTGTCCAACTGTATTGACACAGCTTGAGTTTATTTCATTTAGGATCTCATATCCATGAGAGAAAGAGGTCTTCTATCATACAAGTCTGTGCTACATGCAAGCCCGTGTCTCAGTTAGGATACTTTACCTGACCAATTCCAGTCTCAGACTTTCAGACCTGTCTGAGGCATTGATGTGCTTTTTATACCCAGAGCTGCATGAGAACTCTGCCAATATTCTTATGGCAAATTGCAACCGGACTTGCAATGAAGATCCAAGGCCAAGAAAGATAGGACAATAAGGGCGGGATTTTATGGCCTCGCTCGTCCCAAAACCGTAAAATTCCGCCCGAGGTCAATGGACCTTCCGATGTTCCGCTCCTCGCTTATTCCGATTCCCATGGCGGGTGGGGTGGTGAAATTCCAGTCCAAGTGTCAGGATCGATCAGCTGGATCTTGACTGATTTTTCTCAACTACGTGTTTCGGACAACAAGTGGAATACAGATCAGAGAACATTGCAATTTTGCTCTTACCTCTGATTTTTCATATCTTTTAACTCAAAAAATAGAACCATGTCCAATGTGAGCACAGATACTCCTCTGACAGCACGGTGGCACCGTGGTTAGCACTGCTGCCTCACATCACCAGGGACCTGGGTTCGACTCCCGGCTTGGGCCATTGTCTGTGCAGAGTCTGCATGTTCTCCCCGTGTCTGCCTGGGTTTCCTCCGGGTGCTTTGGTTTCCTCCGACAGTCCAAAAGATGTGCTGGTTAGGTGTATTGGCCATGCTAAATTCTCCCTCAGTGTACCCGAACAGGCACTGGAGTGTGGTGACTAGGGGGATTTCATAGTAACTTCATTGCAGTGTTAATGTAAGCCCACTTGTGACTAATAAATAAACTTAAAAAAACCTTTTGAGTGAGACAGAATTGTGTGCACAGTTATGGAGAGAGGTCAAATAAAAATGTGACCGCTAGTCTTGGGAGTTATTTCTTTCCAGATCTTTGTTTCTCAACATAAAGTTATTTCGTAACTTCCCTCGTTACATCAAAACTTAATCCCACAAATATGTTAAATAAAGTCTCACTTTAGAAGGAGGAACACTAATACAAACTGAATACATCAAATATTATAAATCTGGTTGTTAGAAGGATTACTGACCTAGAATACTGACACCCTGCTGAGACTATATCTGTCCAGTGACCTATTTTGCACTGAATTTCGAATAAAGATCTTGCATTTGGATAGTACCTCCCAAGTTGGCAAGGTGACCCCAACTTCACAGTTAAGGAATTATTTTTTGAAGTCTAGTGTTTTGATAAAAGATTGAAAACACTCAAGTCTCTAAGCTGCAGTAACAGAGACTTGCATTCACAACATGCTCGGGTGACACAACCTGCTACACGGCTCTAATTACTATTCTTTCAATCTGTTTATGATCATAACTATATTTGTCTATTTCAAAGCTGTTAATGTTTAATGTCAAATTATTTCAATTACTTCAATAGTCATTTTTAATGTTGATAAATGTTAAGCCAATTTGCAAACAAGTTTCCATAACCAGCAATGAGATGAATAGCCAGGGGCAGTACGGTAGCACAGTGGTCAGCACTGCTGCCTCACAGCTCCAGGGACCCGGGTTCAATTCCGGCCTCAGATCACCATCTGTGCGGAGTCTGCACTTTCTCTCTATGTCTGCATGGGTTTCCTTCGGGTGCTCCGGTTTCCTCCCACAGTCCAAAGATGTGTGGGTTAGGTTGGCCATGCTAAATTGACCCTATTGTCAGGGGAATTAGCAGGGTAAATATGTGGGGTTACAGGAATAGGGCCTGGGTGGGATTGTGGTCCGTAAAGACTTGATGGTCCAAATGACCTCCTTCTGCACTGTAGGGATTCTATTCTATGATTCTACAATTTATTCTTCATGGTAAAGCTTGAGGGATTGACTGTTGATTAAGCCATCAGAAGAATCCTTTGTTCCTCGTGCCATGGTCTATTCTGTGTCCATCTGAACTGGTAAATAGTGCTTCAAATGTCTCATCTGAAAACTAGCTACTCTAATGGCCTTTTTCTGCACTGTCGGGTTTCTATGTTTAATAATGCAGCTTGCCTCGTTGAAGTGACAGCCTTGGTTATGTGTTTGAGGCTTGAATCCGCAATCTTCTGATTTAAAGACGTTAGTTTTCCCATGAAGTCTTTCTGTCGAAGGGATGGACAACAGGCTATGAAGTCAGTCAGTATTTCTGATCTCATTTCAGGGTTGTAGAACTCACAAGCAAGGCCAACATGTCATGCATATGCTTAATTGCACTTGAGACGATGTTAGTGAGCCACATTCCTCAACGTCTGCAGTAGTTATGATGAAGGTGCACCCACAGTATTGTTCGGTCGGGAGTTCCAGGATTGTGCCTCAATGACGATGAATGAATGGTGATATATTTTCAAGTCAGGATATTGTGTATCTTAGAGGGGAACTTGGAGATGGTGGCATTCCCATGTAGCTCTATCCTTTATGTTGTTGGAGCTGCCTTGATCCAATGGCGTCATCACAATCTTGACTTGTGCCTGACAGATGATGCTTTATTGAGAAGGGAGTTGCCACAGAATACCCAGTCTCTGACCTGCTCTTCTGGCCACAGTATTTATGGAATCATAAAATCCCTAGCGTCCAGAAGGTGGCCATTGGGCCCATCGAGTCTACACTGACCACAATCTCACCCAGGCCCTATCCCCATAACCCCACACATTTACCCTGCAAGTTCCTCTGAAACAAAGGGGCATCCGAGCATGGCCAATCCACCCAACCTGCACATCTTTGGACCCAGAAAAACCCATGCAGACGTGGGGAGTACATGCAAAGTCCACACAGTCACTCAAGGCCAGAATTGAACCTGGATCCCTGGCACTGTGAGGCAGCAGTGCTCACCACTGTGCCGCCTCTTTGACTCCCTAAAGCCCTTCCACCATCTCCAATGCACATTCAGGAGTGTGTTTGGTTCCTCTCCATTTATCTCAATGAGTGCAGCTCCAACAAGACAAGAGCGGTAGATGCATGAAAATGCCTCAGCACCAAGTTACCCTCCATGTCACATACCTGCGTTCAAAATATATTGCTGTTTCTTCAGCATCTCTGGGTCAAAATCCTGGAACTCCCTATCTAACAGCACTGTGGGCACACCTTTATCAGATAGACTGCTGCGGTTTGAGAAGGCCACTACTTTGTTAAATGCAATTTGGAGTTCGCAACAAATGCTGGTTTGGCCTAAATCAAATGGAGGCCTTGCTAAAGTTGCTAAATACTCTCAATGAATCACAAAGTAAATGTCAGTACAGTACTCAATTTTGAACCATCAGCGTCCCCGTCCATGTCCTGCTCTTCTGTGGACTTAAGTGTAATGCGGAAACCTTCAAAGATGTTTTAAGTAGTAATGGAGCAGATAGTTTTTAAAGTCTTAAATTGTAAAATGTGGAAGCTAAAACCTGAAGAGATTTAGATCTGGTGTGACATTACTGTACCTTAAAGAGATTTGTTTTTCTGAATCATGTTTTCTATAGTTGTAAAACAGGCCTTTCTGGCTTCAGCTATTTTCTCATTATGACATGGGTTTGTCTCTTTTTATTGCTGCTTAGCCGGCGTTTGTTTATTTTTAGTGGAATATTTACGACTCTGCATTGTTAGGAGAAAAACTGGTTGGCAGGTCAGGGGACCGGAGCTCTTGCGTTTTCAGTTTGAGTTGCTGTTTAGTTTGAGGTTTAGAAGGGGCATCAAGCTGAGAAGAAGTGTCTCTCTCTCTCTCGCCCCCTGGTTTTGGAAATTCTGCGGGTTAGCCGAAAGCCTTTCTGGAGTAGAAAATCTGCTGTTGGTGGCTCGACCAGAGTCTCTCCCTGGGGTTCTGGGAAGCTGTCCTGACTTCAACTGTTCTGGGTGTGTCAAAAGGACTACTAGAACTTACAAGACTAAGAGTTTTCAATTCTCCAACCAAAGGACTCAATTCCAGAATCACATGATCATTAGTCTTTGCTGTGTTGAACCTGTTTAAAGGATTTTGTCTATGGCAAGGATTTTGTTTGATTGGAACATTTTAGATATATTTGTTGATGGTTATGCATTATCGTGGTTGTTTTGTTTTTGTTTGTAATTGATAAAAGTTATTGCTAATTTTCTTTCCATACATGTTAACTACATTCTTAAATAAGCTTTGTTTAATAAAAGCTCCCGCTTGGGTCATTTGAATCATGCCTGAAGTGAAACAGATCATGCTTATCCCAACCAAATTCGAAGTGCAAAGTTTATGATCCAGGCGGGCTCCATAGAAACAGAAATATAGAAACATAGAAGATAGGAGCAGGAGGAGGCCATTTGGCCCTTCGAGCTTGTTCTGTCATTCATTACGATCATGGCAGATCATCCAACTCGATAGCCTAATCCTGCTTTTTCCCCATAACCTTTGATTCCATTTGCCCCAAGTGCTATCTCTAGCCGCCTCACGAACACAGTGTTTTGGCATCAACTACTTCCTGTTCTTTGTACCCTTCTTTGGGTGAAGAAATGTCTCCTCACCTCCGTCCTAAATGGTCTACCCCGAATCCTCAGACTGTGACCCCTAGTTCTGGACTTCCCCACCATTGGGACGGTCCTCACTGCATCTACCCTGTCTAGTCCTGTTCAAATTTTATAAGTTTCTGTGAGATCCCCCCTCATTTGTCTGAACTCCGGCAAAAACAATCTAATCTAGTCAATCTCTCCTCATACATCAATTCCGCCATCCCCAGAATCATAAAACACTTTGAAATTTCTGACCTGAACCAAAACAATAGAAAGAGGAAAATAAATGACCATTAATGAGGATATATTGGATATATTTTCCGCATTCTGGTTTTCACATTTAACTGTGCTGAGCTACATAAGATTTGCCAGTGGCAGGAGGAGTTCTCTCAATTACTCCAAGGATGCCTCGTTAAGATCTAATAATGGCTGCCTGTTTTCAGTCTGGCTCAAAGAAGATTACTGATTTGCACAAAGTCAATAGAACAAATCTCACCGACTGCATTTTCAATTATTCAGTTCGAGCAATTCCACAGAGTCCAAACATCATAAAACAGAGCAGGTTTAGTCTGCTGTGGGTGGATTGATTCACTAAGTCTGTGAGTTGATTGTTTCATCCTGAGTCACCCAAGATGAAGTCTGTTGACAGCCACTGGTAATCCTCGGGAGTTAGAGGCTGACACGATTACAAATTTCAGAGAAATGAAAGCCAGAGACGGCTTTATACCTGTAGCGCAAAACCACACTCACAATCGATGATAATGTTCTGTGTAAATTTGACACCATCTGCTTTCCAGACATTTCCTGATTGTTTTCTACTTTCCTCGGCTGGAATTCTCTGGCCGTTCACGGCGGCGGTAGTCTCCAGTCCCGCCGGCAGCGCACCCCCACCTGCAGGGTTTCCCATGGCGAGGGGGGGATATCAATGGGAATTCCCATTGACAGCAGTGGGATCAGATAATCCTGCTGCCAGCAAACAACACGCCACCTCCCTCTGGCAGGAAACGCGCGGCTGGGAGGCCGAAGGATCTCGCCCCCTCCTTTTTCATCTCTTCCTTCTCACCGCCCCCTCCCACTTTCCAATCAGTCCCACCACATTTCACTTCCCCCTTTTTCAGCATTATGTCTCACTTAATCCCTCCCCTTATTGAACCGATTCCACAGCTGCCTCATCTCTTGCCATCTCAGGCTCAAGCACCTCATGATCGAGTCTGTGGCTTTCCTTTCATAAGATTCGGTCAAAGTCTCTACCATTTGTTTCCCATTATAAATTTCCCAACGTCACCCTGTTCAGGAACCAATGTTTACTTTTGCTTCTCTTTTCATTAAAACACAAGAACTAGGAGCAGGAGTAGACCACTCAGCCCCTCAAGCCTGCTCCACCCTTCAATAAGATCATGTCTGACCTGATTCTAACCTCATTCCTGCCTGCCCCCGATAACCTTTTACCCCCTTGCTTAATAAAAATTCATTTTTTTATATCCATGTCGAAGCTTTTACTGTCTGGTTTTATACTTCTTACCAGTTGCCTCACATAAGAACATAAGAAATAGGAGCAGGAGTAGGCCATCTAGCACCTCGAGCCTGCCCCGCCATTCAACAAGATCATGACTGATCTGAGGCGAATCAGTTCCACTTACCCGCCTGCTCCCCATATCCCTTAATTCCCTTATCGATCAGAAATCTATCTACCCGTGATTTAAACATATTCAACGAGGTAGCCTCCACCACTTCAATGGGCAGAGAATTCCAGAGATTCACTACCCTCTGAGAGAAGAAGTTCCCCCTCAACTCTGTTCTGAACCGGCCCCCACTTATTTTGAGGCTGTGCCCTCTAGTTCTGGTTTCCCTTCTAAGTGGAAAGAATCTCTCTACCTCTCCCCTATCCAGCCCCTTCATTATCTTATATGTCTCTATAAGATCACCCCTCAGCCTTCTAAACTCCAACGAGTACAGACCCAATCTGTTCAATCTCTCCTCTTAAGCTACACCCCTCATCTCCAGTATCAACCTGGTGAACCTTCTCTGCACTCCCTCCAAGGCCAATATATCCTTTGGCAAATAAGGGGACCAAAACTGCACACAGTACTCCAGTTGCAGCCTCACCAGTGCCTTGTACAGTTGCAGCAAGACCTCCCTACTGTTATATTCTATCCCCCTCACGATAAAGGCCTCTATTATTTTTTGCACCAGAGTGGAGTTAAGGCCACTATCAAATTAGCCCTAATATTATTGAATGGTCGAGCAGGCTCAATGGGCTGAATGGCCGACTCCTATTCCTTCTGACTATCTGATTCCCTCTGCTGGAATGGATTATCAGTCACTGACCTGCTTCATATCACTGTGCAGAGTGTTTTCTCCCTTGTAAACAAGACCTCATGGATATATCGCCAATCTCATGCTGACTCAAATATGGTTTATGGACAGCAATTCTTCTCCCACATTGAGTCCTACCCATCTGGCTAGACATTATGGCCGGAATTTTACCGTCCCGCCCACCGTGGGAATCGGAACGGATGAGGGGGCAAACCATGGAAAGGTCTGTTGACCTCGGGCGGGATTTTGCGGTTTCAGGATGAGCAAGGCCATAAAATCCCACCCTATATCAGTGTTCACTACAACCATGGCTGCAGCTCCCTTATTGCCAAATTCAATTTTAGCATATCTTTCTACTGCTCTGACACCTACCCTCTTTTGACCCAGTTGTCCACTTCATTCTCAACTCCCGTTCAAAATTCTTGTTGTGTGCTCTACGCCCGTCTTTTATCCATCTCACTCAAATTCAAATTGTGTGTGCTGACTTCCTCAATGCGTGTGGGCAACTTGAGTATTTCTTCATTTCCAAGACTGATGCGATCCATGCAATGCCTCTTTAATTAGCTTCTCCTCTTCTCCATCCCTACTGCTGACCTCACTCAGACTCCCACCCAATCTAGCCCAGATTTACCAGTACCTGGTAGTTTTTCTTCCATCTATCTCACTTCACTCTCCAAACACAAATTTATCCCTAAGACCTGCACCTTGCTACTTTTACCTCCTCCAGACACAACTGCAAACCATTCAAATACCCCAGTGGAGACCAATTACCCCAGCAAGCTCCGATTATTAATTGTTCCACTTCCTCAGGCCTTATAACCCTCTCCCATACAGAAACAGTCATGTAAAATAAAGTAATTCTCTGTCCAAGTCCATCTGCTAAACCTTTTCTTAACTTCTCTTTCCTGTCTCGAGTACTCGAATATATGAATTCCTTCCAGTTCTATGCCCCAAAATTTCCAATACAAATTACAAATAATGTAATCATCATGACAGTTTGTCCTCGCCTCTTGCTGTGCTCACCTTCCTGCAGGGTACGAGACGGTAGACCATGGCATCCAACCTCATTAGCCTTCATCCGTTTTCCAAATCCAGAGGGCTACCTTAGTGTGATTCCACTCTGATCTGCTTGAAGGTGTTAAGAACACAGCTGATATTACATACTAGAGTCTTCCAAATCCCTTGGAATGCCTACTTTCAACTGTATTTCACAATTTGCTACAATGTGAGGAAAGATGTGAAGGATGTTGCACATGTTATTGTGATGATTTTAAACAAAATAAATGTTCATTAGACAGTAAAACGCACACAAGAAAGTCAACTAAATATACACTTAAGCTATACATAGTATCTTCAAAGTTGCCCAGTTAAAGAATCCCTCTACTTTCATAACCCCAGAGCTAAACCTCCCCAAACAACATCCCATAGGTTTTATAGCTATAAGTGAAATCCAGTAATAGTTAGAACATCAGGTACCTGTACCTTTTGGGGTTGAGTCTGACTTAAGACAAATGTCTGGCTTCTCAAGCAGGCTTCATTTGGGCACAGCTTGTTGGCACAGCTCACTGCTCTGGGCTGCAGTCTCTAAACTGCTCCCTTGGACAGGGCAAACTTGCCTTTGATATGCTGTTTTTCCTTTTGATCTTCCCTTTCTCAGAAGCCACTCTTAATTACCATGACTGCATGAGGTCTCCTTTTAGAATGCAAGTGTTAAATTCACCTCCATCTCTTTTAAACCTGTACCATCTTTAACTTTTGACACTCTGCACGCCATTGTTACCAACCTGCCTTTGGTAAACATCTGTTTACAGTTTGATGAGGCTAATCATCAAATCAAAAGACTTGTTTCACTATCCCAGCCAGTCAGTCTTTCTGCAATTTTCCATTTTCCATAGTTTGTTCTTCTTTCCCCATACAACCACCAGAACATATTCTCAATGACTGGATTCCTTATTTTTCATTTTATTACCATTACCTGACATGTGTCACCAACACATTTCCAGCAGTTCCTTGTTTTCTCACCCTCACACAGTCACTGAGACAGTGCTTTTCCTCTCTGTCAGGGTCAGCTTCCATCTGTGAACTGGCTACACCCATCTGTATCTCTCCAGTACATTCTTATCAACCGGCAACCACCTCTTTGGCATCAAGTCATAAGGACTGGAACATCGGAACACAGGAATTAGGAGCAGAAGTAGGCAATTCAGCCCTTCGAGCCTGCTCCGCCATTCAATCAGATCATGGCTGATCTCTCCTAGGCCTCAAATCCACCTCCAACCTGATCTCCATATCCCCTAACCCGTTTTTTATCAGAGATATATCTATCTCCGTCTTCAAACCATTAGTGATTCAGGCCACACCACGCTATGAGGCAGCGGGCTCCACAAATTCACCACCTTCTGCAAGAAGTATCTCCTCCTCATCTCAGTTTCAAATCTACCGCCTTGCAAACTATACCTGTGGCCTCCATGCTCTCGATTGCCCCACAAGGGGAAACATTTGGTCGACATTCACTTTATCAACCCCTTTCAGTATTTTATGTACCTCGATCAGATCCCCTCTCACCCTTCTAAACTCCAGTGAGTCTAAGCTCAAACTGTTTAATCTCTCCTCATACGTCAACCCCAGAATCAATCTGATGGGCCAATCAGGTGTCATAACATGGTCAAATTCAGCATCCACCCTGTCCTCCTTCATCCTGAAGTGCTGGAGGGGGGAATGTGCAGAGAAACATCGAAGATAGGAGGAGGAGGCCATTTGGTCCTTCGAGCCTGTGCCACCATTCATTACGCTCATGGCTGATCGTCCAACTCAACAGCCTAATCCTGCTTTCTCCCCATCACCTTTGATCCCATTCACCCCAAGTGCTGTATCCCGCCGCCTCTTGAATACATTCAATGTTTTGGCATCAACTACTTCCTGTGGTAATGAATTCCACAGGCTCACCACTCTTTGGGCGAAGAAATGCACCAGCTGGACTATGACATCTCAAGCTCTCCTTTCAATATGGCAGCCCCTCGTGTACAACCATCAGGTGATGCGGGCTTCCTGATGTCAGAGCTGACCCCTCGCCCTCCCGTCTCTGCAGCAAACCTGTGCCACCTGCATTCTTGTGCTTGCTGCCACATAATCAGATGCAGCCAACAGACCCACACCAGATTCCTGATGATTTCCAGCACGTTCTGTTGTAATAAATCGAGGGCGACTTGATGTGACTTAAAGTAACAAAGGCTTCATTGCCAACAAATAAATAAGTATTTACACTAATAGGGTCAGACAGAATAAATATGTGACTGTACAACACTCTTCCCTGGGACAAATGAAGTTCCTCCCCGACCTGGGACACGTGTCTCGCACTCAATTGGCCCAGCTTCCCAACTCAACACTCCATTGGATCCAGTCCGATCAGGTGGCCCTCCGGGAATGGTCCCTTAAAGGAGCCACGCTACCATATCTGCAATGGAAGGTCTAAATCCAACCAAAAATCTCTTTGGATCTTGCTGTTTGGGTTTGTTGTTCATTCAAAATCATCGTATTCACAGATAGGTAAAAAAATACTGCTCCGAACAGAAAATCAGGTCTAGAATTCCAGTTAATTTAACCACAACCCATTTACTCCCGAGGTAGTTTATGTTTGATCCATGCCGACAGGCTTGCATTCGCTGTTTTGCTTTTTGGAGGAGGGGGAGAAAGTTTACTGTGTAACTAAACCCATATCTGGTGCAGTGTATTGTATTCATAGAATCCCTACAGTGCAGAAGGAGGTCATTCGGCCCATCGAGTCTGCACCGACAACAATCCCATCCCAGACCCTATCCCCACAACCCCACACGTTTACCCCGCTAATCCCTCTAACCTACACATCCTGGGACACGAAGGGGCGATTTAGCATGACCAATCAACCTAACCTGCACATCTTTGGAGTGTGGGAGGAAACTGGAGTACCTGGAGGAAACTCACGCAGACACGAGGAGAACGTACAAACTCCCTACAGATAATCACTCAAGGCCAGAATTGAACCGGATCCCTGGAGCTGTGAGGCAGCAGTGCTGACCACTGTGCCACCGTGCCACCCTTTTAAGATGTATGATACTGATTTTTCTTTTTGCTGGCAGGGGCAATTACTGATCACAGTCTCAGTACGGTGGTACAGTGTTCGCCTCACAGCACCAAGGATCTGGGTTCAATTCCAGCCTTGGGTCACTGTCTGCACGGAGTCTGCACGTTCTCCCTTGTGTCTGCGTGGGTTTCCTCCGGGTGCTCCGGTTTCTTCCCACAGTTCGAAAGATGTGCTGGTTAGGTGCATTGGCCATGCTAAATTCTCCCTCAGTGCGCCCAAACAGGTGCCGGAGTGTTGCGACTGGAGGATTTTCACAGTAACTTCATTGCAATGTTAATGTCAGCCTACTTGTGACACTTATAAATAAACTTTAAGCAGCCCTCCACTGAATAGGCATGGAAGTCAAAATGCTACATGGTAATGCCTCTTTGGAGACAAATTCGGAGACAAGAGACAATTCTGATTCAATGCAATGTTTTATGTTTTGATTTGCTTGGTAGTTTACACACTGTATCCAGCTTGACACAGTGGGAAGAGACTGCTGCTGTTGTCTCAGGTGCTTGTGTTCAACATTCATGGTTGATTTTGTTGAGAATGAATTGTTGAATTCATAAATAAATAAATTTGAGATTTAAGAAATGACAAATCGCCCACCTCAATCTGCAAGTTATTGAAATCTTGATTAAATGATAATACTCCTGGCAAACTCCATTTTCCTTGTCCCCAGCTTCTGCAGGCTGCAAGTCTTTCCCAGAACTGGCTGGGCCCTGCAAAATCATTTTACAATAGATAAATTTACTAAATTTATCATCAGGGATTTTATCCCATGCACAGCTAAACCAGCAGTGCCCTATCTCAAATCAATCAGCCACACAAATCTTTGATGTGACTGTGATTATTTAGACTGAGTATCATTTGTGTTTTCATCTGATTTTAGACAGAGAGATGCAATTCGACTGGCTACGCAACATTTGTTTGTTTTGACTGTGCAAAGGCTATGAAATTTGCCCCAAGGTTCCCTGATTAAAAATAAAAGCAGATTATTGCGGGATGCTGGAATCTGAAACAAAAACAGAAAGGTCTCAGCATCTATGGAGAGAGAAGAGTCAACGTTTTGAGTCTGGATGACCTTTCGAGCTCTGACAAAGGGTCACCCAGGCTCTCAACATTCATGTTAAGGTAAATGACTGTTCTGGTGCTGCTGGGGGAGTAGTATATGTTGACTGGGATGCCAGAGGTTCCTTTCCTCTTTGTGGGATCGTTCAGGCAGATGCAGTGAGACCTGTTGGGCAGCACGGGTGGCGCAGTGGTTAGCACTGCTGCCTCACAGTGCCAGGGACCCGGGTTCAATTCCAGCCTTGTGTCACTGACTGTGTGGACTTTGCACATTCTCCCCGTGTCTGCGTGTGTTTCCTCCGGGTGCTCCGGTTTCCTCCCACAGTCCAAAGATGTGCGGGGTAGGTGGATTGGCCATGCTAAATTGCCCCTTAGTGTCAGGGGGATTAGCTAGGTAAATGTATGGGGATAGGGCCCAGGTGGGATTGTGGTCGGTGCAGATTCGATGGGCCGAATGGCCGCCTTCTGCACTGCACAATTGCATGATTCTCTGATTCTACAAGTAGCAACTCACTCGGCGCTATCCTTGGTTCTGAATATCCACTGGGCCCAAGTGGAATTGTGATTGGTGCAGACTCGATGGACCGAATGGCCTCCTTCCGCACTGTAGGATTCTATCATTCCATGATTTTCCATCATTTTCTGCTTTTGTTTCACTTATAAAAATACAGGCCCAAAAAAGAATAATAAAAGTATTTGCGCTCCCATAGCCTATAGTGCAGTGGTCCTTAATTGGCCACTTGAGGATTACAAATAGAGATGTGCGGGATAGTCCACCGTGGGCCTTCCTGCCCAGAACTTCCCACCAGAGGAAGTATGAAGCGTCGGTTATTGGTTCTGATGCCAACCCACCAAATTCTCAAGCCCTCCCGCCGCCTTCCCCGCCTCTGCGGAGGGCAGAAGATTCCTTCTCCCAGTTGCTGTTGTTACAGAGGTAAATATGGCAACCAGTTGCTGCAGAGCAGCATCCCACACCAACAATGAGAGAAATGACTGAGTGATCTGTTCTGGTGCTGCTGGGGGAGTAATATATGTTGACCAAGATGCCAGAAGTTCCTTTCCTCTTTGTGGGGTTGTGCAAGCAGACCTGCAACAGGCAGATTCCACCTCTTATCTGAAATGCAGCATATTAGAAATTGATGTTTCCCAAGACTAATAATAACACCCCGGGCTTAATAATGACAAGAATTCAACCCCCCGCAAAAAAAATTCCATCACTAAGTATAGAATCTATACAATCCCTACAGTGCAGACAGAGGCCATTCATTCAGTCAATCGAATCTGGTGCAGACCCTCTGAAAGAGCATTCAGGCCCAACCCCGCACTCCATCCCCGCAACCACACACATTTCCCATGGCTAATCCACCCAACCTACACATCTATTGAAGTTAATTTAGCATGGTCAATCCAACTAGGATGCACAACATTGGACTGTGGGAGGAAACCGGAGCACCCGAAGGAAACCCACGCAGATATCGGGAGAACATGCAAACTCCACACAGTCACCCAAGGCCGGAATCAAACCCAGGTCCCTGGAGGCAGCAGTGCCAACCACTGTGCCGCCCCAATGTTGTTTCTATAGTAACATTACTTTTCAAGTTATTTTAGGTTCTTTTGTAGTATGAACTGCTTTGGGTGGATGAAACTTCCTCAAAGACAATGAAACAATAAAAATTCCTAATGTCTAGTTTTGAAGTATTTTGGCAGAAATATATTGCACACTTGAGATGTAATGTTTGGAATTTGAGTTGTTTGGTTCAATCCAGGCTGGCAAATAGCTCTTTAACATTGTATTTGCTACTCCTGACCTTTATTTAGTTTGATCAAATTATCGTGAGAAAACCCTGGAAGAAAATTAAGTCAAGGAAAGTAAGAGCCATGTTTTTATAGTGAAGATAAATGGTGAATCTAAGCACCTAAACATGCTTATACTGGCAACACATATAAGAAATAGTCACAAAAAACAGCACTGGCAAGATCATAGAATCCCTACACTGCCGAAGGAGGTCATTCAGCCCATCGAGTTTGCACAAATTGTCCAACAGAGCATCTTACCCAGGCTCAGGCCCCTGCCCCATTCCCTTAACCCCACGCATTTACCCCGCTAATCCCCCAGCCTACACATCTTGCGACAAAAAGGGGCAATTTGGCATGGCCAATCCACCACACCTGAATGATATTTCAGTTTTAGGTCTATTTATTTTTCTTTTTCTATTGATACAGAAATTCAATATATTTGCATATTATCTATGCAAATTATACATTCTACCAGAGGCAAGTGGCAATTTGCCATGAACTTGTTTAAGGAATGCCCAATTTTCATCTTGCGCTTCCCAATACTTAACATTCCAGATGTTTCTTTTCAACAAAAGGCTCATCAGGTTGAACCTTTAGCTGATTGTTTTGGACTCTGGCCTTGAATTTTATTGCCAGATGGAAAAAAAATTAAAGGGAATGTGGCCGGGATTCTCCCAAAAAAGACTAAGGGCCCAACAGACTGGAAAACGGGTGATTTTCCCACCTGATTTTTGAGCATACTTAACAGAACGAATCTCCGATGCTCTGAGCATCACAGAGTGCCTTGAGAATTTATGCCAAAAAAGTGGAGGGTGGGGCTTCATCCCACTGGAGAGGCTGGTATCAGCGCACTGAGCGGGGCACTGCACATGCGATGATCTGTCAGTGGGCAGATCGGTGCATGCGTACTGGCCCTACTACCTCCAGCCTCCCAATCCAACCCCCCAACCACCACTGATCACTCCCCCGATAGGTCCCACTCCTCCACTATGCATTGCCCCCCCTCTGGCTCCATTTCTTTGGTGCTGCCCAGTTTGAGAGGTTGTGGGTTTTAACAGAAAAAGAAAAGACTTGGTTTGCACACGTAGATTCAAACAAACACAACACGTTTTATTGAAAGCTGCTCTCTGCTCTGAACAATATACAAAACTGAAAGTAAAACAGCAACCTGTGCAAACAACCTCATGACATCACCATTAAATCCTGTGATCAGCTCTTAAAGCAACCTTGCAACCCTGTCAAATATATAACACTAACCTACTCTTTACATTTTTGCGCTGAGCTTCCCGAAACAACCCTGCTCCAAAATCACCAGACCTACTTATATCATAGTCCTAAATGTGGGACTCCAATCTGCAAATAGGCGCCTTGCTGTGAATGCTGTGCTTTAAAAAATAAAGAGCTAAAAATGAAATGCAAAGCGAAATGAGCCAATGTCGCCTCTCATACACCAGGAGCCCTCGCGCAGGAGACCTGTAAATGAAAATCAAGACTGGTGCATATTTGGTTCAAGTTTTTTATCCTTTATATTGTAGTTTTTCAAAATATGTATGAGATGAATCAAAGCACATCTTTCCACCTTTCTCATTTTCTGTTGAGTGTTAAATTTTTGTAAATTGATTATTTAACTCATTTATTCAAGGTTCCTTGACTTAACCTAATGGTTAGCATCATAGGCTTAATTGTGTATCAGTTACTGCCTGGTCCTCATCACCACAATAATCCATCATGTCACCTTCAATATGCGATATTTCAGCATTTGCATGATTGCAAAATCTCTCGAGGCACTCGCCCAGTTTACTAATTTCAGTTTGTTATATTTAAATTCAACATATCTCGGCTCGAACTAAACAGGGGTGCAGCCCAGAATTGAGTGAGAAAGTTTTAGATCGGAGAAAATAAGATAGATTAGTTTAAAAAAATAAATACCAAGTAAAGGCAGTGATTCATCAGTCCCAGGCGCAAATCCCATTGGGCCAGTAACTTCAGAAAGAGGCCCAAAACTGGATTTCTACCAGCATTAATCAGATCATGATGCTCCCAGCCCACTCCAGCTTGCATGATTAGGATCTCAGTGGAAAGTCACCTAAGCGCAAATCGGTACAGGGCCTTAAAAGCGGCACCAGGCACGATGGACTCCGAGAGGGAGCAAGGAGATGAATACCATCTGCACACTTACCTCCAGGGTACCCATGGGCAAAGCAGCCACTCCAAGGCTGCAGAGCGGGGGTCCTTAAAGAGAGGGAGAGTTTTTGGGAGGGGGCTGTGGTTGTGGCTGGGCTGGAGTGGTTCACCCCCGGGATGGGGGTGCATGCTAGTCTTCACTTTGTTGCTTTGGAAAGCATTGAGCTCTCTGCTAGCATGTCTACTTCAAAGAACTGTCTGGCTGAATTTGAAAGTCTTCTCTCTGTTGCTTTAAAAAGCTTTGAAGTGCTTTGTTCAGATTTCACTTCATGCACCATTAAGTTTTACAAATCTCTGGGCTTTCTGAGATGCCTAAAAGCTTTGAACTGTACTGTTTACATTCCATTCCATGGTCCATTAACTGTTACAAGCCTCTTGATTGACAGCTGCAGGCTCTTTCAAAGAAGGGATTAGCTTTGTCTTTTTTTACAGCACTTCACGGTCCTTTTCTGAGCAGGTGTTCTGTCTGTAATGTTTTCATGGTCTTTGTTTATTTTTATCACAGTGGGTGTTTTCAAGTCTAAAGTACTTCCTAGAAAGAGCAGCTGCTTTGACCACATTGCTTCAGAATGGGCATTTTTCAACCTCTTATGCCTGAACTGGAGGTAGTTTTCCACCACAGAAGCAGCTGGCACAATTTAGATATTACAGTCCAACCTTTCCTCAATGAGGACCTTCTTGCAGCCACTGTTGAATTCTCTGGATAGAAGTGATGGCCACGCCAGGGGCCTGGAGGCCATTATAGCCCCTAGGCAGTCAGGGACATGGCTGGACAGTGCCCTGGCAAAGTTGCCTGGCACACTGGCAGTGCCAATTGCCAAAGGGTGGGGCCTCTAGGGAGGCCTAAAGGGGGTGGGGCGAATTGCATCCAGAGAAAAGACACTTCCACACAATGGGTGGAATTTTCTAGCCACGCTCGAGCGAGACCGGAAATTCCCACCGGAGGTCAATGGACATTTCCGTTGTCGGCCCCTCACCTGCTCCGATTCCGTGACGAGCGAGGTGGTGGTGTTCCGGCGAATGACTTCGATGCAGGGATCCCGGCTATCATATTACCCCATCAAAATAAGGAGTTAAAGATGGATTTGGCAAAGTAAAATCAAGGAGATGATTGTACTGGAGGTGCATGGACCAAATATTTTGTTACTTTCTGGTTATTTGAAGAAAAATAAATAGTTAAAGAAATAGTGGTGAAAATAAATGCAAAAACGAAAGCAAAGCAAATAAAATTACACCAACTGGGAATCGGGAATGAATACATTTGTACTCCATAATATGGATGTCACTCTCTGGCACCCTAATGCCATTGCTCACTCATGTATTTGAAAGTCTCCTCAACACTCCAATATCTGACGTGTTCTTCATCCTCCCCCCATTTCTCATCTTTCTCAACCTTACTTTCAAATCCTTCCCTGCCCTCGTTCCTCCCCCACCATCTCCGCTAGTCCCCCAACTCTCTGAGGTACTGAGACCCAGAGTATATGTTGGAATGAGTGCTGAGATCACCACCTGGCCTTACAATAGGAACAGACCCTGCCTAACCATCAGTACAAAACGCGTGGTGAAACAGATACTCGACACATCTCCGTTACTACATTTCAAAATTCAGAAAATAGATTTTTACACGGGAGCTATTTATTTTCATGTATTGGCGATATTAGTCATCAGTCAGATCCAATATGTAATTTTACAGAAACAGTCCTTTCGCAAATGTTACAGCTAAAATACAATTAAAAGTAAAATGACTTGAATGCTTACCCCTATGCGGGATAGATAGCTTGCAAGCCGGAGGAGAATGGAATCTGCCAGTCATCATTCTTGTCTTCGATAGTTGCTTTATTTGTTCAAAGTAAATAACTGTGTGTGGTTGCAATATTATATTTCATTGCAAATGAGCTTGTGTTGACTGCAGGTCTCACTCTGCATTTTGAACAGCTCAGAGTGATGCTGGATGATATAAAAAGCTGTAATCAAAGCATCTTCACTGTTTACAGTAGAAATGAATTGGTTTTGTGGTTAATCTGCAGTTGGTTCCCAGCTACTTTGCCATGATTTACTCATTTCTGCATTTTCAGTGCTTGAGTTTAACATTCTCGGCCTTGATTTCAAGCCCCTCCCTGTCCTCGCCCCCTCCCCTCCCCCCACCCCATCCCTTCAATCTCCTTCAGCCCCAC
This sequence comes from Mustelus asterias, assembly GCF_964213995.1. Taxonomy (NCBI): domain Eukaryota; kingdom Metazoa; phylum Chordata; class Chondrichthyes; order Carcharhiniformes; family Triakidae; genus Mustelus; species Mustelus asterias. The sequence continues at coordinate 8,672,726 of NC_135827.1, read as the reverse complement.
AACTCTGTGAGATACCTGTGCTTTCCCAATTCTCTCGTCTCGTGCATCCCCTATTTTAATCATTCCCCCGTTGGTGGCTGTGCTCTCAGGTGCCCCCAACTCTGGAAACCTTCCTTGCGCCTCTCCGCCTCATTTTCCTCCCTTAAGGCCTTCCTTAAAATCTACCCCTGGCCTGGATTTTTGGTGGGCTCAGGCAGACTTGCGCACGTAATCGCCTTCTGGAATGCACGCCTGACCCACATGTGGCTTTGCTCAGGAATTTGAGGAATTTTTGCCTTTTCCTTCAGGCTTCACGGCACATTTTGGAAGCCATGATGGAGTGCACAAGGATTGTGGGTGCAAAGGTGAGCTGGTTAGGAGACCCGCCTCGGTTCTCCAACACAGCAGCCTAGCTCCCAACATTGTTTAAAGGTTTCTTCAGAGGGGTGAGGGCTAGAGGTTCGAACAACTTTGAAAGCACCTTGGACAGAATCCGAGAGAACTGAAGATGGCCCTTCTAACCAGCCCACCTCAGCGCTCGACCATCCCCCATGGTCACCTACACTCTGCTTCTGCGGGTCCGACTACATCCCTCACTCGCCCCCTTATCCTCTCTCCCTCCCCAAGCATAAATCAGACGTTTCTGGGCACTTTTTACCAAGGCAGGTCTGGTGATTCCAGAAATTTCCTGACTTCAGCCACCCACCCCGGAAGCCAAAATCCAGTCCAAATTGTTGGTCCCCCCACCCCTCAATGGCATGATTGCCTGTCAGATTAGGGAAAGATCACAGAAACAATTTGAGTTGTACAGTAATTTGAGTGGGTTCTAACTTTTGCACATTGGACTGCAGGTAATGTCTTGAGATGAATAGAAAGCAGGGTTAGCAGTTCGGAAGCAAAGAGTTGGCATAAATGGGTCTTTTTCTGATTGGCAGTCAGTGACTAGTGGGGTTCTGCAGGGATCTGCAGGACGCCTACTGTAAACATTATATATTCATGATTTCGAAGAGGGAACTGAATGTATTATCTCCAAAGTTGTAGATGATACCAAGTTGGGTGGCGGGGGGGGGGGGGGGGTGAGCTGTGAAGACAATGCAGAGATGCTTCAACGTGATTTGGACAGGCTGAGTGTGTGGGTATCTGCATGGCGGATGCAGTATGATGTGGATAAATGTGAGGTTATCCGCTTTGGTAGCAATAATAGGAAGACAGATTATTACTTGAATGGGTGTAAGTTGAGAGAATTGGAAACTCAGCGAGACCTTGGTACCTTTGTGCATCAATTGCTGAAAGTAAGCGTGCAGGTACAGCAAGCAGTAAAAAAAAAAGCAAATGGTATTTTGGCCTTCATAGCTAGAGGATTTGAGTTTAGGAATAGGGATGTTTTGCTGCAACTGTATAGGGTGTTGGTGAGGCCACACCTGGAGTATTGTGTGCAGTGTTGGCGTCCTTATCTGAGGAAAGATGTCCTTGCTATAGAAGGAAAAGAGTGAAGGTTTACCAGGCTTATTCCTGGGACGGCAGGTCTATCATATGAGGAGAGACTAAATTGGTTAGGATTATATTCACTGGAGTTTAGGAGAGTGAGACGGGATCTCAAAGAATCTTATAAAATTCGAACAGGTTTAGACAGGGTAGATTCAGAAAGAATGTTCCCAATGGTGGGGGAGTCCAGAACTAGGGGTTATAGTTTAAGGATAAGGGTAAACCTTTTCGAACGGAGATGAGGAGAAATTTCTTCACCCAGACCGTGGTGAATGTGTGGAATTCAGTCACACAGAATGTAGTTGAGGCCAAAACACTGGCTGATTCGAAGAAGAAATTAGATATTAGTCCAAAGATGTGCGGGTTAGGTGGATTGGACGTGCTAGAATTCCCCCTCAGTGTCAGGGGGGACTAGCTAGGGTAAATACATGGGGTTATGGGGATAGGGCCTGAGTGGGATTGTGGTTGGCGCAGACTTGATAGGCTGAATGGCCTCCTTCTGCACTGTAACATTCTATGATAGAGCTCTAGGGGCTAAAGGGACCAAGGGATATGGAGGGAAGGGGGGATCAGGATATTGAATTTGATGATCAGCCATGATTAAAATGAATGGTGGAGGCAGGCTTGAAGGGTCGAATGGCCCACTCCTGCTTCTAGGTTCTACGTTTCTATGTTTTTCCCTTCAGCGATATTTTCATTTCATCTCTTGAGAAAATCTTTGGGAGTGCCGTTTGCACACAAGCGTAATTCATTATGCTTGAATTTACAAAAAAAAAATGTCTTGGTGTCTGAATGCCACATCCAAAAGCAGACTTTAAATTGTATAGGCATTGCCACGATATATTTTTTCTGCAATCATGTTGAATGTTGCTGAAGCCTTTTAGTGAGAGTTTGAGCTCTGAACCCTGAAGAGTTTGAAGGGTACCACCAACTCTTATGAAGCTTTAATCAGAGAGGCCAAAACTCTGATGAATTATCCTTGAAGACAGTGTGGCTTCACTTGATGCACTTTTGCTTAATAGGAATCAGTTGACTCTGAAATTTTGACAGAACTTAATCTGCATTCGACCTTTTGAGCACTTAAAAGGGAAATGTAGACTGACAATGAAAGTATAAAGTTCAGAGAATACATTGCCCAAAAGTTAATATCTTGACAGTAGAACTCTGACAGAAATGAAAGATTTAAAAATGAAAAGCCTGGAAGCGATGTATAGGGTGTCAGACATCAATCAGCATATCTTTGTCAGCCTGGGACTGGCACTTCCTTTTTTTCCCTAGATGTCGGGGACATTTTCATCGGGTTTGGCATTTTTTTCTCTCTCTTCTCTCAAGCTCTACCTACAGTAGGACATGGAGATGAAATCTTGGATCAACATGTGCCTTATACTTGATCATTTCAAAGTGAGAAGTCATAAACAGGTTTGATTCATTGGTCACTCCGATGTCGATACTTCTGATAAGCTCCCTGTCTCTTAGACTCGCTCCAGTCCCATTGAAAATAAGAATCTGTTTACTTCTCAACTTGATAACTCGTCTTGACATCTACAACATTGTGGTGAACCATCGTTGGTTCCCACCAGGTAGTACTGAGCCAGGGTCTGGCCAGTACTATGAGTCTGTATATATGTTGCTGTTGGAGTTAGGGTTGGGTTGTTCTACATGTTACTGTTGGGGTTAGGGTTGGGCTGTTCTACCTGTAATATAGTGATTATGGTACATCCCAGTCGGGCTCCGCCTCCTGGGAGAGGTATAAAGGTCACTGCTCTGTCTGGGACCCCTCAGTCTGGGATCGTGTATTATATATGGTAGCTCTATTGTAGTCGTCAATAAAAGCCTTTATTTCCTCGAGCATCTCTAGCCTCGTGAATTATATCGCGCATCAAACATATCTGTGATCATACCTAAATTTTACAGAACCCCTTTTCAGTTTTCCGGTCATTATGCCACAGAGCAGAATCAATATCAAGATGTTTTCTCCATGTTTATCATCATGCTGATTTAAGCATTTCTAGTGTCCTGCTTACTAATTGCGACGTGTCACTTCTCAGATCTGTTGGCCAAAAAGTGTTCGGAACTCAAACCATTCAAATTTATCTTGTTTGAATTTGAAATTTGAATCCCAACAGCGCAGAAAGAGGCCATTCGGCCCATCGAGTCTACACCGACCACAATCCCACCCAGGCCCTATTCCTGGAGCCCCACGCATTTACCCTGCTAATCCCCCTGACACTAAGGTCAATTTAGCATGGCCAATCAACCTAACCCGCACATCTTTGGACTGTCGAAGGAAACCGGAGCACCCAGAGGAAACCCACGCAGACACAGGGAGAACGTGCAAACTCCACACAGACAGTGACCTGGGACTGGAATCGAACCTGGGACCCTGGCGTTGTGAGGCAGCAGTGCTAGCCACTGTGCCACCGTGCCGCCATGTCTTTTGATTACCTTTATTCTAATATAGTTCACCCAGGTTTCTTTGGTAACTTATAGGCAATAGGTGTACAATGCAGTCATAACACATCAATGCTGTCCACTAAATTCTGCCATGTGGTGAGAACAGTTCTGATTTTCTACCATAACATATTGTAAACGTTAGTGGCAGTGGTAAATTCAGCCGAGCTTAAAAGTTGACATCTCAAACGTATTGACCCAGCAATTGCTGGAATGGCCCATTAAACTTTTTTAGCTACCATTTTGTGTGGGGTTTGTACGTTCTCCCATGTCTGTGTAGGTTTCCTCCGGGTGCTCTGGTTTCCCCTCTCAGTCCAAAGATTAGCAGGTTAGGTGGATTGGCCATTCTAAATTGCCCTTTGGTGTCCCAATATGTAAAGGTTCAGGGGATTAGCCATGCTAAATTGCCCCTTAGTGTTCCAAGCAGAGTAAATTAGGGGGATTAGCAGGGTAAATATGTGGGGCTACGGGGGGAGGGTCGGGGGGGGCGGGATTCACCTGGGTAAGATGCTCTTTCAGAGAGTTGGTGCAGAATTGATGGGCCGAGTGTCCTACATCTGCACTGTACGGATTCTATGAACTTATATTTTAGGTTTCACTCTATTTGCACCACAAATTATTGGAATTGCAATTCGATAACGGTGCAGCAAAGTCAATGCTGCCTCAGGAACCGAGTACCTAAGAGTTTATCTCCTTTACCAGAGAAACAAAGGATAGAAACATGAACAGAGCAACTGACTGAGAAGAGAAATATAGAAAATTGAAGTTAAATTATAGACAAAGAAAAATAAAGTGAAGCCAAGAAAGAGAGTGGATATAGAGAGAGAGTGAAAGAAAAGAAGAGTAAGAAAAATAAGAAGAAGGGGATATTGTGACCTAATTTTCTTTGGGAATTGCTACAATGAGAAGCTCAGATTGAATGGCATGGAAGGTATGTGGAATATCTAAATATTCTTGAGCCTGGGCTGCCATAGTTATCATGATCAGGAAATGTGAAAGTGCTTCAAAGAAATTATTTGATTAAAGAATGATCATAATCTATTCAATCCTCAACCTACCATCCTGGTAGTTGTTCAGTGCAATGTTAATGGAGTTTTTGACTCATAATCATCAATCTTTATCAATTAGTCCACACAAGATGAGGAAAACACTTGTGTTGAAGAGGTCCAATTCGACCACATTTTTCCTCCCAAGTACCACACTTGCACCATGTCCCAAATTACTTGTATGGTGTATCTTATAACGTGTGAATCGTAAGACTTGCACAAGAGTTTTTCTGTGGAACCGAGACTTTATAGTTTCATTGTTCCCTTTCTGTTCTTCCAAAGGCTCACATTAACATGGCCCTTATGTCACGAATTACCAGATTCATTTGCCTGAAAGATGCAAACCCAAAAAAATCATGATCCAAATTCAGCTTCATTGCGAGGCTCATACAAGGTTGCAATTCTTAAATTATTCCTGCAACAATTCGTGGAAAACAGGAACTCATGGCTTATCTTTTTTGTCACAAACTGGTGACTTTCATTATGAGCAAGCACCCCAATCCACAATTACTTTTCCAATAGTTTATTGCACTTAATATAGGTTTGGATGATGCTACTTGTTTTCTAATATATTAACAGAATTTACTGAGCTTATCAAATGCGAGTATGAAGAATCTGTGCCTGATCAAGCATATCAATAGAAAGAAGCATCACTCCCCAGCCCTGATGTTGAAGAAACAGCTAGGCCTCCCTCACTTTGGGCAACTTGACTTGGGGAATGAATAGTCCTAGGCCCTCGTCATGATATCGGGTGGTATGTAAATACATTCACCAGGAACACGTTAATAACTTTGCTCCACAAAACTAGGTGTGGCATGGTGGCACATTGGTATCTCACAGCGCCAGGGATCCAGGTTCACTTCCAGCCTCGGGTGAGTGTGCGGAGTTGGCACGTTCTCCCTGTGTCTATGTGGGTTTCCTCTGGGTGCTCTAGTTTCCTCCCACAGTCTGAAAGACGTCCTGGTTAGGTGCGTTGGCCATGTTAAATCCTCCCTCACTGTACCCGAACAGGCGCCAGAGTGTGGCGACTGGGGGATTTTCACAGTACCTTCATTGCAGTGTTAATGTAAGCCTACTTGTGACACTAATAAATTTTAGATGCATTAGGAGCTTTTTTTCATTTCAATCTTGATCCACCGACATGTCTAGGCATTTGCATTTAAATAAATTGTTAGAAGAATAATTTGCTTTTAACAGTGATTCCTACTTGACTACTGTACCTAAGGAACAGAAAATAAACTGTAAAAATGTTAAATCTGTGTCAGTATCGAAGTATTTTACTTCAGGCAATAGATTACTTTCGATCCTTCATAAGCTAATGAACTGGCAAAGGAGTAATTGAAAAGTATCTGCCAATTCTGCCCAATTTACTATTGAACTGATTCACTGCTTTCCAGTTGTATCATTGAAAAATCCTGTTGATTGCGAGATAATCAGCTTCAAGATTCTATGAAAATCATTTTAAAGTTTTATTAGGAGCACACCGATTTTTCTTTGCGTGGTCTGGGAGTTACTATGTACCAAGGTATCCAATCATTGCGCACAGAGAATTTTGCATCTGTCATAACGTGTGATAAAAGAACAGCATACTGTAAATTTGGGAAAGCTGAAACAAGGAACAACACAGGGAAAGAAACAGCATGACCTGGGAAGTGCTTACTTGGAGTATAATTTTCCCTTTGTAAGTGAAATGACAGGAATAATTTGTGCAGGCTAAGTGAAAGAAATAATGTATGTTAGCAGTAATCCAGATGCTACATGTAAGTGGAATGTAGAGCCTAAAAGATTCCCTCAGAAAGGAGACCTGGGCGGCACGGTGGAACAGTAGTTAGCGCTGCTGCCTCACAGCTCCAGGGACCCAGGTTTGATTCCCGGCTTGGGCCACTGTCTGTGCCAAGTCTGCACGTTCTCCCCATGTCTGTGTGGGTACAAGGGTAGCCCCTGGGGGGAGGAGGGAAATGCCCGAGTATGCTGGCATTGCCCCTGCCAGAGGGCGGTGCTGGGAGGGTGCTTCTGGGGAGCTCCATTGAAGGGGGCGGAGGATGGGAGTCGCTTTATCAATTGTGGGGGCGGTTCCTCTTGTGCATGCTGGGGTGTTGCCTGTTGGAGATCAGGGCTTTAAAAAGAGCGCTCCGATCTTGGGATTCTCGGCTGTTGGCTTTTACCGGCTCTGCCCTACAAGTGTGATGGCATGGGCCACACTTCCAGATGTTTTCTGCATAGAGCACTGGATTATCTAGAGAGAAAGCCCGACTGTGCAGCTTGCAGTACACTGACATTGCCCCCTGGCATTGCCCTGCCAGAGGGCAATGCCAGGGGCAAAGCTACATGCCAATTTTCTCTCCTTAGCCAGCATTCTGTGCAGAGTACGAAGTCTCACAACACCAGGTTAAAGTCCAACAGATTTATTTGGTAGCACGAGCTTTCGGAGCACTGCTCCTTCATCAGTGAGTGCAGAATTTGGTTCACAAACAGGGCATATATAAACACAAACTCAATTACAAGATAATGGTTGGAATGCGAGTCTTAATAGGTAATCAAGTCTTTACAGGTATAGACAATGCGAGTGGAGAGAGGATTAAGTACAGTTTAAACAGGTGTGAATTGTCTCAAGCCAGGACAGTTAGTGAGATTTTGCAAGCCCAGGCAAGTCGTGGGGGTTACATGTGACATGAACCCAAGATCCCAGTTGAGGCCGTCCTCATGTGTGCGGAACTTGGCTGTCAGTTTCAGCTCGGTGATTCTGCGTTGTCATGTGTCTTGAAGGCCGCATTGGAGAACGCTTACCCGAAGATCACTCTGTGCAGAGAATGGAAAATTCCACCCAGTGTGTGCCGGGACCAGCGATTTGAGATGGGTTGGCAAAATTTGGAAATTTCCTGAGCTTCCTGTTCGATGAACGAAAATTCTGCCCAGAGAGCCATCGTGGCACAGAGGAGGGCATTGAATGATCCAACTACGAGCCAAAGTACAATTTCCCCAGAAGTCATTCAAACTTGTTCAGTTCAACATAACTTAGAAACAATGGTGTTCCCTCCCAAAATAGAACAAACTCACCATCTCATTGTGGTAGTCCTTTCCCCATGTCCGACATCTTGATTTCTGAAAGAAATAGTCAGTGTTGGCTGACATGTTAAGAAAACCCACCAGCAAGAAAGTTGCCAATTGATAAGAAATTACTTTTACGTTTTTGCTTGTGTGTTTAGGAGTGGTAATGAGATGGAACTAAATAGGTGCTTGAGTTGAGTGTTAATTAAATCATAAAGAGCAGTGAACATTAATCATGAAATATAGTTTATTATCACTGAAGTGGAATGTCAGGTAGACAAGAAAGCCGCATTGAATTATGTGAGGTAATTTAGTGGAAAGTTTAGATTATTCATCGTGTTCTCTACTCTGAATTTTAGAATGGAAGTATAGGTAGGCCAATGGAATTCAACTCCAAATTAAAAGCTGCAGTCAACCATTTTTCATATTTTTCAACTTGTTTTGATCGCCAAGGCTTTCTAAATGGAATTGGTTTTGCTTTGAACTTAATCTAAAGTTTAAGTTTATTTATTAGTGTCACAACACAGTAATGAAGTTACAGCAGTGAAAATCCCCTCGTCGCCAAACTCTGGCGCCTGTTTGGGTACACTGAGGGAGAATTTAGCATGGCCAATGCACCTAACCAGCATGTCTTTCGGACTTTGGGAGGAAACTGGAGCATCCGGAGGAAACCCACACAGACCCGTTGGGAAAACGTGCAAACTCCGCACAGTCAATTACCCAAGCCAGGAATTGAACCCAGGTCCCTGATACTGTGAGGCACAGTGCTAACCACTGTGCCACCATGCCATCACAATCTTGCTCAAACAAGGATGCTGTGCTTTTCTACCCAAAATAAGTTCATTGATGATTATACCTGGCATTTTAAATGAGTTTAATAAGTTTTCCATACCCTTTAAGTCCAGTGTTACTTTCATATGTCTTTGACCACTCGAGGACTGAGAGTAATGCAGGTTTTGTGAATTCCCTCTACAATTAATGAGCTCATTAAAATGTCTGCAATAAAGAAGTTTTCTTAATGGTCCTTAACCTTCCCAATGTGACAAGTGATGTGAAGCCGAATATTTAAACAAATATTTTATGTCAATCAAAGGCAGTTGAAAAGTTTGAAAAAGTGGCAATCATAAAATAATTGTGATATTAGCCGTTGTTAAAATTAATTGGGCATTCGTCACGATAGGTTAACGACTCATTTGATGTTTTTCACATTGAATCTATTGCCATCAATGTCCCAGTTTTGTAAAGGTAGATTGGAAAATCATTAACTTGGTCACCCTGAGTATTTCACACCTCCGATTATCACATTAGATATACTGGATATAGGTTGGGTGATGGTTAATGAGTTTAGTCTTCAGTGAAATAAATCTGTCTGCCCACTCCCATTCTGCTGCCCATACCAAACATTTTATACTATTTTGGTTAAACCCGTTACACAAACTGCGGGACAACTGAATATTTTGAGGAGGGCAGTATATTATCTTGATAACAAGTGTAAATTACCCTTAATCGTTCATTTAAATATGATGGACTGTCGATTTTGACACCCATCCATGCTCCTGTATCATGGGGGTGAGGTATTCAGCCCAGAAAATCAAAATGACTTGTTCAACAAGCCAGAGGCCAAAGTCATGTGACTTTACCTCTCCACGCTTCTTCAACAAAGGATGTAAGATGTTTATCCAGTGTTTGGAAATTGACTTTGTCTTCAAGGTTGATTTGGGTTGAAATGAATGTGTGAGAGGCCATTGTCTTTGTAGAAGTTACATCTTCATGAGTTATCAAGGCCCTCAATGTGACTTGCTTTGATGTTGGGTTCTGCAGTCCCAAGGTGATCATTAGCAGCTCCTTAGAGATAACGAGGTGTAAGATTGCCACCGCAAAGTGCCTTGTTTTGTTCTGAAGTAACAGACAGACCCAGTTTCAGCCATTTAACATTTTGTTGTTCAGTATTTGGTTAATTTTAGAAACAGCAATGAGGCTGTCCATATATGTTTTATACAGTGTGAGGGTTTAGTCTCTCTCACATTGCTTAGCTCATTATATAGCTTATATTTATTCAATTCTCAATTATAATTCCCCTAATGGCTCTGCTGGCTGAATATGTGAGTAAAACCAAACAAAGTTAGGTAACTTTGCCCAGACAAGACACTCACTTTAATTGTTATTAATGCCCCAGCTGATCACTATGCAGTGACACCTATTAGAAGTGGCTGTGAATGGATGTCAGATCAGGCTAGGATCAAACTTGGCTCTAATGATTGCGGCAGTAAACCTGCCAACACTCAGCATCCAATGTCGCATACAAAGACTGAACGTGGAGTCTGGGCACTTGTAACCCAGCAAAGATTCAGTGCTTTTAGGAGAGGAAAGGAAGAGAAGAAAATTGCACATCTTAACAAAAATTGAAAAAAGTAAATCCAATCACGCAGGAATAATTTTTGTTTTAACGATTTCTTTGGCTATCCAATTTTAAAATATTTAGTTGAGGATGTTAACATAACCCCTAACTTTAAAAGCAAAATACTGCGGATGCTGGAATCTGAATCAAAAATAGAAAATGCTGGAAAATCTCAGCAGGTTTGACTGCATCTGTGGGGAGAGAATAGAGCCAATGTTTCGAGTTTGGATGACTCTTTGTCAGTTCTGAGATTTTCCAGCATTTTCTATTTTCATTTCTAACCCCTATCTTTGTTGCATAGCTTGGTGACATCGGGCGGGATTTTCTGGCCGTGCTCACCCCAAGACTAGAAAGGTCTTGGTCAATGGACCTTTGCATGGTCCTGTCCTGCCCGCTACGATTCCTGCGGTGGGCGCAATGGGAAAATTCCACCCGTAGTCTTCACTTTCACGGAAGCGCCTACCCCCGTTCAGGGGAGTCGGACCCTATTCCGACAGACACTGAGTGCGAGTCAAGATGGGACGCAGTCAATCACAGGACTCACTCACTCAGTCGCTCGTTCGCTTGCTCGCTCGCTCACTCACACGCTCACTCGCGCTCACTCCGCTCACACCCTGAGGGGCAATTTATCCTGAACAGTCCACCTAACCCGTGCGCCTTTGGACTTTGGGTGGCAATCGGAGCACTCAGCGTAAACCCGTGCACACACGAGGAGAAGGTGCAGACTCCACGCAAATAGTAACCCGAGGCAGGAATCGAACCCCCGCCCCTGGCGCTGTGAGGCAGCAGTGCGAACCACTGTGTCACTGTGCTGTCCTGGTTACATAGTACAGAACAAAAAGATTACGTTGTATGATTATTGGCTTGATGGATCCGAAACTCTGTCTCAAAGGTGTCTCCACCCCTGCTGTAGATCGATAACCAGCGTACACTCCAGCCACGATGCCAACAATGGGTGGTTCAGAGGGTCAGTGCCACCAGATCCAGAGGCTAGCTTTAGAATATCAATCCTTGCACGACTAAAAACCATCAGCAGCATTCTCTCTGCACCGTAAATAATTTCCACCTTCTAATATTGTTTATCATAGTTTACTACGATAGTCCTAAAATTATTCTCATTATTTATATTCATATGGCACTGTCGTTATAAATTGATTGATGCAGGGGTATTATATCATGTGATGCACAATGTATTAATGTGTTGCTAAGGTGCAGTTTTGTATCAGTTCCTGTCACTATAAGCCCACAAAGTTAAATTACTGTAAGTAAACTCCATCGATTAATTGTAGCTTGTGGATGAATCTTTGTAGATTGGAATGTGCCTGTCAGTTTTCAATCGCAGCTCATCATGGGAATAATACTATGGGTATGGCATTAATGGCACCATAGTGGTAGTGTTACTATCTTGTATTCCAGAAGCCTGGATTAATGCTCTGGAGACAACAGTTCAAATCCCACCATAGCAGCTCAGTGAATTTAAACTCAATTCATTCATGATTCTTCAATTCTTTAGAAGAAAGCTGGTCTCAGTAATTATGATCATCAACTACTGGAATGTTGGAAAAACAAACCCATCTGGTTCAGTCATTTCTTTTTCAAGTTTATTTATTGTTGTCACAAGTAGGCTTACATTAACACTGCAATGAAGTTACTGTGAAAATCCCCCAGTCGCCACACTCCGGCGCCTGTTCAGGTACACTTAGGGACAATTTAGCATGGGCTAATGCACAACCAGCACATCGTTCAGACTGTGGATGGAAACCAGAGCACCCGGAGGAAACCCACGTGGACATGGGGAGAACGTGTAGACTCTGCACAGACAGTGACCCAAGCTGGGAATCGAACCCGGGTCCCTGGCGCTGTGAGGCAGCAGTGCTAACCACTGTGTCACTGTGCTGTCCTAGTTACATAGCACAGAACTATAAGATTATGCTGTATTATTATGGGGAATAACACCGTGCCACTGTGCTGTTAGTCTTCTGCGAAGCAACTCCTTACTCTTTCCTGACCCAGCCTGGCCGACATGTGACTTCAGGCAATGGTTGACTCTAAAACTGCCCTTCGAGATGGCCTAGAAAGCCATCTTGCGGACTGTGGCATGAAAAGGCAAAGTGTGTATACCGACACAACAAAGAAACATCGAACATAGAGGCAGGAGGAGGCCATTTAGCCCTTCGAGGCAGCTCTACCATTCATTCACCATTCGTGGGGCAGCACGGTAGCACAGTGGTTAGCACTGCTGCTTCACAGCACCAGGGACCCTGGTTCGATTCCCGGCTTGGGTCACTGTCTGTGTAGAGTCTGCACATTCTCCCCTCCATGTCTGTGTGGGTTTCCTCCAGGTGCTCCGGTTTCTTCCTACATTCTAAAAGACATGCTGGTTAGGTACATTGACCCGAACAGGCGCCGGACTGTGGCGACTTGGGAAATTTCACAGTAACCTCATTGCAGTGTTAATGTAAGCCTTACTTGTGACTACTAAATAAACATTAAACTTTATGATGATGACTGATCATCCAACTCAATAGCCTGATCCCGCCTTCCCCCCATATCCTTTGATCCCCTTGGCCTCTGGTGCTATATCTAACTGCTTCTTGGAAACAATCAATGTTTTGGCCTCAACTACTTTCTGTGGTAGCGAAATCCATGGGCCAACTGCTGCAGTTCAAGAAGGCAACTCGCCACCGACCATCTTGAGGACAATTAGGGATGGACAATAAATGCTAGCATTACCAGCAACGCTGAGATCCCAAGAATGAATAAAACAATTAGTAGCCAGGATTTTAAAACTCTTGTTCTGTACAAAATGTGCTGTCTCCATAGCGCGGTCCCCACTGAGACTGATTGAGCTCACGTCATGGAACTCAGTTTGATTCCGCAATGATTCCATCCATCTGTGTGCTTATTAGTATGTGGAATGAATAACAATATATAGGTAGACTGGGATTCGAAATTTCCGTTGCTTCTTGAACATAATTAATGATAAATGTGCTGTGAGAATTTTTTTCATGCACGTTATCCTGAATCAAGGATTTGTCAAGAATAAAGGGTTGCAAATACAGACCCGAAAATGCTGGAAACAATCGGTAGGCAGCATCTGTGGAGAAAAAGTTAACATTTCGGGCGTGTGGTCTTTCATCAGAAGTTACATTCTATTTGATGAACTGCTTTTAAGCAAATTCAGAGGCAGGGAAAGGGAGGTGGGGAGTGGAGGCAGGAAAGAACAATGGAGAATGTCCATGATTAAGTGAAGGGCAACTGTAATTAGATGACAAATGGGAAGATGGTGCAAGGTGGAGGTGATTGATAATGAGACAGATATAGAAGCTCAACACTATCCAGGACAAAGCAGCTGACTTAAACAGTCCCCTGTCCGCTACCTTATATGTTCGCTCCCTCCAACACTGACACACAATGGCTGTGTGCGCCATCTACACGATGTACCGCAGCATTTCACCAAAGCTCCTTTGACAGCACCTTCCAAACCCGTGACCTCTGCCACCTCAAAGGACAAGGGCAGCAGACGCACGGGAACACCACCAGCTGCAAAGTTCTCCCCCAAGTCATCCAGCGTCCTGACTTGAAGCTACATCGCCATCCCCTCACTGTCACTGGGTCATAATCCTGGAACTGGGTGGCACGGTGGTTAGCGCTGCTGCCTCACAGCGCCAGGGACCCCAGGTTCAATTCCGGCCTCAGTCACTGTCTGCGTGGAGTTTGCATGTTCACCCCGTGTCTGCGTGGGTTTCCTCTGGATGTTCCAGTTTCCTCCCACAGTCCAAAGATGTGCAGGTTAGGTTGATTGGCCATGCTAAATTGACTCTAAATGTGTGGGGGATTAGCAAAGTAATTGTGTGCTGTTACAGGAATAGGGCCTGGGTGGGATTGTGGTTGGTACAGACGCGATGGGCTGAATGGCCTCCTCCTGTACTGCATGGATTCTATGATTAGATTGAACTCCCGAACAGCACTGTAGGTGTCCATACACAGATGGACTGCAGAGATTCAAAACAACAGCTCATCACCAGTGCCTCAAGGGCAACGACACCCACATCCCACCTTGCGCAGTCCCAGGGTCACTGAAGCACCATGCCTCATTATCATCACCCGCTGTCCACGGTGGATAGGCTTTCATCATCTGTGCTTTATCACTTGGGTACAAATCCATTTGGAATTGGAACAACAATTAACCACTTTATTTCTTCAGTCCAGCATAATTTCATAGTTTTATCAGATGTAACAAATCTGTGCAGCAAAGACAAGGATCATGTTGCCATTTTTTAATACATGTTTCGAAGGGATATCCAAAGAAATGGTTAAAACCAAAGGTACACAGCTATACTGAAAAGTAATCTTGTCTGGAGAGAGGATGTTCAGCTGACAATTACAAGTCCACTCACAAGCTTTTTTCCTGAACCCCTTTTCATCTCCCACTTATTTCTTTTTCTGTACATTTGTCATCAGCGTTTGAGTCAAATGCTTTCAGAGAAATCCAGTGGCTTTGTTCACTTTGTGGGTTAATTCCACATGGTATTTATTTTTTTCATTTTCGCGTTTTGTGACCAGGGGCTAAAACTCTGCTTCCATATTCCACCTAAGTATGATTGATGAGTAGTCGTCTGTTGTATAGACTTTGAAATGAAAGTATCTATTATTGTGTGTGTAGATGATAATCTAACTAATGTAACAGATGCACCTTATCTTTCCTGCACTGCTTGAGGCAAATATTGCCATTATTTATGCTTTTTTTCTATCTGAAGGTTGTTGAATCTATTTTTTCCATTCCAATCATATTCCATAGATCTTTCGGCAGATAGTCAGCTACTGAATAGCGATGGAATTATTAAGGTCATTATATAGTTGTGTGTAGCAATCTCCTATTGCTGGAGACTTACTTTGTATTTATTTTCATTCTCCATCAACACAGCAAGATCTTTTTTTTAATATCTCTGTCCCTTTATGGCTGCTAGGCACGCAGTCAGCCATGGTGTCTTGTTTTTGTGTTGGCAATGAAAAAAAATTGCCATTCACCTTGCCTGCGTAGGATTAACATCAAGCTTGTTCGTGATTCTTTTGGTACCTTTATTTCTTATAGTTCAAGCGTGTAATCAAAGTGTATGCAAAGCATGTAATGTGAAAGGGTTGTTTTCTTCACAAGGTATTGGTCATACTGCAGTGACCACAAAATGGCCACGTTATTTAAAAGATATATTCTGCTGAAAAAAGTGCCCACTCTGCTGAAGAAGGAAAATGATCACAGATGGAACCACGGTTTTGCACTGGATTTCCTTGTTCTGGAGCTTTAAACAAACCAAGGATTTTTGGGGCTGGGGGATTTTTTTTTTCCTCTTGCTTCATCGCCCCTCTAACTTACTGTTGGGATTGTCCCTTTGAGCTGCCTTTACAAATGCTTTCTGTCTTACACCAGAAACACGTGTCTATTTTATACATGGGATTCATCAATTAGTCCAAGCTTCCAATCTCTGGATGAGGTCCGGGGGGGCGGGTGGCAGTCATATGCCGTGTTAGGAATGGGTTAACAGACCTTTCAGTTAAGTCCTAATTTGATGTCAATTATCCAGTAGAAGTCACTGATATATAAAGGGGTTTCAGCTGGCACTGGGTGTTGATGGAGATTAAATGTGGAGTTGGATCAAGGAAATAAAGGTAGTTTCGAAAGAAGCTGGACTCGTGTCTCCTTTACTGAGATGCAACCTAGAGACTCAAACACCCCAGAGGTGCCCTAGAAGATGAGTTGAAGACCCACCCCCACCCTGAGGCCCCCACGCAAGGACTGCAGGACATTTGCCCGGGAAGTTTAAACTTTAAATTGTCCTACACCTGGAACCATCTGACACTCCTATTTTAATCAGAGACTTTGGATAGTTTGATTTGATTTATTATTGTCACATGTATTGGGATACAGTGAAAAGTATTGTTTCTTGTGTGCTATACAGACAAAACATACCGTTCATAGCGTACATAGGGGAGAAGGAAAGGAGAGGGTGCAGAATGTAGTGTTGCAGTAACAGGATGTGGAGAAAGATCAGCTTAATATATGGTAGGTCTGATGCAGCAGGAGAGGAGTTGTTCTCAAGTTGGCTGGTACGTGATCTCAGACTTGTATATCTTTTACCCAATCGAAGGAGGTGGAAGAGAGAATGTCCAGGGTGTGTGGGGTCCTTGATTATGCTGGCTGCTTTCCCGAGGCAGCGGGAAGTGTAGACAGAGTCAATGGATGGGAGGCTACTTTGCATGATGGACTGGGCTACATTCATGACCTTTTGTAATTTCTTTTTAGTTCTGACTATCTGAGCTGAATAGTTACCCAGGAAATGTTAGAAGGATTAAAACTTTTGGATAACTACGGTACTGATATCCCTCTGACTACTCCCTGACTCCCCCGAAAACCCCAACCCCATGACTATGCTCTCACAACTCCCAACCGTGCCCCCTCATCCCCGGATATCATCCCACCCCCACCGAGTATCACCCCACCCTCCCCGAGTATCACCCCACCCTCCCTGAGTATCACCCCACCCTCCCCTACTAACCTCCTAAACTCCGAACACCACTGCCTACCCCAACCCTCCTGAATACCCCCTCACCCCACCCGACTACCCACCTGCAGCCTCACCCCCTCAACAAACACCCCCATCCAGCACTGACTATCCTCTGAACTCCAGCTACCCACTTAACCTTCCAGATCTACATGACCCCGAATTATCTTGACCAGCTGACCCCTCCGACCACCTCCCCTGACCATTCTATCCCTCTCTGAACACCCGTCCCACCCCATCCTAATAACCTATCTCCTCGAACATCTGATCCCAGCCTGACCACCCGACCATCCCACCCCTCTGACCACCAGTCTTTGGAACATATGACCTACATGGTTAGCATTACACTGGCATTAATACCACTGCAATAACAATGGCATGAATACCTCTCATTAGTGGTGTTGCCAAGAAGAGGCTCTGTCTATCACACAAACGAGTAATGTGGTATATAAATTTCAGTGCCAGTGTGATGCCATGTATGTAGGCTCAAAGACTGGCAGATTGTATCAAACTCCATGTCCCAGTTGTTGAGGGCGATTCTCTCATCCTTTTGCGCTAATTTTTTAGGAAATGTTCATGGTATTTACATTTATGGACTTTTTTCAAAACTTCCATTTTCTGCAGAAGCAGGCCATTTGACCCATCGAGTCTGCATCGACTCTCCAACAGCCCATCCCACCCAGACCCTAGCCCTGTAACTCCACATATTTTCCCCGCTAATTCCCCAAACCTGGGACACTGAGGGGCAATTTAGCACAATAAAGCTCGAATAGAACTTTGTCAAACGCTGCTGACCCTGTACCCAAATGGCTGGCGTTGTTCAGCTTCATATGCGATGACTGCCCACCCCCACATGCACGTTGCCACTTTAGAAGGCAGATTCTTCAAGGAGCTGCTTAATTACCTCATGTTCCCAATTAATAACGCAGGCGACGCCTCTTCCTGCTCCCCTCCCGGCCGAAGGAAAACGGATCGGCTAGGGAACAAAGCTGGTGGTGACGTAGGTGCCATTTTTTTTCCTGTGGCTCCTCTCCAATCCTGTCAATGAAATTTCACTCCTTTGTGTCGTAAAGTTTATGGTTTGATGTTTACAGTCGATATTTTAGTAGTCTACAACCTCAGTTCAAAAATCAATTTTACGTTTAAAAATAACTATCAATTCAAACATCTCGAGCATTCACACTTTAACATAAATCTTGTATTTATATTCTCTCCTGTAATAACGTGCAACCAATATATTATTTTGTTTCATTGAAAATGTGATGACTCCACTCAAGTGCCTGATGCAGAATTATATTTATGTTGAGATATTTACGTACATGCTGAAATGAAGTGGTGGCAATTTAGAATTCAGAGGCATTAGCTCAGTTTTTTTTGTGTTTCTCTGTGGCATTGGAAGCAAAATACCAATGCTGTATTATAAACCACTGCCTCTGAAAGCGTGAGACACCTCAGATAGTAATATCTGGCCTTAAGAAGGAGAGGCAGTCACATACAAAAAGATCTGTTGTTATAATCCAGATCAGAAACTCCAAGATATTTTATGAAGTCAGCCCAGATCATAAGATTTGCACTTTGAATTTTGGCATGTGTAAGCGTAAGATGTTTCCCTCTGGGTATGATTCAAATGACCCACTGGGGAGCTTTTATCAATCAAAGTTTATTTAAGAATACAGTTAACATATAGAAAGAAGCTTAGCAATAACTTCCACCAATTACAAACAAGAGAAAAAAAATGACCATGATGGTTGTTTTCGTTAGAGAGAAGAAGGTTTTGAGGTGACTTAATAGAGGCATACAAGATGATCAGAGGATTCGATAGGGTGGATAGTGAGAGTCTTTTTCCTCAGATGGTGATGGCTAACACGAGGGGACATAGCTTTAAATTGAGGGGTGAGAGATATAGGACAGATGTTAGAGGTAGGTTCTTTACTCAGAGAGCAGTAAGGGCGTGGAATGCCCTGCCTGCAGCAGTGGTGGACTCGTCAACGTTGAGAGCGTTCAAGTGGTTATTGGAGAAACATATGGATGATATTGGAATAGTGTAGATTAGAGGGGCTTTAGATTGGTACCACTGGTCGGCGCAATATCGAGGGCCGAAGGGCCTGTACTGCGCTGTAATGTTCTATGTTCTATGATATTGTAAGAACCTTGAAAGCTCAGTGTACTGTTCCAACACAACATTCTTACTAACGTATACCCCCGGTTTTGGTTTAGCATGGAAAATACGGATGCTCATGTGATTTTTCAGCTCTGCAACACCTGCTGTGAATTAGTCCTTTGAATGGAGTATTGAAACTCTGGTTTCTCCATTCTCGAACTCCCAGCACCTTGAAGTAGAGATAGAGTCACTGCTCGTCTCGCGCTAGCAAAGCACCGACAGCAAAATTTTCACTCCAGAAAAGTAAAACTGCTTCCAACTAGCCAGCAGAATTTCTAATACCAGGGAGAGAGACAAACACATGGCATCCAGCCTGGAGTCCAAACACCTTCTAACTAACCAGCAACCAAAACTGATAGTAACGGAACTCTTCTGAGGAGAAAAACTGTCCCACCTGACCTGTCAATTATTCTTCCCCCCCACCCCCCAACAATTCCAATAAGACTATAAACTCCAAGAGAGTGCATTAGGCCTAGGTTAAAAATAAACAAAAACCCATGAAATCAATTCAGCAGCAACAAAAAGGCATCTAGTCAGGCAGCTCAGTGCCTGCTTATAATGGCAGAGAACATGATTCCCTTTGATTCCCTTACTGATTAAAGATCTGTCTCACTCAGCCTTGAATGTATTTAATGACCCAGCCTTTAGCGCCCTCTGCGGTGAAGAATTCCACAGAATCCCTGCCTTCTGAGAGAAGAAATTCCTCCTCATCTCTCTCTTAAATGGGCAACTCCTTACTCTGAGATTATGCTCTCTGACACTAGCCTCTCCCACAAGGGGAAACAATCTCTCAGACTCTGGCATTTGTATATCACAAAATGTACCAGATCAACTGACGGACTTGCCATCCTCCTGGAAGTTCACATCCAGGATTCGACAGAAGGTAAATGGAAACCAATTGAGGTAATATTGTAGCTCCCTTGAAACTGTCAATATAGTTGAAACATTCTGAATATTTCACTGTCAGGCCATGAGGTGGTAGGAGTCATTTCTGAGGTTGACTTGCCTTATGTTGTCTGACTAATTCCATAGCTTGACACTAGTGTGAGGTGTCAGCCCGCTCATCGATGTGTGATCTATTTGCAAAAACAGTAAAACAAAACTGCTTTAAGGGATGTTTATCTGAAAGTCTGCAGCATTCACTGTAAAACAGATGAATTGTCAGCTCAATTGGAAATTCATATGTTTGACCTGATAGCCATCACAGAAAAGGAAGCCAAAGCTGGGAGCTAAATTTCCAAGGATATGTATGTGACATTCAGAGTGGACAGAAAACTGGGAAAAGATGCTTTTAATTGAAATGTGCAATCATACTGTGGGAAGAGATGACCTTAGCTCTAATGATTGAGATGCAGAATTAGGTTGGGAGGAACCACGAAACAGCAAATTGCAGAAAACATTGGTGGGATTTGTATATAGGCCACCAAACAGCAGTAGTTATGTTAATCACAGAATAAATCAGGAAATTCAAGGGGTGCGTGTAACAAGGGTAAAATTGTAATCAAAGGTAAAGTTTATTTATTAGTCACAAGTAGGCTTACATTAACACTGCAGTGAAGTTACTGTGAAAATCCCCTAGTCGCCACACTCTGGAGCCTGTTCGGGTACGCTGAGGGAGAATTTAGCATGGCTAATGCACCTAACCAGCACATCTTTCGGACTGTGGGAGGAAACCAGAGCATCCGGAGGAGACTCGCGCAGGCACAGATGGGGAGAACGTGAAGACTCCACACAGAGAGTGACCCAAGCTGGGAATCGAACCCGGGTCTGTGGCGCTGTGAGACAGCAGCGCGAACCACTGTGCCACCGTGCCGATTGCAACCTATATATATATGTTGGGTAAACCTAATTAACACATCCCCCTGCCTGCCTCTGCCATAGGCTCCACCCCCTCCCAGTAGGCTTTGTCCCCTCAGGTCCGACTCCCTTGGCACTGTCCAGTGCTGCTGCTCCTGAGGAAATTCCGCCACATTTCAGTCTTAAATGGCCTGCTCCTTAGTCTGAGACCATTTGTCATCAATATGTTCACAACCACCTTTGTAGTGTGAATGCTGCTGAGAGGCCAGCGGCAGAAATAAGGAGCTGTGCAAATGGAGGCGCTTTCTGTAGGTGAGGAATGGCAACATTGCAGCAGGTGCAGCGGTAGCAGAGATGACAGCCTCCCATGAACTGACTATGATGGCCTGCTGTCTGCTCGGGGATGAGAAACACCGGGGGGCAGCGGCCTCAGTTCACGCAGTTCTGACCCCTCGCTTTGAAGGTTCCTCCCTTGCATTGCGTTGCCAGGGGTTCCTGACAAGGTGGGTGGCCCAGACGACAACTGAAAACCTCCTGTCCATCCACAAGTGAGCAGCTGATTCCACTATCAACTTGCTGCTGGGAAATACCTCCCAGGGGCGGGAAGCCACCGGCAAGCTCCCCCCAATGCCCTGCGTTCGCAATTTGAATAGCCCCATCCCATCCCAGACCCCTGCTGTGGGGATGGGAAGATTCTGAAATTCTGAATTTTTTACGCAGAGGGTGGTGGGTGTCTGGAATTCGCTGCTTGAGTTGGTGGTGGAGACAGAGACTCTAAACTCTTTAAACAAGTACCTGGATCTGCACCTTAAGCCCTGTAAGCTACAGGGCTATGGACCGAGTGGAGAAAGGTGGGTTTACAAAGGGCACCTGGGTATCCTCAAGCTGTCATAGACAAGATGGGCTGAATGGCCTCCTAAGTAGTCTATGGTTCTGTCCAGCCCACCACCATTTGCCTTTTTCCACAGTAAAAAATGACTTAATTATTTTCCACATTTGCACTGAGTGAAGATCTTCATCACTGCACACACAAACAGAAAATGCTGGAGAAACTCAGCAGGTCTCACAGCATCTGTGGAGAGAGAATAGAGCCAATGCTTCGAGTCTGATGAAGGGTGATCCAGACTTGAAACGTTGGCTCTATTCTCTCTCCGCAGATGCTGTCAGACCTGCTGGGTTTCTCCAGCATTTTCTGTTTTTGTTTCAGATTCCAGCATCCGCAGTACTTTGCGTTGATCACTACATCTCGTGTTCCCTTATCCACTTGATAAATCTGTCTGGCAGTTTCTATTCCGAGATAGGAGCCGGTGAAATGTTTATTCTGTGCTCTCCAAAGTCGAGCAAGATTACATGAGGATGTTGGATGGAACCAATAAGCTGAAATAGAGTCAACAAGAGTTTTCTGCCCAATTCATCGATCTGTCTTAAATCACATAGAATTTGGACGATCAGGCATACTCCAGATTACAGGAGGAATGATTTGATTCCGCAAACCCAAGAGAAATACCAAATGTAACTTTTAACCAATTGCTCATGTACAAGGATGTCTATGTACACTTGATTTGATGTTGCTGCCAGAGTTGGCGTAAATGCAATGTAAACAGAAGAATTTCAAAAAGCAGCTCAGCTGAAACAAAACAAGACACTTCATTTGTGCATTGTAAATGCCCTCCAGATCCTGCCCTTAGAGCTAAATGGTTGGCTTGAATGTGGAAAACTTTTCTTTGAATACCCATCCTTTTGGAAACTAATCAAAAGATTATTCAACAAAAGACATGAGATAAAGGCCTCAAAACTTCAAGCTGTATGATTAGATGAAGATGAAAGCATGGCCACGGAGATTGTTTAACACGTACAGGAGCAAATGGCTTCAGAAAAAATAACTCAGAAACATTTGGGAACTGGTTCTTGCAGTCCTGCTGTGCCAATATAGAATTTAAAAATGCTCCTTGTGTGTGCGTGGGTTTCCTCCGGGTGCTCCAGTTTCCCCCCATATTCCAAAGATGTGCGGGTTAGGTGGATTGACCATGCTAAGTTGCCCCTTAGTGTCAGGCGGACGAGCTGGGGTCAATGCATGGGGATAGGCCCTGGGTGGAATTGTGGTCGGTGTTGACTCGATGGGCCAAATGGCCTCCTTCTGCACTGTAGGATTCCATGTCTCTAAAAAATATTGCATCCCTCCTTCCCTCTTTCTGCACTGTGGGGATTCTATGATTGCAGAGGGCAGTCAACCACATTACTGAGAGCCTGGAGTCACAGGCCAGGTAACAGCAGCAGATTTCCTTCCCTCAAAGGCATGAGTGAACCAAATTGATTTTTTATGACAATCGCTGACAGTTTTATGCTGATCACTCTCGAAACTAGCTTTTTATTATGTGAATATGAATTCCACCAGCTGCTGCGATGGGATTTGAACCTGTGTCCCCAGAGCATCTGCCGAGACCTCCAAGTTTTTAGTCCAGTGATATTACCACTACGTCGCCATCTCCCCCTGCAAGTGCACCCACAAAATTAGAAAAAAAAATAGCAGGTGCACACATTGTATTCATTTTAATTCAACTTCATATATCATATCTGGTTTAGTCATTTATCTTTATAAGCTGGGGGAGGGTTTGCTACACCAGGAGTTGGGTTAACGAGACAGGAGGATAATCTGTGGTATTGACAGAATTGGTCATATTGGGAACAGGGATCACAGCTGGATTGGAATAGCAGTGTCAGGTGGCGGGGGGCAATGGGCAAGAGCAGAGAACATAAGCAGTGGATATTCAGAACCAAGGACAGCACCGAGTGAGTTGCTACTTGTAGAATCATAGAATCATGCAATTGTACAGTGCAGAAGAAGGCCATTCGGCCCATCGAGTCTGCACCGACCACAATCCCACCCAGGCCCTATCCCCATAACCCCATGCATTTACCCTAGCTAATCCCCCTGACACTTAGGGGCAATTTAGCATGGCCAGTCCGCCTAACCTGCACATCTTTGGACTGTGGGAGGAAACCAGAGCGCCCAGAGGAAACCCACGCAGACATGGGGAGAAGGTGCAAACTTCACACAGACAGTGGCTCAAGCCGGGAATCAAACCCGTCTCCCTGGCACTGTGAGGCAGCAGTGCTAACCACTGTGCCACCCACAACAGCTTCCCATGTGTTGGGAAGCTTAAGGAGAGTGAAGTCAAGAGCTTGGCATGGTTGAAGGGGAGCACTCAATATTTGCAATGACGTGACTTAACTAAAATGTTATCTTGTCCCAGGACACACAGTTTGCAATTGTCCTGTCTTTGGAACCTGGCCAGTAAATAGATGGAGTGGAACAAGCAACTTGGATGCAGTTCTTTAATAGGGAACGTACAAATTGCAAGTGACATTAGTTCCATTTTTGTTTTGTAATTAAGCCACTGAAATAGCCACTGCATCGAGTCGAAATTATTGAGCTTTGCCGATCTCGGCCAAAGAACAAAGCAACCACTCAAAAGTTGTTTACTTACCCCTCGTGTCAAGCACATTAATGAGCTTTGTGGTGCGAGGGACTGGTTTATATTCCTCAGACACTGAGAACAATCAGCTCCGAGTAATCAGTCACCCTTCGATAATGAATGGGAAGGTTTGTGTTATGGATTTAATTATCTCGGGATTTGCAAAGGTCAGCTAGCCAGCATTCTGCATTGTAATCGTGCATCTCATTGGAAGGCAATTTTTCTGTTACCTGGTTAAGAATGGCAGTCTGCTGAATCTGTAAATCGAACCATTTAAATCTAAACCCTGTTAATAATCTAGGATGGAAGGCATCGGGGTAACCAGTTGCTGCGTTCAAATGGTTGACCACAATTGTTGGTCTTTCCAGTAATTTTATTTTTGATATGATTGCAAAATAACTGGTTT
This sequence comes from Mustelus asterias, assembly GCF_964213995.1. NCBI lineage: Eukaryota > Metazoa > Chordata > Chondrichthyes > Carcharhiniformes > Triakidae > Mustelus > Mustelus asterias. The sequence continues at coordinate 8,647,919 of NC_135827.1, read as the reverse complement.
ACAAATAGATTCATTTTTAAAAGTGGAAGTAATGCTCCAAGCAATTTCGAAAGCATTGTTCAGAAAGAAGGTGACTCATTGCTGCATGATAATCAACGTTTCCCCCCTGCACACTTTACATTGATAAATCATATGATGATTTATGGCACAAGATGAAGATGCAACTGCTTTGTGCAGTCCTTCAATGGCATTCCTTCTTCCCAAGAACAAGAGCCCCCTTTTAATGCCCCAACAAGCAAGAATGAATGCTAACTTCAGTGGTACGTTGGGTACTAGATCGTTTTAGATGCGTTGCGAATACTTGTGATATTGGCTGAATTCAGGTGAATGTGAATTATTCTGATCATAAAATAAATGAGACAAGGCTCTACCTGCCCGAACTGGTCTCAATGTTCTGTTCGATATTTCACACTTACAAAGAGCAAAGAAAAATACTGCACAGGAACAAGCCCTTCGGCCCTCCAAGCATGTGCCGATCATGATGCCCTAACTAAAGAAAAACCCTTCTACCTGTACTCGGTCTGCATCCCTCTATTCCCTCCCTATTCATGTACCCATCCAGATGCCTCTTAAATGTTGCTAATGTTCCTGCTTCCACCACCTCCTCTGGCAGAGCGTTCCAGGCACCCACCACTCTCTGCATGAAAAATTTCCCCCACACATCTCCCTTAAACTTTCTCCTTCTTACCTTGAACCGATGCCACCTTGTAATTGACTTACAGAAAGAACTCCTGTTGATGAAAAGTTGGGTGTCCTGAATTATCACCAAAATTCAGCTGTGGTACACTGAAGGATGCATCTGTTTTTAAATTAAAATCAAGTTTGGGACTAAATTTCTGACTTGTTGGTGACATTTTAGGGGGACATATTGCTACATGATAGTTGCCTGTATTACTCTGATTTATAATGTTGTTTTGTGTTTGACTTATTCCAGATCAAATGAAGGTTTACAGCCCATGTAATTGATTTGGATTAACATTATTTGTTATCACAAATAACTTACTGGTTGGAGAGCAAATTTAAATGAACAAACATACTTAGGAAAATGACATAAAATGTGCCTTTTCAAAGAAGTTTCAGTCCACTTCATTTCATAGAATCCCTACAGCACTGAAGAAGGCCATTTGGCCCATCGAGCTTGAACCAATGACAATCCCACCCAAGCCCCATCCCTGTAACCCTACATATTCACCCTGCTAATCACGCTCACACTAAGGGGCAATTTAGCATGGCCAAACCTGCACGTCTTTGGCGTTTGGGAGGAAGCCAAAACACCCGGAGGAAATCCACGCAGACACGGGGAGAACGTGCAGACTCCACGCAGACAGTCACTCGAGGCCGGAATTGAACCCAAGTCCCTGGTGCTTTGAGGCAGCAGTGCTCACCACTGTGCCTGGAATACTTTTCATCAATGCTTTGTTTTGAAGCTGTGAAAGTTCAATTTCTGATATTTATTGCAGCTTAAAAAATTATTGCACACAATTATTATCAGTTCTATGAGTTGCTTGGGCGCACGAGGTGCCATTGATGGAACAAAAGGGCATCTATGAGTGATGCCAGAAGCCATTTTAGTGAGGGTGTTGTGGGAAATTCACCACTTCGGAGTCAGACTTGGAGGTTCAACAAACAGTTTTATTCAGACAAAGCTTTGGGAGAAGCGCTGGCACTCCGCAGTACAGGCAGTCACCTTCTCAACTACACAATGGCAGTTGAGCATCTTTTATACTTTTTAGATAATAGACAGTACGGACATTAGCCATTAGCACATCGTTACAAGTTGAGTAGACAGATACGGACATCGACAGTTAACACATCGTTATACATAGACAAGTACGGACATTGACAGTTATCACATCATTGTACATAGAGTAGATACGTTTTTGCAGCTATGTCCTCTATCAATGGCTGATCTTGTTATATACATTTATGCATTTATGTCCCCATCAGTGGCTGATCTCGTTATCAAACTCATTGTTCTGGGTCTGCTTTTATCTCGAGTTTAAGGTGCCTCAAGGTCTGACCTGTTTCCTGCAGGAATTTAAACACTACAGGTTTTAACTCTTTGTGTAATGTCTGTGCCCAAAGCCAGTGCCTCTTAATGTCCCTTCCCAGAGTCCATTTTGTGTGCCAGGTAACCATTTTGTGTCCTTTACTTTGATTTCACTCCAACAACTCCCCCTTTTGGTCAGGATCATTATTTAATAATCCACAGACCAACAACAACAGCATTGTTCACAGTTAGATGTCCATCTTCTCCTTTCCTTCCTCGTAGCTCTTGGTATCTTCGGAGTTTCCCATCATGTATTCTTCCTCGATGGTTAAATTGGCTCCTGGCACAATTGGAGTCGCCATTACTTTGCAACAGACATTAAGGCACCCAACAATTAGGCAACAGACAATTACTATTGCAGTGAGAATGATCAGTCCATGCATTAAATAGGATCCCCAGGATCCCCCCACTAGCCATTCGAGCCAGCTATTCCCCTTTTTGGGTCCTTGTCTCAAGTCATCAAGCTGCTTTCTTATGTTATTAATGACTTGGGTGATGTTATAGGATTCGTCTGTGACGTGTTATGCATTTGTCTCCTATGATTGTACATACTGCCCCCTGTTGGGCTAACTGGTAGTCTACTGCATATCGGGTCTGTTGTGCGTATAATCTCAATTTAGCCAATTCTTGGTTGACAGCCTCCAGTGCCTTTGATGTACTTTTTCTCAGGACTGTTAGTCCACAGATAATATGGTTCCTATTTTTTGCACTAATTACTCCTGCTGCCCCCCCCCCCCCGCCCCCCCTCCCCAGAGATAGGGCTCCAAGGAACCCGTATCCCAGTGATGATCCCATTGTGCCCGGGGTTTCCCAATCAGCACAGAATTCCTTGCTGATGGCCCGGGTTACAATCTTTCTCCGGGTATGTCCCATCTGAGGGCATGGAACAGTGAGTGGTCCTATTGATCCTACTGCAAAAAGGATCAGGAGGGTTGGCGTTGCTGTCGTGTAGGTGCCGTTGAAGAGGAATACAAATCCCTTCTTAGCCCGGTAGCATTTAATGTCCTGATTATTGGTTTGTGTATACCGCCAATTGCTCGGTTTACTTGACCCCCTGTTTGATCCCACCACTTGGTAAGTATCAAATGGGTATGTCCATTCGGCTGAGCTGACATGAGTCCCATTACACTGTCCACAAATGAGCTGCCTCCCCGCGGTTACATTCAGGCATCTTTGTTCATTACAGGTACAAGTAAACTGACCTCTATTTACCCGACAGCGCTGACGGACACACTGCGTCTGTACGCAGGAATCATTCTTGGGGACCAAGGCATATGCACATCCCCATCCCTGCCCCGAAAAACAAAGCGGACAGCTTGCATTATCCGAGCAAGCTCTTCCCCCACCCCCCCCCCCCCCACCCCCCACCCGGAGCCCCCTGCACACAGCATCCGTGGGACTTACAAGTTCCACACATCTTCCCTGTATACCCCTTTGATATTTGCCTATTTGTCCCTTACAGGGTACATCTGAGGTATCTACTGTATATAAGTCATGGGGGGTCCACCCAGGGATGGCCACAAATAGGGCTTCTACCGATTGGGCTAACGGGTAACATACAGTTCAATTCCCGTGTAAATGTGTATGAGCCTTGTAGAATATGTTATCCTCTAGTCTTGTCAAGTTTACAGTCGTGACAACACAAAGTAATACAATTACACATGCGATCTTATACATGTCCGCAACAAGCAAGTATCAATCTTATTGCTTCAAGTTATACAATTTTCCAAAAGTTATATTGTCAACCCGAACACATCAGTTACTCTTGCTTGTAGTCATGACCTGTTTTGGGGAAAGCACTCTGGTCACTTTAATTCATTCATTCATTTCTTTGCGTAATTTCAGCTGGGTCCAATGTTTCCATACACCTTTCCCTCTTATGTCTAGACAGGCACAGGTGACTCCACTAATTATGACTTCATATGGCCCATTCCATTTTGGTGCAAACCCTGGTTTTTCGGGTAATGTTTTTACTAGGATGCGACTTCCCGCTGTTGGGACGTCAGGGAGCATCTCAAGCTCTCTCTGTGCGTCTTTTTCTTCCTGATTATCTTTTACTAATTTACGCATCCCTTTTAGTTGGGCGCTTAGTTCCAAAACATATCTTTTGATTTTGTCTTTTAGTGGACCTACATCGGTTTCACCTGTTGTGATGCTTTCTGGTAATTGCATCGCCCTTCCTGTCATCAGTTCATAAGGGGTTAATCCGGCTGTCCGGTTTGTGGTTCCCCCTCGGGTTACTGGCGCTAAGTTGTGTTCTAGCACTTACCATTCCTCTGGAGGGGTGGTTGGTCACTGTCGTGTGGACTCATAAGGGGGCAGAGGAACTGTTTCCCCTCTCCATTGATTCTCTTCTAACACTCGGTTTCGTTTCTCCAGTTCCCTTACTCTGGATTCTAACTTTCTAATCTTCTCTTTATCTTTACTCCACTTTTTGGTGGAAGCCACTACTTGTTCAATTAGTCCTGCTAATTGATGTACTAATAATACCCCTGCCTTCTTTGTCTTGTCTCTCTTTTCCCCATCTATCCACTTCTCTACTGTTCTAAGGTCTGAAAAACATCCCAGCCATCCCTTTGCATCCTCTTTATCAACGTGTGTCTGTCTGTCATGTACATTTCAATAAGAGATCCTGCAGGTCCCCTCTTAACTTCTTTATCTGCCATCTTGCAGACTTCACTACCCCCGGTCACTATTGCCTCCTTGGCAGCGTGTTTTATGCACCGTACAGCCACGATTACTTCCTAGCAATGTGTTTCTCTACCGTCAGGGACTTCACTACCCCCGGCCACTATTACTACCCTAGCATCGTGTTTCTCTACCGTTTCAGGGTTTCTATTTATACTCACGGCCACTATTACCGCCTCGGCAACGTGTTTCTCCACCAGAGTCCAGCTCTAGGTCAGAGTGATCAGCTCCTTTCCGCACCGCTTTACAACATTGACAACTGTACAAACTTTCATGCAAACAGGTGGCAAACTCTGCGTTTGTTCGCCACTACAGAGTTTGATGTTGACCGACCTTTGCCACTTGTGCTTCACGATCCTAAGTGCCCTTGTGCCTCTACGCCCACTTCAGGGTCCTGACCTTCACATGGGGGATTTCCCCTCTTAACAACCGGTCTAAGGCTGCGCGTTTGAGACAGGCACTTCCTTGTCCTCTAGTCGGTCAGCACACGTAACAGTCAATCAATACTTATTACTATACCATCAACAATCAGTACTTATCTCTATACCATAAATTCCCCTTAATTTTACCCCTTTTAAACTGTATTGTTGACTCAGTCTGACTCCCACAGATTCAATGATCTCGACCCCGGTTTGCCAATCATGGCCAATCGATCGAACTTACCACCAGTAGTGAGATCCTGCCCGACAACGCCAATTTGTTGTGGGAAATTCACCACTTCGGAGTCAGACTTGGAGGTTCAACAACCAGTTTTATTCAGACAAAGCTTTGGGAGAAGCGCTGGGCTCTCTGCAGTACAGGCAGTCACCTTCTCAACTACACCATGGTAGTTGAGCATCTTTTATAACTTTTAGATAATAGACAAGTACGGACATTAGCCGTTAGCACATCTTTACAAGTTGAGTAGACAGGTATGGACATCGACAGTCAACACATCGTTATACATAGACAAGTACGGACATTGACAGTTATCACATCATTGTACATAGAGTAGATACATTTATGCAGCTATGTTCTCTATCAATGGCTGATCTTGTTATATACATTTATGCATTTATGTCCCCATCAGTGGCTGATCTCATTATCAAACCCGTTGTTTTGGGTCTGCTTTTATCTCAAGTTTAAGGTGCCTCAAGGTCTGACCTGTTTCCTGCAGTAATTTAAACACTACAGGTTTTAACTCTTTGTATAATATCTGTGCCCACAGCCAGTGCCTCTTAATGTCCCTTCCCAGAGTCCATTTTGTGTGCCAGGTAACCATTTTGTGTCCTTTACTTTGATTTCACTCCAACAAGGGCATTAGTGAGTGCCAGTAGCAGCCATGGGCAATAGTGATTTTGGCAGGAGGCTGATGGGGGGAGAAAGCAAGGGCACTGATAGACTGGCGGGTGAGTTAGTAAATGAGGTTTGTTCACAAATGGCAGGTTCATGCTCCATGGAGTCATTCCCATGGGGTAACAACTGAGCAATCCTAGTTACCTGTTAGGGGACAGGTAAAGGACTACTGTGACATAGTACACGCCCCTTTGTGCACTGTAACTCCACGATGGTGGCAGTCTGAGCTTCCATGGCAGCCTGCTGCCAATCCGTGACTTCAGTTTGAGCTAGCACTGCAGCACTCATATTTCTTGTGGGAGTTCTTGGTACAGCAATGGAAGCTGATAACTAGGTGCAAATATGTGTCCATCGAGTTTTAGATCACTATGTCCCTGATGATGATGGATTCCAAGCTCTGCGCAAAGACCTGAGTCTGGTGTTGGACTCATTCACGCTCCTCAATATTGACTCAGGACTTCTGGCAGGTTTTCCAATGCACCACACAATCTGCTGTCCGAACCAATCAGCGTTCTTCTGTTGGCAGCCCTATTAAAATGCTGAGTTGAGTCCTCTGCAGTAAGACTTCTGTGTGACTTTGCCCCATTGTGAGCTGAAACCTGTGCTCTCCTGACCACAGGCCTGGTTGTAGGCCATTCGTGACTGCTGTCCCTGCACATGCAGATGTCACCTCTAAGCTATTCTCTTAATGATACACATTGTCAGTGTCTGAGCCAGTGGTTGTAAGTTTGAAACAAGTGATGCTGAGTGTTCATCCTCACTCTCTTCAAGCCATTTTGTCCCTGGCTGGGCCAACTTGCTCCTCTTTGATATCTGAAAGCAAGATTGCACAAGAGTAAGTTTGTGGGAGAATTGGATAATAAGAGGTGCAGACTTAACATGGTTAACATAGCAGTTCATCAATCAGAAGTGTGTGTGAGATGAGGGAGAGGCAGGATGTGAGGAGGAGAATTGGTCATCAGGATATCATCATCTTCGGTTTCAGCCTCTCCACTGACCACAGAATCGAAATGGGCATCCCAATAATGGCCAGCACCACCGTCGCCACGGGAACCAGGGAAAACTGGCACACTTGTTCCCTCCCAGTTAGCTCCTGCTGCCACCAGTTATGTGCCACCTTGTCTTGTAAGAGAAAGGGAAGTGTGTCATTGAAAGTTAAGCTATCTGTTTGGCTATCTGACAGTGTGTACAATCTGAGACATCTGGATGTCAAGCTAGTTAAGAGTGGGAAGAACAGAAGAGTGTTGGAGCATATGAATGTCAGACATGAGTCTTGATTGATCGGGATTGTTTGCAGGTGAATAATGGGGATTTTGTAATTTTTTATTTTAATATTTATTCGTGTCACAAGTAGGCTTACATTAACACTTCAATGAAGTTACTGTGAAAATCCCCGAGTCGCCATGCTCCGGTGCCTGTTCGGGTACACTGAGGGAGAATTTAGTATGGCCAATGCACCTAACCAGCACATCTTTCGAACTGTGGGAGGAAACCGGAGCACCCGCAGGAAACCCACGCAGGCACGGGGAGAACGCGCAAGCTCCACTCAGACAGTGACCCTAGCCAGGAATTGAACCCGGATCCCTGGTGCTGTGAGGTAGCAGTGCTAACTACTGGGCCACCGTGCCGCCCCAATTGAGGAACATCTAAAACTAGTGGTGTAATTGGTCGGATATAATTTAAAAATACATTCACTCACCTCACGCGAGTGAACTCAGCACTGCTTCCAGGTCTTCCTGGCTTTGGAGCTGGGGTTGACCTGCGTGGCTCCCAATGCCTTGTGAGTGTGTCCGGAGGGTTTCCTGGCACACTTTGGGTGCTGGGTATCTCTCTTTCTCTCCAACCTCTGCACCAAGGCTGCCAGCACAATGTCCAAAAGCTTGCTCTCTCCCATGTTAAATCATTCTCCAATGTTTTACAGGTCAGATTTTCTTCCTGCATAACTGCTAATACCTGCTTTTGCCACCAAGTCACCTTCCCTTTAAGTGATGCAGGTTCACTTGAAGCAATCGGGCTCGCTTCAAGTGGTGCTAACCACTCACAATATTGATTCCCTGCTCAGGCATCCAGCCAATAAACAGCATGGTTAGCACTGGCTGGATGCTGGAATAAATTAAAGAACAGGCGAGATAAAAGCAGAATACTGCGGATGCTGGAAATCTGAAATAAAAACAGAAAATGGTGGTAAATTCAGCATCTGTGGAGAGAGAAATAGAATTAATGGGGGAAAATTCTCTGGCCTCTGGCGTATTTCTCGGCAAGAAGTCCCACAACACCAGGTTAAAGTCCAACAGGTTTATTTGGTAGCAAATACCATAAGCTTTCGGAGCACTGCTCCTTCATCAGATGGAGTGGAAATGTGCTCTCAAACAGTGCAAACAGACACAAAATCAAGTTGCAGAATACTGATTAGAATGCGAATCTCTACAGCCAGCCAGGTCTCAAAGGTACAGACAATGTGGGTGGAGGGAGCATTAAACACAGGTTAAAGAGATGTGTATTGTCTCCAGACAGAACAGCTAGTGAGATTCTGCAAGCCCAGGAGGCAAGCTGTGGGGGTTACTGATAATGTGACATAAATCCAACATCCCGGTTTAGGCCATCCTCATGTGTGCGGAACTTGGCGATCAGTTTCTGCTCAGCGACTCTGCGCTGTCGTGTGTTGTGAAGGCCGCCTTGGAGAACGCTTACCTGAAGATCCAAGGCTGAATGCCCGTGACTGCTGAAGTGCTCCCCCACAGGAAGAGAACAGTCTTGCCTGGTGATTGTCGAGCGGTGTTCATTCATCCGTTGTCGTAGCGTCTGCATGGTTTCCCCAATGTACCATGCCTCGGGACATCCTTTCCTGCAGCGTATCAGGTAAACAATGTTGGCCGAGTTGCAAGAGTAGGTACCGTGTACCTGGTAGATGGTGTTCTCACGTGAGATGATGGCATCCGTGTCGATGATCCGGCACGTCTTGCAGAGGTTGCTGTGGCAGGGTTGTGTGGTGTCGTGGTCATTGTTCTCCTGAAGGCTGGGTAGTTTGCTGCGGACAATGGTCTGTTTGAGGTTGTGCGGTTGTTTGAAGGCAAGAAGTGGGGGTGTGGGGATGGCCTTGGCGAGATGTTCGTCTTCATCAATGACATGTTGAAGGCTCCAGAGGAGATGCCGTAGCTTCTCCGCTCCGGGGAAGTACTGGACGACGAAGGGTACTCTGTCCACTGTGTCCCGTGTTTGTCTTCTGAGGAGGTCGGTGCGGTTTTTCGCTGTGGCGCGTCGGAACTGTTGATCATATCCTGTTCTTATGAGGGCATCTTTCAGCGTCTGGAGGTGTCTGTTGTGATCCTCCTCATCCGAGCAGATCCTGTGTATTCGGAGGGCTTGTCCGCAGGGGATGGCTCCTTTAACGTGTTTAGGGTGGAAGCTGGAGAAGTGGAGCATCATGAGGTTATCCATGGGCTTGCGGTACAGTGAGGTGCTGAGGTGACCATCCTTAATGGAGATGCGTGTGTCGAAGAATGCAACTGATTCCGGAGAGTAGTCCATGGTGAGTCTGATGGTGGGATGGAATTTGTTGATGTCATCATATAGTTGTTTCAGTGATTGCTCACCATGACTCCAAAGGAAGAAAATATCATCGATGTATCTAGTGTATAGCATCGGTTGAAGGTCCTGTGCGGTGAAGAAGTCTTGTTTGAACCTGTGCATGAAGATGTTGGCATATTGAGGTGCGAATTTGGTCCCCATGGCTGTTCCGTGTGTCTGGATGAAGAACTGGTTGTTGAAGGTGAAGACATTGTGGTCCAGGATGAAGCGGATGAGTTGTAAAATTGCATCTGGAAACTGGCAGTTGACGGCATTGAGTACTGAGGCCGTTGCAGCAATGCCATCATCGTGGGGGATGCTGGTGTAGAGTGCCGAGACATCCATTGTGACGAGGAGTGCTCCTGGTTCAACTGCTCCATGTGTGCCGAGTTTCTGTAGGAAGTCCGTAGTGTCGTGACAAAAGCTGGGGGTTCTTTGTACAATGGGTTTCAAGATGCCCTCGACATAGCCAGAGAGGTTCTCGCACAGGGTTCCATTGCCTGAAACGATGGGACGGCCGGGTGTGTTTGCCTTGTGTATCTTTGGAAGGTATTTCTCAGCAGCAGAAGATGGCGTGCTGTTTGCTGGCGGTGGGATTCTCTGGTTGGATTTCCCCTGCAGTCTGCATTCAGCATATCTAAAAAGAAGGTACAAGCCTCAACACGGGCACTAAGAAAGCCCTGAAGAAGCCACAACATGAGTGGTAAGAATAGGAGGAGGTCCAGGAAGGAGTGTTGCTACATTTACGTCTACAAAGTGATGAAGCAGGTTCACTCCAATTCTGGCATCTCCTCCAAGGCCATGAGCATTATGAACTCATTCGTCAGTGACATAGAAACATAGAAAACTACAGCACAAAACAGGCCCTTCAGCCCCACAAGTTGTGCTGAACATATCCCTACCTTTTAGGCCTACCTATAACCCTCCATCCTATTAAGTCCCATGTACTCATCCAGGAGTCTCTTAAAAGACCCTATTGAGTTTGCCTCTACCACCACTGACGGCAGCCGATTCCACTCGCCCACCACCCTCTGTGTGAAACACTTCCCCCTAACATTTCCCCTGTACCTACCCCCCAGCACCTTAAACCTGTGTCCTCTCGTAGCAGCCATTTCCACCCTGGGAAAAAGCCTCCGAGAGTCCACCCAATCTATGCCTCTCAACATCTTATACACCTCTATTGGGTCTCCTCTCATCCTACGTCTCTCCAAGGAGAAAAGACCGAGCTCCCTCAGCCTATCCCCATAAGGCATGCCACTCGATCCAGGCAACATCCTTGTAAATCTCCTCTGCACCCTTTCAATCTTTTCCACATCCTTCCTGTAATGAGGCAACCAGAACTGAGCACAGTACTCCAAGTGGGGTCTGACGAGGGTCTTGTATAGCTGCATCATTATCCCCGGACTCCTAAACTCAATCCCTTGATTGATAAAGGCCAGCACACCATACGCCTTCTTAACCACCTCCTCCACCTGCGGGGCCGATTTTAGAGTCCTATGGACCCGGACCCCAAGGTCCTTCTGATCCTCTACAGTACTAAGAGTCTTTCCCTTTATATTGTACTCCTTCATCCCATTCGACCTGCCAAAATGGACCACTACGCACTTATCTGGGTTGAAGTCCATCTACCACTTCTCCGCCCAGTCTTGCATCCTATCTATGTCCCTCTGTAACTTCTGACATCCCTCCAGACTATCCACAACCCCACCAACCTTTGTGTCGTCGGCAAACTTACCAACCCATCCCTCCACTTCCTCATCCAGGTCATTTATGAAAATGACAAACGGCAAGGGTCCCAGAACAGATCCCTGGGGCACACCACTGCTGACCGACCTCCAATTAGAAAAAGACCCATCTATACACACTCTCTGCCTCCTTTGGGCAAGCCAGTTCTGGATCCATAGGGCAGCAGCCCCTTGGATCCCATGCCCTCTTACTTTTTCTAGACATGTTTGAGCGGATTGCAGGTGAGGCTTCCCACTGGGTCCATTGCAGCCAGCACAGCTCCATCGAGTCCCAGGAGGTTCAGACTGCCATGTGCCTGATGCTGCCCGGGGAACTGGCCAAGCACGCCGTGTCGGAGGGGACAAAGGCAGTGACCAAGTACACCAGCTCCAAGTAAAACTCCACAATGTACTGAAAAATAAACCCCACGCCACTGCGAAACCTGCAGGAGGGAGCGGCAGGATGTGAACTGGTGGCTGCAGGAGCTAACCGGGAGGGAACAAGTGTGCCAGCTTGCGCTGGTTCCTGGTGGTGCTGGCCATTATTGGGATGCCCATTGCGAGTCTGTGGTCAATGGAGATGCTGAAACCAAAGATGATGATATCCTGCTCACCAATTCTCCTTCTCACATCCTGCCAGTGCGACCCCCACTGACATAAACAGCTAATGTTTAAAGTCCACGTGACCCTTCTACACAACTGGGAGGAGTAGGTTTGTTTTTGCGATAAACTTGCTTTTGAACATGTTCAGAAATGCAATTTTGTCGTAGTAAATAAGAAGTTAGACTGATGAATCTGAATTGTATAAAGTAGCAAAAATCCTCTGTTGTCAGATAGGAATGGTGCATGTCTCTTTACATGTTTCAGTCTAAAATTCCATCACATTATGGTATCAAGCATTGTCAAAAGCAGGTGATACATCTGAATACAACTTGGTCTTTACAGAATTATGAAATCAATGAATAAAAAACACAAGGTATTACAGTCTAGATTAGAATGACCTCAGCCAAGAAATTTCTAGCCTGGGGCAACAAATCCACTACTTAAACCTTGGAAAACTTATTTGGTCTAAGCAGCTCATATCTTGTGTTGCTGATTGCTATGCCTTGTCAAAGCAGTTATATGTTGTCTCACGATGTTAGTTGAATTTAAAGAGTGGTGAAGCTCTCACCATGAAGCAAAAACAACAATGTAAAATTTTAGCCAGCTAATATTTCTGCTGAACCCCCATCTGAAAAGTCAAGTGCGTGTTGGAATTTATTGCAAACTGCACCATTCGCCTCCACGCGTTAGTGGATGTGTTGATCTGTATCAAGGCTGGTGAACCCATGATTGCCATTCCTCTGTTTAAGATTGACAATGTTGAGCATTGTATTAGCTGAAAAGTCCATCATACTTTCCAATTAAATGGAATGGTTGAGCCATCAGGCTCACGATTAGGATTTAACAAGTTGGTTTGCAAAGCCTTTTCTGAAGAATTAGCTTCTTGTCTTCCTCATCCATTCAACGTCGTGCTTCCTTTATTAAAAAACAACAAACAGCAGCAGCATGTCTATTACACACAAGGACAAATCATCAGTGATGATTATACATCAGAGTTGCAGCTATTGTTCATATCGTAGGTTTATGAACCTCGTGGTGATTTAGCTGCTGCTGCCCTCAGTTGTAACCAGTTGCAATTAGCAAAATTGAATCCAATTTGTAGTATTACCAACAATGCTTCCGGGTTCACAAAGCCAGAGCAACAACTTTTAACAGATCGAGGACGTTGAGTCGAAGATAATGTGTCGGCCTCATTGAAAAGGAGGAGCTCTTATTGCATCATAAAAACCCTGCAGTGCAGAAGGAGGCCATTTGGCCCATCGAATCTGCACTGACAACAATCCCACCCACACGCCCTTAATTGCTTAATTGGATGTGTGCAATGCTAAGAAGTCACAAGTGTGGAGTGGATGTGGGATCATGTTGCTCTTTTTAAAAAATCATAGAATATAAAGAAATACAGCACGGAAACAAGACCTTTGACCCAACCGGTCCATGCCGAACATGGTGCCCTCCCAGCTAGTCCCAATTGCCCGCGTTTGGCCCATATCCCTCTAATCCTTTCCCACCCATGTATTTATCCAAATGCTTTTTAAATGTTGCTATTGAACCTGCCTCAACTACTTTCTGTCGCAACTCATTCCATATACACACCACCCTCTGCCGCAAGAAGTTGCCACTCAAGTCCTTTTTAAATGTTTCCCCTCTTGCCCCAAATCTATGCCCTCTAGTTTTCAATTTCCCTGCCCTGGGGAAAAAGAGCTAAGGCCGGAATTTTACCGCCCCGCCTGCCACGGGCGAAGGGTGGAACACGGAAAGGTCCATTGACCTCGGGCAGGATTTATGGTTTTGGGACAAGTGAGGCCATAAAATCCCACCCCATGTGTGCTATCTATGCTCTCCTATCTATGCCACTCATGATTTTATGCAAATAGTGTCAATACACAAAATTTTGAGACTATGCTGCTCTTTATGGAACAGTAAGTTCCTATCTGAAACAAAAAAGGTGCTCATCAGATCAAAGTATATCAACAGAATGAGAGAGTGTGCTGACCGTTTTTGTGCTACCAACACCCTTGATGAGCTGAGTCACAACATTTTTGGAAATCTTGATTGTATTGTTTGTGGCTTCATAATAACGGAGTCGGCATGTTTTTCATCACATATATCACAGCCGATAAGAGTATCTGGTGACAGCAACAATGGGGGTTGCAGTTTTGCGAGAGAGGGCAGCTTTGTGATAATGCAGTCTTGGCCTCACAGACAGCAGCCAAGATACTTGAAAGAAATAAAGAAACTTTTCAAACTTATGGGCTGGATTTGATTGAAAAACAGAATCAAGCACCTGATTGACACATGCTGCTATTAGAGCTCAAACCAGCCAAAAACCTGTGGTGAGGAAGAGATGCCCCAGGAATTGTAAACCGCTGCAAGTTGCTAACCAGTTTGCATTACTCCAAAGCACCACGTCGCTTCCAACCTTCATGAAAGTTGTTGCATTTGTACATAACTTTCTGCGAATAGTTTAATGGGCAATTAAATTAACAGCAAGTACTCTTAATGTTGTGATAATTGTTAATGATGGCTAATTAATGCCTCTTGCCCACAAAGTGATCAGTCATAAAATTGAAGTCTTACTCCTTCATGTGTTACTGATTCTTGCTGAATTTTGTTACTGTGTGCATGAACTGAACAAAGACAAACTGCTCTTCCACAAAGCAGCAGGAAACATCTCACCCATTGCTTTGTGTAAAATGCAGTCAGCACGAGGAAAACAGTGGTTAGCACTGCTGCCTCACAGGTCCAGGGACCCCTGTTCAATTCTGGCCTTGAGTGACTGTGTGGAGTTTGCATGTTCTCCCCGTGTCTGAGTGGGTTTCCTCCCGATGCTCCGGTTTCCTCCCATAGTCCAAAGATGTGCAGGTTAGGTGGATTGGCTGTGCTAAAATTGCCCCTTAGTATACCAAGATGTGTAAGTTAGATAGATTAGTCATGGGAATAGAGTGGGGAAGAGGGCCTGGGTGAGATACACTGTCAGAGAATTAGTGCAGACCCGATGGGCCAAATGGCTTCTTCTGAACTGTAGGGAATCTATGATTTAAGGAGAGCAGCTGGCTCTCGCCAGGCTGATTCAAGGTGCAGAGGTTGTGGTCCATTGTTATCATTGCTTCAACACAGCTTTAGCTCCTTGGATTGTGAGAGCTATACATCAGTAACCTGCCCCACCAATCATTCCACTTCTCACCAGTGAAACATGGTGGCATTGGGCTTGTGGCCAAAGTACATTTATTTCTTAATTTGTGATAGAAATTCTTACGGACTGGGATGAACAGGACGGTTATCCCAGGATATGCAATGGGGCTTTGTCCTTCATAATTTGAGCCTTTGCTCACCCTTGAAGTGACTGCACCCTCTTGGATCCCCAATGAAATTGGGATCCCAGTGAAATTTTTGCCCCTGCCCATGTGCTGGGACATTGGTTTGGCGTCCACGGCATCTCACCTGCCTCCCCAACCCAACCTTCATTTTGGGTGGGGAGATAGATCGCAATTAAAATGGTTCCGGCCTCATACTGAGCTCTTTTGCGAGGGATTCCTGTCCTCGCTGAATGTTGTCCCATTTGAAATCAAGGCATTGGTCTTGGGTGAGTTGGTCTCAGCCAGTGCACCGCTTGCAGTTCCAGAGTTGAACTCAGTACCCCTGGCTGCCAAATTGTGACACAATGATCCTTTCTGATAGATATGTGCACCAGTGAAATCAGGCCGTAGCACGAGTGAAAGGCCTATAATGACCAAGCTCACGTTAGC
Organism: Mustelus asterias; assembly: GCF_964213995.1. Lineage (NCBI taxonomy): Eukaryota > Metazoa > Chordata > Chondrichthyes > Carcharhiniformes > Triakidae > Mustelus > Mustelus asterias. The sequence continues at coordinate 8,632,206 of NC_135827.1, read as the reverse complement.
AAGAGGCTGGGAGAAATTGGGACAAGTGAACCTCAAATTTAGCTGGAATGAAAATGTCTTTGACTGTTTTTGCAATATATTTTACTGAAAAATGACTTGTACCACGTACAAACTCTATAAAATATTCAAGGGAATTATAAAACTATTAAAATGTATAGGATAAAAATACATTTTAATAACTTTTGCAATCCTCGAGCATTTAATTTCACTAATTTCATGTAATGATTATTTTTATTTCTTACAAATTAGCATTCTTTGGTGTACAACCCTCTTCATTAAAATGCACTTACAGCAACGCTGTTAATTATTGGACTAGTCATGCACTCTGCCTGAGAGTGGAGGGAATGCAAGGCTCATTAAGGGACCACTTAATGGCGCTAATAGTGGCAGTACAGCAATTTTGCTAGCATCATGTGGGGTTCCCACGATGTCTGCGCCCCAGATAGTAAGAGAAAGCAGCTGCATTGCTCGTTATAAGAAAGGCTGTCAACCTCCCTTACAATAAGCTGCGCTCGTTGCAACTCCTGGTTCTGGAACCTTCTGCCACACATTGCACCGTGAACATGGATGTAATTTACTAATTTGCCCATCCTATAATGTACAGCCAGAAGGCACACTCTCGTCTCGAGTGGCAAAGCTCGAGTGTTGAAATCTAAAACTGCATAGCGTCCTCTGCAGGTGACCTGGGAACCAGCGAAGTGTTAGTGTGTCTCTCCAACCAATCAGATTGAAGAATATTTAGTGAGCCACGCAGAGCCTAAATCAGGAAGTGTATGAGTATTTAACACAACATGAACCCATGTATAGAGAGGGAAAGAGAAACAGTCTTGAAGAGAGATTAAAATATGCAAAGAAAAGGTTTTTAAAAAAAAACTCAACAGTAATTAAAATATGAGGGAAAGCAACTGAACACTTGTGAAAATACATTTTCAGTGCAAAAGTGTTTTCTTGTAAATAAGATTTTTTAAACTGTTAAAATTAACTTAGAATCATAGAATAGAATCATAGAATCCCAACAGTGCAGAAAGAGGCCAGCCGGCCCATCGAAACTGCACTGATAACAATCCCACCCAAGCCCTATCCCCTAACACCACGTATTTACCCTGCTAGTTTCCCTGATGCTAAGGGGCAATCTACTATGGCCAATCAATCTAACCCGCACATCTTTGGACTGGGAGGAAACCGGAGCACCCGGAGGAAACCCACGCAGACACAGGGAGAGTGTGCATATCCCACACAGACAGTCACCTAAAGCCGGAATTAAACCCGGGTCCCTGGCGCTGAGAGGCAGCAGTGCTAACCACTGTGCCACCGTGCTGCCCTTATGTGGAGGTGATGGCCCAGTGGTATTTTCACGAGACTATTAATCCGGAAACTTAGCTAATGTTCTGGGGACCCAGGTTCTAATCCCACCAAGGCAGATGATGGAATTTGAATTCAATAAAAGAAAGATCTGGAATTAATAACCTACTAATGACCATTGTTGATTGTCGGAAAAACCCATCTGGTTCACTAATGTCCTTTTGGAAAGGAAATCTGCTGTCCTTACCGTCTGGCCTACATGTGACTCCAGAGCCACAGCGACTCTCAACTGCCCTTGGGCAACTGGAATGGCAATAAATGTTGGCCAACTGGCGACGCCCATGTCCCATGAACGAATAGAAAAAATAATAATTTTCACTTGAATGGGCAAGTCCTTAGCGCTTCCTGGCATGTTTTGTGGATGTTGGGTGGGTCAACACTGCCACTTCATGGGTGGGACTTTCCAGCCGCGCTCGCCCCAAAAGATGGAAAATCCCACCCGAGGTCAACAGACCTTTGCATGGTCCGCCCCTCATCTGCTACAATTCCCGTGGCGAGCGGAAAGGGGAAATTCTCCCTTCTGAGTTTGAACATCACGCCTGTGACTGAAATTTGAAAAGCTGTGGAGAACCAGGGCCTATCATCCAGAAATTGCCTGCCTTCCATGCTTATGTGCACATGCAGACCCCAGATGCTGCTGTCCGCTCGAGGCCTTAATAACAATGAGCACTCATAACCTCACTATTATTCTTACTGCAAAATTCGGAACATTAAATATTCCAGCATGTTTCCTCAAGGAGTCAACTTAAATATTGATGCTGATAAACATTTAATGGTGGTTTAAAAAGTTTCATCTTAAGGGTAGAGTTCCCAAAAGATTTCCCAAGGCTTTGAAACCCACGCAGTTAAACTCCTTGCAATTTATTCAGCTGATTGTGTATGTTACCCCACTTGATCCTGCTTTTCCCGCAATCTGCAATTCAGTCCTTCAATTCATCTTATTTTCTTTGGTGAACAGGCATTTGCAGGATTCTAAAAATAGGGGGAACATTTCCTGTGGCCATCCGAGGGCAATTTTAACCTCAACTGCCGATCAGGATACCTGCTGGAGTGGATGCAACATTGGCTCTCCATCCAGTCCATTTTTACTCTTCGTTGAAATCAATGGGCAAGACTAAAGATTCGGGGACCGCCATTCTAACAGATTCTAACATGGGATTGTAACCTGGTTAAATAGGTCAAAATTGCCCCCAGTGTAAAAGATTTCCTCAGGTTGTGTGTTCACAACATCTTGAACATAATCACAAGATTTCCTCTGAGCACTGCTTCTATCAAAGTCATAAATGCTCCTGTTTAGATTGCTTTTGTGATTTCCCCTGGAAGAATAATTAGAGAAAATCTTCCGGATGTGGGATGCACAGTGAAGAAGATAACAAACACGATCAGCCCAATAAATTGCTCAGGAGAATGCCTTTTAATGACAGAGTTTTAAAGGAATGCCTCAGCAAACCTCTCAGGAGGGTAGAAATAGACCTGAGGTTTTTTTTTTTAACAGGTTATTTATTAGTGTCACCAATAGGCTTATATTAACATTGCAATAAAGTTACTGTGAAAATCTTCGAGTCGTCACACTACAGCACCTGTTTGGATACACTGAGGGAGAATTTAGCATGGCCAATGCACCTAACCAGCATGTCTTTCAGACTGTGGGAGGAAACTGGAGCACCCGGAGGAAACCCACGCAGACACGGGGAGAATGTGCAGACTCCGCACAGACGGTGACCCAAGCCGGGAATCGAACCTGAGTTCTTAATTATCTGAGGCAGCAGTGCGAGCCACTGTGTCGCCTTCCAATCCTCTGAAGTTTAAAATGTTGTGAACACAACCAGAGGAAGTGTTTACATTGGGGATAATTTTTATCTATTTAACCAGATTACAATCCCATAAATCTGTTCGAATGGTGGTTTTACACCTTAGTATGAAAGCATCAACACATATTTATATCTTTTTTTATTAACACTAGACGAAACAATATAGTCACATTACAACCAGCAGAAATTATCCCTCTTACTCTGCACCCCCCTCGACAATCACCAGGCAAGACTGTTCTCTTCCTGTGGGGGAGCACTTCAGCAGTCACGGGCATTCAGCCTTGGATCTTCAGGTAAGCGTTCTCCAAGGCGGCCTTCACGACACACGACAGCGCAGAGTCGTGAGCAGAAACTGATAGCCAAGTTCCGCACACATGAGGACGGCCTAAACCGGGATGTTGGATTTATGTCACATTATCAGTAACCCCCACAGCTTGCCCCCTGGACTTGCAGAATCTCACTAGCTGTTCTGTCTGGAGACAATACACATCTCTTTAACCTGTTTTTAATGCTCCCTCCACCCACATTGTCTGTACCTTTAAGACCTGGCTGGCTGTAGGGATTCGCATTCTAATTAGTATTCTGTCACTTGATTTCTGTGTCTGTGCACTGTTTGAGAGCACATTTCCACTCCATCTGATGAAGGAGCAGCGCTCCGAAAGCTTATGGTATTTGCTACCAAATAAACCTGTTGGACTTTAACCTGGTGTTGTGAGACTTCTTACTGTGTTCCCCCCACACCCTCCAGCTTTGTATGTGCTTCCAACAATTATGCCTTCAAAGGGATCTTCAACGATATAGTGCTGTCATTGGCTGTCCTTTGACTTGAGGACAAAATCGACTCAGGTTCCTCAGTTTCTGCCATAGGGCATCATGTGACAAAGCTGGCCAATTCTTGACCTACAAGTCATGGGGCAGGATGCACCACAAGGTAGTGGGATCTGAAGTGAAGGATTTGTTCACTATTCTTTCCTTCTCTGCCTCATCTTTAAGGCGTTCAGATTCACAAGTATAAAGTGGCTAGATGGACATGTTATTGTCATTTATAAAAAATAGTTGCAAGCTCCTCCAAGTCAATAATGTTAATGCTGCCACGGTTCAAGGAGAGCTTCAGCATGTCATTGAAAAATTTTCTTTGTCCTCCCCCGAAACGCTGGACATTTGAGAGTTGAGGAAACAGAACCTGGTGAGGGTGACACTTTTACCTATTTGTTCATTATGTTCAGGCCATCATAATTGATTTTGACTTTATCTGAATGTTTGCAGAGATGGCTTCAAGAAGGACACTTGTGTTTCCTTGCTTGTCCTTCCATTGAATCTGGAGGATATGGTGGACACATTGCTAACGGCGTTTCTCTCATGCCTTTATGCGTTGTTGGTCTTATTGCAGTGCAAGAATGTCACGACAACTGCTCTAGACTAGAATTACTATTGACTTGCAGAGGTCTTTGTTTTCAAACACTCAGCTGGCACAGCTAACACGATGTTGGATGCCTTCCTCCATGGTGGCCTAAGAGGTAGCTGCTAAGGTATGGGAAGTACTCAATATAGTCTTGCCTTCCAACATATGTGTCAGGTGGAATGTTTGGCTGGCTAGTTTTGGATTGATATGGGTACAAATGCTAGAAAATCTCAGCAGATCTGACAGCACCTGTGGAGAGAGAATAGATTAAGAAGTCTCACAACACCAGGTTAAAGTCCAACAGGTTTATTTGGTAGCACAAGCTTTCGGAGCACTGCCCCTTCATCGGGTGAAGGGAGAGTGCTCCGAAAGCTTGCGCTACCAAATAAACCTGTTGGACTTTAACTTGCTGTTGTGAGACTTCTTACTGTGCTTACCCCAGTCCAATGCCGGCATCTCCACATCAGAGAGAGAATAGAGCCAGACCCTTCAAGGTTTTACCCTTCGTCAAAGCATGAAGGGTCTGGCGAAAGGTCTTCCTGACACAAAGCGTTGGCTTTATTCTCTCTATGCACTATAGAAAGCGTCCTTTCCGGATGTATGACAGCTTGATATGGCTCCTGCTCTGTCCAAGACTGCAATAAACTACAAAGGGTTGTGAACGAAGCCCAGTCTATCACTCAAATCAGCCATGCACCCATTGACACTTCCTGCTGCCTCGGAAAAGCAGCCAGCACAATCAAGGACCCCGCGCACCCCGGACATACTCTCTTCCACCTCCTTTCATTGGGAAAAAGATATGAAGGTCTGAGTACTAACCGACTCAAGAACAGCTTCTTCCCTGCTGCCATCAGACTCTTGAATGGACCTACCTCGCATTAAGTTGACCTTTCTCTGCACCCTATATGTGACTGTAACAATACATTCTGCACTCTCTTCTTTCCTTCTCTGTGTACAGTATGCTTTGTATAGCGCACAAGAAACAATATTTTTCACTGTATGCTAATACATGTGACAAATCAAATCAAAAGTCAGATCAGCTGAGATTTCCCAGCATTTTCTGCTTTTGTTTTGGATTCCGGCATCGGCAGTATTTTGCCTTCATATTATTATATTGGATTGATGTAGGCTTTGTTTTGGCAAAATTGAAGGGCAAGCCAAGTATTCTTATATATATGGAGGATATGTAGCATGGAAGAGATCCAATATGGCTTGCAATTTTGGTACAGGGTGGGACACTGCAGTCATCTGCAAATTGTAGATCATGTATTTATATGGCGGTCAATTTAGTATTGTCATGGGGTGATTGAGGTGAGATTGTTTTTCATCTGGGACGTATTTAATATCCAGATCTTTAATGAGGCTGATGCTCATACCTCGAGATCACTTTGCCATCAGTCGGGGAGCCTTGTGTAGTGAATGACTCAACACGGTGAGCATAATCATTCACCTCGATTTTAAAAAACATTCATTCATCGGACATGAGCGTTGCTAGTTGGCCAGCATTTATTGCCCATCCCTTGTTGCCTAAGGGTAGTTAAGAATCAGCCATGCTACTGTGGTCCTGGAGTCGCATGTAGGCCAGACCTAGGCCAGACAGCAGATTTCCTTCTCTGAAGGACATTAGAGAATCAGATGAGTTTTTCCAGACAATCGACAATGGTTTCACGGTCATCAGTAGATTCTTCATTCCAGATTTTTCATTTATTGAATTCAGATTCCACCATCTGCCATGGCAGGACTTGAACCCGGGTCCCCAAAATATTCGCTGAGTTTCTGGATTAGTAGTCTAGTGGTAATACCACAAGGCCGCTAACTAGAATGGAGCAGAGTGAAGCTATTCCAGGATGGAGGGGAATTCCCCCCAGATGAGTAACATCACTGGAGCGACATTGAATCCCAGCATGGCGACTCATGGTTGACATGAGAGATTTAATAAGTTTGTCAAAAACACCTTTTCTTTGGATATATGCATGTGTGTATATGTGTGTGTGTGTATATATATATACACTCTCACACTCACTCACTCACTCACGCACACTACACAAGAGCGAGGTACAAGTAGGGCATTGCCTGTAGACTTCCCTTCTCCTTGAGAATTGCATTTTCCCTGCCTGTTACCGAAACCCATTTAATCTCTGGGTGCAATGGTGTCAATTTCATACTTTGACAAGGTACACAAGTTTTAAAAAAACCTTGAATGCAAGTTATTAAAGCATGTGGTGAAAAGTAGCTGAAGTTTAATTGCAAAGTCTAAATCACTGAGACAGTTTAATACTCAATAGTGTTTTATTATCAGATTAAAGATCTGTGAGAACATACTGTTAGACACTAAAAAAAAAGACGATTTAGCTTGTAAATATGCTCTCGGTGCAGGAAAGTTAACAGTTTGCTGTTCCACACATTTTCTGTTTACAAATCTCATGCATAAGTTTATGAGGCCATAAATTCAGAGTAAAAGGTGTAGCACTGCATACGCTTGGGTTGATTAAAATTTCTGTCTCCTATATGTTCTTGGCTCCTGTTCTGACATTTATTTATCTGACCCTGATTGCTGGGCTATATCTCTTCACTGTCACTTCATTTACTACCTCGGCAGCTTGAGTTATCACCTTGATCAATGAGATACTCCTGGTCATTCGCTGACTTTGCAAATCTTTGGGTGAATAATCTCCTATAATTCACAGCACACTCCTCACATGCAGCCTGGTTTGATGTGCAATTGCTGACCTGTTGTTCGCCACTGACCATAGTGGGGGTTCAAGTCGATTCTTCCGCAATAATTGGGTACAGATTTGTCACTTCTCTTAAATCCTGCATGGAGATTATTCTTTGTCAAAGTCGAGCCTGTGGGCAGAAGCAAGGGCACACTCATTAGACACGCTTGACTGTGTAAATACTTGTGTCTTTGCACATCTCTTTATAATGCGCGCATCACTGGGTGCTTCAGTATCTTATCAATCTTCTCTTTGTCCCTTGTTTGAGGGCTTGGGTTTGTGCAGGCAGTGAATCAAATCTTCTGCTTGGAACACACACGAGCTTTTCAACCCGCTCCGCAGCAATATCCAAAGGGCTGGGCAGCTTCTTACACACCATTGACAACACAGCATGGGAGATGGGAAGCCATTGAGTACAAATGGCGTTAAGGTGTTCTTCAGTATGCAGAGAATTGGATCATTCTGTGCTAATTGACTTTTTATTTGCCTATTTTGCACCCATAACATGGAAATAATGGATGAGAAATAGCTGAGTTCTGTTGAGAAAAAGTGCATCATTATTTAGCATGGGGTGGGGGCACAGTGGTTAGCACTGCTGCCTCACAGCACAGGGACCCAGGTTTGATTCCCGGCTTGGGTCACTGTCTGTCTGGAGTTTGCACATTCTTCCTGTGTCTGCGTGGGTTTCCTCTGCGTGCTCCGGTTTCCTCCCACAGTCTGAAAGACGTGCTGGTTAGGTGCATTGACCCGAACAGGCGACGGAGTGTGGAGACAAGGGGAATTTCACAGTAACTTCATTGCAGTAAACCTTACTTATGACTAATAAATAAACTTTACTTTTACTTAGCATGTTAGTCATTACATAGCTTATTTGCCCTCAGAAATGAAAAGAGCAACTTTGATAAGTGAATGAACCGCAGGTTTGATTCTTTCCCGATAAAGTTTGACATTGAGAATTTACTACATGTTGGTATGAGTTAGCAGAAAACTTCACCTGATCGTAGGAATTGTTTAATCTGAGTATGTTGGAATTTTGGTGGTGGGTTGGGGATGAGAAACATTCGAGAAAAATGTCGGCCTGCTTACTATGCTGATTATCGAGTGTACATGGTAATGTGCAAGAGATTGGGACTGTTCTCCATGGAGAGAAGAAGGCTAAGAGGAAATTTGATGGAGATTTTCAAAATCATGAGGGGTTGAACAGAGTGGACAGGGAGAAACTGTTCCCACTTGTGAAAGGATCACAAACGAAAGGGCACAGATTGAAAGTGATTTGCAAAAGAAGCAAATGTGATGTCAGAAAAATCTTTCAAAGAATCCCTACAGTGCAGAAGGAGGCCATTTGGCCCATCGAGTCTGCACCACCTAGGTCCTATCCCTATAGTCCCACATATTTACCCTGCTAATCCCCTGACAATTTAGCATAGCCAATCAACCTAACCCGCACATTTTTGGGCAGTGGGAGGGAACCGGAGCACCCAAAGGAAACTCGCGCAGACACGGAGAGAACGTGCACACCCCACACAGACAGTGATCTGAGGCCGGAATTGAACCCGGGTCTCTGGCGCTGTGAGGCAGCAGTGCTAACCACTGTGCCACCGTGCCGCCCACATAAGTGGTTCGGGTCTGGAATGCACTGCCTGGAACTGTGATGAGCAAAGGCATTCAAGAGGACATCAGATGATTGCTTGAATAGAAACAATGTGCAGGGGTATGGGAAATGTTCATGATGTTCCTTTGGAGAGCCAGTGCAGACACGATGGGCCAAATAGTCTCCGTCTGCACCGTAACAGTTCTGTGAGGATGGGAAAGTAATCATTGATGGAGGTGCTCAGACTGTGGTTTGATATGTAAAATGACAGTGAATTAGGAAATGCCATTGGATTGGACCTCAAGAGATGTGACATTGGCGAAGGATGTTGTACAGAGCTGCAGCTGGGTTGAGAGGACAGCACAATGATCATATTCACAGCCAGTGTCATCTGTGGCATTGATTGAGGCTATTTCAGTTCAGCCCTGATTGAAGAGATTCATCAATCATGCTACAGAAATAAATCAGCACTGATTTGTTTTGAGTGTCGACAACAAGTTCAAGGACTTTGGAGAGGAAAGGGAGTTTTGAAATAGGAGTGTGCTTGATGATGGAGGGATCAAAATATTCTTGAAGAGGAGTTGATGACAATGATTCTGAAGGTGAGGGGAACAATAGCCGAGGAACAGAATCCATTCACGGTGCCAGATAGCGTGGGCACCGGAAGGGGAGTTTGATTGTGTGCGGGGCAGGGAGCAGGAGGTGGGCTTGATGTGCTTGGAGATAAGCCAAAAAACAAAGAGTCAACTTTATAAAGCACTTTTTACAGCCCCAGAAGTTGTTGCCTCTTGAAAAATGAAATGTCAAGCAGCAAGATAGGCCCTGCAAAAGGGTCAAGGGTCGGGCACCTTAATTGCAAGTAAGTTCGCAACTTTTTCTATTGAAAAGTGTCTGTAAACGTACTGGATTATTTTTGGAGGTGTTGGGTGAATTTCCTGCATTTCCTGGCAAATGTTTTCACAACCCGGCAGAGGACTTGGTGACCAGTCCACTCAAAAAGGCTGCAGTCAGTTTTTGGGGCAGCGGTGCCAGTGCACGTGGCTCCACAGCACAGCTGAGAGATGGAGAAGAAACTGCGGAGAGGGCAAGCTTTGTATGATGCCCTCTGCCAAGTTGGAGCCCAACTCCTTGACCATGACAGTAGACTATCCAGCCCATTGCACCCAGCATCTTAGTGTGCATGCCCATTCGGGGAACTTTGTTTTACCATCTCATTGAGGTCGTCATTTGAGGCATCTGAAGCATTACCTGTTTGTCACCTGGCACCCTGGTGAGCTGATAAAGGAACCATACTTAACCTTTTTTATTCATTCATGGACGTCACTGGCTGGTCAGCATTTATTACCCATACCTAGTTGCCCTTGTTCAGAGTGCAGTTGAGAGTCAACCACATTGCTGTGGCTCTGGAGTCACATGTCAGCCAGGCCAGGTAAGGACTGTAGATTTCCTTCCCTAAAAGAGGCAGAGTATTTGAATCTCTAAGGTAGAGATCATAGAATCATAGAATTCCTACAGTGCAGAGGGAGGCCATTCGGCCCATCGAGTCTGCACTGACCACAATCCCACCCAGGTCCTATCCCCATAACTCCACATATTTACCCCGCTAATCCCTCTAACCAGGACACTATGGGGCAATTTTAGCAAGGCCAATCCACCAAACCCGCACATTTTTAGACTGTGGGAGGAAACCCACACAGACATGGGGAGAATGGGCAAACTCCACATGGACAATGACCCAACCCGGGAATTGAACCCGCGTCCGTGGCGCTGTGAGGCAGCAGTGCTAACCACTGTGCCACCATGCCGCCCATGCATCGATTTTTGATGAACCAGAGGATGGGAGAGGCAGGAATGTGTTGTTCAGGATACAGTCAGATCAGTCATGAGCAGGTGTAAAGGATCTACTCCTAATTTGTATGTTTGAATGCTGATCCCACATCTTTATCGCCTCAAAAGGTATGGGCAGTGCCATTGTCTGAGCTGGTGGCTGTCAGTGTCAAATCAACTGGCAGGGCCTCCTCATCAGTGCTGTGTTGGTGCTCTCTTTCCTCTTCCAAGGACACCTATGGTGGGTCACTTGGTAGTTCTTAGGTAATTGAAAGCAGGAGTTCAGACGGGGAAGTTTAAGGTGATGGGTGGGCTTTGGATGTTTGCCATGAGTTCTGAGTGCCAGGCAGTGCTGCTGAGTGAATAATGGGGGTGAGGCATATCAAATAGTGTGAAAGGTTGGTGGTGTGTTGGGTTTGAGATGTGATGAAGCACTCATTGATGCTGAGCATCCACATCAGATCACCTGACCACAATTAGCACTGCTGCCGGGCTCTTAATTCCAGACTCCGGAGGTTGGTCTTCGAATCATAGAGTCATACAGGGCAGAAGGAGGCCATTTGGCCCATCGAGTCTGCACCAACAATAATCCCACTCAGACCTTATCCCCATAACCCCATGCATTTATCCTTGCTAGTCCCTCTGACACTAAGGGGCAATTTAGCATGGCCAATCCACCTAACCTGTATATCTTTAGACACTAAGGGGCAATTTAGCATGGCCAATCCTCCTAACCTGCACATCTTTGGACTGTGGGAGGAAACCGGAGCATCCGGAGGAAACCCACGCAGGCACGGGGAGAACGTACAAACTCCACACAGACAGTGACCCAAGCTGAGAATTGAAGCCGGGTCACTGGTGCAGTGAGGTAGCAGTGCTAACCATTGCGCCACTGTTCTGCCTTATCTTCCTGGCCGTCCACTCCCATTCCCTTCTGAAGCTGGAGATTGGGCGTCCCCGGCACCCCACAGGACTATTGCATCTCTCCTTCTTCTCGTGCGTCATCGACCTTCTTAAGTGTTGCATCTAAATCTGGATCCTGCAGCATTCAGTTTGTCAGAATTCCCATTGCAGCCATCTTTTCGTGCAACGTCCCTTTTTGAGAGGAAACCTGCCTTCAAGGAAGAGCAGGCTGCCTAAGCCACAGTGCTACTGGGTCCTCCTGCTATGTGCTGAGCTTGCCAGTGGCACTGCAGGAAGTGCACCAACAATTGCCAAAATTATTGAGATGAGGTGGCTGGATGGATACCCGTCCCTTGCCCATTTCTCTTTGAAAGGGTCCGGATCGCACAGTCATTCCTTAAACGGCTGCAGCTCCAAACCTTCTCAAAGAAACTTATTCAGTAGCTGTTCATCAGGAGTCTTAATTTACTAAAAGCAGCTTCTTCACGCCTCAGGGCAATTATCAGGACATGCAGGCAGATATCAATTAGTTGTTTGAAAGTGAAGTGTGCCATTCCTTCCTGATTTCACTTTTCATTTCGAGTTAATCCAAGTATCTATCCGACTGTACAACTCAAGTGCTTTAACAGATAGGAAACTGCAAAGTGAAGTGTTATTCACCTTGCCTTTGACACATGGACACCTAATGCATGTTTCTTTCTCTTGGATTCGCAATGCATCACTTTCCAGTCTCCGTTTACAGGTTGCGATTGTCATGGACTGATGTCATAAAAGACCGTTGCATTAAGAAACTGAATACACAACTGTCAAATCTTTTATTCATTCTGTGAAGGATGAGTGGTTTTAACTCAGTACCTTGACAGCCATGATAATCATCACAAGCACTGGTGCTAATGGTGAGGGCCGTGCAGGGAGTTGAGTTTCACACACTGAAAATTGGGCATAATTCTCCAGAGAGTCAGAGACCAGTAACCGTGCTCAGAGATGCTGTTCATTTGTGTGGACAGCTCCGTCACTCCAATAGAAACTGAACAGCGAAGACCCGGCTTAAACCAGTATAAAGTTCCGGAACACTTTGCTTTTTTTATCAAGGGAGCGTGCAAACACAATCCCCCCATTTCTTGTTCCATCCAAATTCAAGTTGAATCCAATACATGGTTCCCACATGAAGGACAAACGTTATTTCTTAGTGTCACATGTCGGCTTACATTAACACTGCAATGAAGTTACTGTGAAAACCCCCGAGTCGCCACACTCCAGCACCTGTTCGGGTACACTGAGGGAGGATTTAGCGCAGCCAATGCACCTTACCAGCACTTCTTTCTCACTGTAGGAGGAAACCGCAGCACCCGGAAGAAACGCACGCAGACACAGGGAGAATGTATGGACTCCACACAGACAGCGACTCAAGCCGGGAATTGAACCTACTTCCTGGCACTGTGAGGCAGCAGTGCTAATCACTCTGCCACCTGCAAGATCCAAGCTGGCAGGATGAGGCAGTGCATCCCCTCCCGGGCTTGATCTAATACTTCATCTCAGCCAAAAGGCCAAGGTGGCTTTGAAAAATTGTATCGGGTAAAGCCTTGGTTTAACCTCATTGGCTACTCTGATCCTTTATTCTACCTGAGCCGAGGCAAACCACCATTGCAGGCGCCAGCACACCCCCAGTGCAATGGACTAACCCTGTCACCTGCCTTATCACTGTTTCACCCCTGCCAGGAGATGGGAATACAGTATATGGATAAATGTCCAGTATTTTTTCACACTGGAGGAGGAACAATTAAGTGACAAATTCCACGGAATGGTGTATTCTAAATTTGTATCTCCGTTTCTTGATTCTGCCCTCTTGTCTCTCAAAAATCTGGATTTGCCAGCCAATATTCAGTTGAATTGATCATTTAACTAGAAGAAAATCAATGAGTAGAGGTTCAGAAGAACCTCAAGCCACCACATTCACTGGAGTAAATTTGAGGATTAGAATAAACTAGATGTCAAGATGGATTAATGTGTGGAAGATGCTGTTGGACCAATCCCCTTGACTTATTTGAGGAAGTAGACTGTGAAATGTTTCCACTGTGTTGACTTCCAAAAGACATTTGACAAAGTTCCACATGAAAGGCTATGAGGTTAGCTGTAGCGATTGCAGATCATTCTTGGAACTGTTTTCTTTTCATAAAGGGTTAAAAGCGAGAAAAAAAAGTTGATATTTGATAGAGGGTTTATAAATTGGTCACTCTTGAAAAAGATACCAATGAGGAGGACCAGTAGAATTGAACAAGACAGCACACAAACTACTGAATGAGTGCTAACTCATCTCCCTATATACCGAGCTTCATTTCAGACTGTGATTATGCAAGTCAGATAAGCCCGGGAGAGGATGCACTGCCTCATCCTGCCAGCTTGGATCTTGTTTTCTGCCTTGAAGCTTTTGATTGCATCTACAAAAGCATAAAAATAATTACATTTCTCTTATTTATTTTGTTATATTAATTCTTGCCTCAGATATTATTCAGTTGTGGTACACCTGGGTAAAGTATTTGAATGAGATCTATTCTTCACATGGGCCTTGCCCAGAGGTCAACAAGAGAAACCTTCATTTAATTTAGTCAAAAACTTATGTTTCAAGAGCTACAATTCTATTTGTCGAATGCCAATAATGGAAAACAAGGCTGAGACACATCCAACAACATTTTAAAGCCTTTTACAAAGAAGTTGATAATTAAATTATACTTTCCTGCAAGTACAATGTGAAAAATAGTTTTAAAAAAAGTCATTTAATTACCATCAAAATGGATTTGATCAATTAAGATTAGGAACCACATAGTCGTCCTTAATGAATGGCAAGGGGCTCTGTCGGCCCTTTGACAAAGGAGCAGCGCTCCGAAAGCTAATGGCATTTGCTACCAAATAGACCTATTGGACTTTAACCTGGTGTTGTTAAAACTCTTACTGTGTTTACCCTTTGTCTAGACAGTGAACATCTACCGCGGCCTAAGCCTCATTCAATGCCTAATACAACAGGAGTAGCTGAGTAATATTGCCCCCCCAACCCCTTTCTCCATCACAGGAGATGCCAAAACGAATCAGTGCACCCGGTGTACCCTCATGTGAGAACAACTGACTTAGCAGAAAAATAGAACCGGGGATTTTTCTGACCTGTATGGATCATACGCACCGTGATTGGCCAAACTGTTCCCTTGGTTAATGAATGCCCTGGCTGGAAGATGTCAATGTTCAGGCATTGAAGCAACTATTGGCTCAGGTAGACACTCTCCCTCTAGGCATTTGAATAAAAGCCCCTTGCAAATGCTGGAAGATAACTGTCCAAAAAATTAACTGATCCACCAGAAAAGTGTCACAGGGCGGAATTTTCCCAAAAAATGGCAGTGTTGTTTCCAGCGACAAAACCGGTCTGTTTCTCTCCAGAGAAACTGGTCGGTTTTCTGTCCAGGTTTTACGACAGTCTGCCAAAAAAACATCAAGCGGCGTGTTTCACACCGTCACACAGAGGTGCGGGGCCTCAACACACCAGCGAAACCTCTCTGCTCAGAGACTGGGGTGCCATCTTTAAAGGGCGCTCCAATCAGAACCTGAGTAAACCTCCCTCCATGGAGATCTCTGGGGCCCTCGTCACAACCACCGATCGGAGTCAGCTCTTCTCGGCACCACCCTGATCATTAGCCTCTTTCCCCCCTTCCCCCCGGACATCTAAATGTATCTCCCACTGTGGCCTGCCCCTTGGCATATGTTGACAGTGCCAGGAAATGGCAATGCCAACCCTGTGTCAAGAGGCAGTGCCAGGGGGCATTGTGAACCCACTGCCTGGACGTGTCCTTCTCCCCCATGGGCTCTTTTTATCTTTATAACCCTGGGGAGACCCACGTGACAGGTTCACGTCGAGGTGAAGCTGTTGTAAATGGTGCCAGCGTGCTTTTGCTGAATATCCGGTGAGGGGTGAAGTCCCGGAGAGAGTACTCCCTAGTGTATTAAAATGAGCTTTCTGCAGTTCCGCGGCATGTTTCACACACTCCGCTAGCGAGGGACGGATAAGATCAGAACTCGGAAGCTCGCCAGTACGAATCACACTCTCTGAATTTTGTGCACGCTTCACCATTCCCGCAGATGGAGAGTGCGAGCTCAAAATCAACCCCCCTCACCACCACCATCTTCTTACAAGTACATCGTAAACTCTGATTCAGTTTTAATGTCCTTCAGCACTCCAGCAACTGTTGCTTAAATATTTATTTTCCTGGCCTTCCTATACATTATGCGGACTGGTTTATTTTTCACAGTTGTCACGTGATGTCTGTACCTTCAATTGTTCAAGACTTTTTACCCAATATACTTTCACAAGCTGAACAGGATGGAAGCCAAGAGTTAGCAGAACAGCACACAAAGTAACACCATCAAAAATGAGAACTGCTGTAATTTTTATCATCTACTTTCAGCCTTTCTCTCTTTCTTAAGGGTAGTTGTCATGGGGGACTTTAACTTTCCAAATATTGATTAGAACCTTTGTAGGTCAAATAGTTCGGATGGGGCAGTTTTTGTGCAGTGTGTGCAGGAGGGTTTCCTGACACAATATGTGGATAGGCCGACAAGAGGTGAGGCCACATTGGATTTGGTACTGGGAAATGAACCGGGCCAAGTGTTAGATTTGGTTGTGGGAGAGCACTTTGGAGATAGTGACCACAATTCGGTGTCTTTTGTTATTGCAATGGAGAGGGATAGGGCCGTACGGCAGGGCAAGGTTTACAATTGGGGGAGAGGTAATTATGATGCGATTAGGCAAGAATTAGGGGGCATAAGTTGGGAACAGAAACTGTCAGAGAAAGGAACTAATGAAAAGTGGAACTTTTTCAAGGAACAAATACTGGATGTCCTTGATAGGGTATGTCCCTGTCAGGCAGGGAGGAAATGGCCGAGTGAGGGAACCATGGTTCACGAAAGAGGTGGAATGTCTTGTGAAAAGGAAGAGGGAAGCTTATGTAGGGATGAGGAAACAAGGTTCAGATGGCTCGATTGAGGGTTACAAGTTAGCAAGGAATGAACTGAAAAAGGGGCTTAGGAGAGCTAGGAGGGGACACGAGAAGCCCTTGGCGGGTCGGATCAAGGAAAACCCCAAGGCTTTTTACTCTTACGTGAGGAATAAAAGAATGACCAGGGTGAGGTTAGGGCCGGTCAAGGACAGTAGTGGGAACTTGTGTATGGAGTCAGTAGAGATAGGCGAGGTGATGAATGAATACTTTTCTTCAGTGTTCACCAAGGAGAGGGGCCATGTTTTTGAGGAAGAGAAGGTGTTACAGGCTAATAGGCTGGAGGAAATAGATGTTCGGAGGGAGGATGTACTGGCAGTTTTGAATAAACTGAAGGTCAATAAGTCCCCTGGGCCTGATGAAATGTATCCTAGGATTCTTTGGGAGGCAAGGGATGAGATTGCAGAGCCTTTGGCTTTGATCTTTGGGTCCTTGCTGTCCACGGGGATGGTGCCAGAGGACTGGAGAATGGCGAATGTTGTTCCTCTGTTTAAGAAAGGGAATAGAAATGACCCTGGTAATTATAGACCAGTTAGTCTTACTTCGGTGGTTGGTAAATTGATGGAAAAGGTCCTGAGAGATGGGATTTACGACCATTTGGAAAGATGCGGATTAATCCGGGATAGTCAGCACGGATTCGTGAAGGGCAAATCGTGCCTCACAAATTTGATAGAATTTTTTGAGGAGGTAACTAAGTGTGTTGATGAAGGTAGGGCAGTTGATGTCATATACATGGATTTTAGTAAGGCGTTTGATAAGGTCCCTCATGGTCGGCTTATGATGAAAGTGAGGAGGTGTGGGATAGAGGGAAAGTTGGCCGATTGGATAGGTAACTGGCTGTCTGATCGAAGACAGAGGGTGATGGTCGATGGAAAATTTTCGGATTGGAGGCAAGTTGCTAGCGGAGTGCCACAGGGATCAGTGCTTGGTCCTCTGCTCTTTGTGATTTTTATTAATGACTTAGAGGAGGGGGCTGAAGGGTGGATCAGTAAATTTGCTGATGACACCAAGATTGGTGGAGTAGTGGATGAGGTGGAGGGCTGTTGTAGGCTGCAAAGAGACATAGATAGGATGCAAAGCTGGGCTGAAAAATGGCAAATGGAGTTTAACCCTGATAAATGTGAGGTGATTCATTTTGGTAGGACTAATTTAAATGTGGATTACAGGGTCAAAGGTAGGGTTCTGAAGACTGTGGAGGAACAGAGAGATCTTGGGGTCCATATCCACAGATCTCTAAAGGTTGCCACTCAAGTGGATAGAGCTGTGAAGAAGGCCTATAGTGTGTTAGCTTTTATTAACAGGGGGTTGGAGTTTAAGAGCCATGGGGTTATGCTGCAACTGTACAGGACCTTGGTGAGACCACATTTGGAATATTGTGTCCAGTTCTGGTCGCCTCACTATAAGAAGGATGTGGAAGCGCTGGAAAGAGTGCAGAGGAGATTTACCAGGATGCTGCCTGGTTTGGAGGGTAGGTCTTATGAGGAAAGGTTGAGGGAGCTAGGGCTGTTCTCTCTGGAGCGGAGAAGGTTGAGGGGAGACTTAATAGAGGTTTATAAAATAATGAAGGGGATAGATAGAGTGAACGTTCAAAGACTATTTCCTCGGGTGGATGGAGCTATTACAAGGGGGCATAACTATAGGGTTCGTGGTGGGAGATACAAGAAGGATATCAGAGGTAGGTTCTTTACGCAGAGAGTGGTTGGGGTGTGGAATCGACTGCCTGCAGGGATAGTGGAGTCAGACACTTTAGGAACATTTAAGCGGCTATTGGATAGGCACATGGAGCACACCAGGATGATAGGGAGTGGGATAGCTTGATCTTGGTTTCAGATAAAGCTCGGCACAACATCGTGGGCCGAAGGGCCTGTTCTGTGCTGTACTGTTCTATGTTCTATTAATGTAAGTTCACATCTAAATTCCAGGTTATATATGTCATTTGGCCCCAGAGTGATTGGTCTGCCAATGAGAGATTGAAATTGAGTGGATCTTCAATGGAAGACTTGATCAAAAAATAAGTGAGGCAGCCAGATCAGTGTGACTCCCGGGGACCGCTGATTCACCCAGTCTCTTAAGATCTCTCACTTGTAACTAGAATTTTCTGATTTGATTGAGAGAACGTTGCATGGCCAGAGCCTAAAGACTAGAGTGATCCCAGCTGGATGAGAGTAGACAAATTTCAGGTGCTCTGTGCTGATAAGCTGTGTGGTTGAAGTTGAATAAACTTCAGTAATGTTAAATTCTAGGAGCATTGTTGCGCACAGCTCGGGATATCTAAGCAGTGGCAATCGTTGCTTAGTTAAGTAGCGCTTTTTCTTTGGGAAGAAAATGCGCATTCCAAATCAGACAAAGGAACACTCCCCATTTGGATTTCTTTGTTTGCTTTGGCGAATCTCAATAATGATGATGAGTTTCTTGGTATATCAGACTCTGATGTGGAGATGCCGGCGTTGGACTGGGATAAGCACAGTAAGAAGTCTCACAACACCAGGTTAAAGTCCAACAGGTTTATTTGGCAGCACTAGCTTTCGGAGTCTCAGGCTCCTTCATCAGGTGAGTGAGGATTGTGTTCACAAACAGGTCATATACAGACACAAACTCAATTTACAAGATAATGGCTGGAATGCAAGTCTTTACAGGTAATCAAGTCTTAAAGGTACAAACAATGTGAGTGGAGAGAGAGTTAAGCACAGGTTAAAGAGATGTGTATTGTCTCCAGCCAGGACAGTTAGTGAGATTTTGCAAGCCCAGGTAAGTCGTGGGGGTTACAGATACTGTGACATGAACCCAAGATCCCAGTTGAGGCCGTCCTCATGTGTGCAGAACTTGGCTATCAGTTTCTGCTCAGCGATTCTGCATTGTTGTGTATCGTGAAGGCCGCCTTGGAGAACGCTTACCCTAAGATCAGAGGCTGAATGCCCGTGACTGCTGAAGTGTTCCCCGACTGGAAAGGAACACTCCTGCCTGGTGATTGTTGAGTGTGTTCATTCAACGTAGACAACGTTGTCTACCTGATGCACTGCAGGAAAGGATGTCCCGAGGCATGGTACATTGGGGAGACCATGCAGACGCTACGACAACGAATGAATGAACACTGGTCGACAATCACCAGGCAAGAGCATTCCCTTCCAGTCGGGGAATACTTCAGCAGTCACGGGCATTCAGCCTCTGATCTTCGGGTAAGCGTTCTCCAAGGCGGCCTTCACAACACACAACGCAGAATCGCTGAGCAGAGACTGATAGCCAAGTTCCGCACACATGGGGACGGCCTCAACCGGGATCTTGGGTTCATGTCACACTATCTGTAGCCCCCACGACTTGCCTCGGCTTGCAAAATCTCACTAACTGTCCTGTCTGGAGACAATACACGTCTCTTTAACCTGTGCTTAACGCTCTCTCCACTCTCATTGTCTGTACCTTTGAGACTTGATTACCTGTAAAGACTCGCATCCCAACCATTGTCCTGTAAATTGAGTTTGTGTCTGTATATGACCTGTTTGTGAACACAATCCTCACTCATCTGATGAAGGAGCCTGAGACTCCGAAAGCTTGTGCTGCCAAATAAACCTGTTGGACTTTAACCTGGTATTGTGAGACTTCTTACTATATCAGACTCTGGCAGACTAAATAAACAAACCAATTTTTTAGTTTTATTTTATGGGGAGGTGACAGCCTAGTGGTATTATTGCTAGACTATTAAACCCGGAACTCAACTAATGTTCTGGGGACTTGGGTTCGAATCCCACCACGGCAGGTGGTGGAATTTGAATTCAATTTTAAAAATCTGGAATTAAGAGTCTACTGACCATGAAACCATTGTCGATTGTCAGACATCTGCCGTCCTTACCTGTTCTGGCCTATATGTGACTCCAGAGCCACAGCAATGTGGTTGACTCTCAACTGCCCTCGGGCACTAAGGATGGGAATAAATGCTGGTCAGCTAGTGATGCCCATGTCCCACGAATGAATAAAAAGAAATTTGAAGTCTCTTTTGGGTTATTCAGTTCTTCTACCGCTATGATAGGTTTTCTTCAGTCTTGTTTGCTGTTTAAGTCCTATCACTTTGCTTGCCAATTTTGCTTCGTCAATGCATTTCAGATTCTTGTCAATTCAAGTCTGAAAAATAACATCCACTTTTTGATTATTTTCTGTGAAGTTCTCATCAATCTTCCACTGCCCCTGGATCAGCCTCCTTCAAATGCCAAATTCCTGGCCTTTTATTGACAATATCCTCTGGTTGAAGCTTGCGCTGATGCTTGGATCATGCTCAAGAAACTACACCAACAATGATGCTTTTGCTTTGCTCGAGGCTGGGTTGGATTGAACCCAACCTTAAAAGAGGTCATATTAACATTGCTGAGTCCTCCACGCACAGGGACTACCTGTCATAGCTCAGATATGCCCAAAACATAGTTTGGAGAAAGCACGAGTCAATCCCAAAAGGAATAAGCAGGTGGGCTGCCAACATGCCTAACCACAGGTACCTCCCTGCATGCTCCAACAGGAACAACCTCACTGATCCCACCACAATTTGCTGAAAAGTGAACAAAGGCACAAAATGGTGAAAAAAGTTTGCTCTGTTCTGAGCTTTGAATGTGGTCCAATGTAAAACTGACACTGCAGCCAGTAGATAAGAATTTTGGAAGCATACCAGAGCACACTGTTCTCAAAACTTAGACACTGCTAAATTTCTTGATCGTGGCAGCAAAACCCTTGTGTCATTTGGCGCTGTCTCACTGGGGAGGTGAGCTCTCGCGGATCAAGAAAGTGACACAAACTCAAAGCCACTTAAACACGTTTATCTTTTTCGAATTGGTTACATTAACTAAAATTGCACTTCAAGTAAGTGGGTGTCATTTCGAATGAATGATACTTGACAGGTCTTACACACCTCTCTCAGCTTCTCAAAAAGCCTCTTTAATGGAAAGAGGGAATGCACATACATTAAGTGCTTTTGAGAGCCTTGAAGTGAATTATAATTTGAAGTAAGTAAAACAGATTAATGAGTTTGCACTAATCAGCATTTTAATCCTCTCATCACTAAAGAACATTTCCACACTCCTCCACCAGGAAAAGTGACAATGTCAGTTTATTCAGTGAATATTATCAATAAATCATGTCATAAGAGTGCCCTTTCTTCTTCGTTTTCCAAATAATTTCAACAGTATAATTATGAAAATGCTAACATTTCGCGCATGCTCTTCAGGAGAATGCAATGCAGGTTAAGACTGCAATAAGACAGACAGTGCGGGCATTGGTTTCAAGAAGAACGTGTTTGAATGAAATTACATTTTTCACTCATGTATAAAATAAGAGCTGTTGGCGCATTTTTCTAAAGATATTTAAATTAGCGGAAAATTATTCCATTTGCTTTTCATCTTGAACTCATGTTTTGGTTGGTGCAGGCTTGGAGGGCTGAAGGGCCTGTTCCTGTGCTGTTATATTCTTTGTTCTTCAGAGGGATATGGTCCCCGGAAGGGTAGGGGGTTTTAGTTCACATGGGCAGCATGGTCGGTGCGGGCTTGGAGGGCCGAAGGGCCTGTTCCTGTGCTGTAATTTTCTTTGTCCTTTGTAAAGATGTCCAAAGATGTGTGGTTCATTGGCCATGCTAAATTGCCCCTTAGGATAGGACTTTCCGGCCATGCTCGCCCAAAACCAGAAAATCCTACCCGAGGTCAACCGACCTTTGCATGGTCGCTCGCCCCCCCCCCGCCCACTATGATCCCCATGACGGGAAAACTTCCTCCTTAGTATCAGGGAGATTAGAACATAGAACATAGAAAAAATACAGCACAAACAGGCCCTTCGGCCCACAAGTTGCACCGGTCATGTCCCTACCTACCTAGGCTTATATATAGGCTTACCTATAACACTCAATCCTATTAAGTCCCATGTACTCATCCAGAAGTCTCTCAAAAGACCCTATCGAGTTTGCCTCCACCACCACTGACGGCAGCCGATTCCACTCACCCACCACCCTCGGAGTGAAAAACTTACCCCTGACATCTCCCCTGTACCTACTCCCCAGCACCTTAAACCTGTGTCCTCTCGTAGCAGCCATTTCAGCCCTGGGAAAAAGCCTCCGAGAATCCACCCGATCTATACCTCTCAACATCTCAGTAGAGTGAATACATGGTGTTACGGGGATAGGGCCTGGTTGGGATTGTTGTCAGTGCAGACTCGAAGGGCTGAATGGTCTCCTTCTGCACTGTAGTGATTGTATGATTCCAAATATACACACTAATAATGTTTTGGAGATTGAAGTAGCCAGAACTGAGAAATTTATTGATGCGCATTCAGCTGACAGCTTTCGTCTGGGTCTCTGTGTTGCCGTAATCAAAGTGGGGTGGGGGAAGGAATCATCTGAAGACAAATTGGAATTGTTTTGTTTTCAAGTGAACTGCCACAAAATAATTTTTTAGTGTGCTTCTGTGCTGTTACCCTACAACTGCATTTAAAGGGAAAATGTCATCATTAAATGATGTCCTTAGGTTGAAGCTAACACTGCAATGAAGTGACTGTGAAAATTCCCTAATCGCCACTCTCCGGTGCCTGTTCGGGTACACTGAGGGAGAATTTAGCACGGCCAATGCAACTAACCAGCACGTCTTTCGGACTGTGGGTGGAAACCGGAGCACCCGGAGGAAACCCACGCAGACACTGGGAGAATGTGCAAACTCCACACAGACAGTGACCCAAGCTGGCAGTCGAACCTGGGTCCCCGGCGCTGTGAGGCAGCAGTGCTAACCCACAGTGTGTGCCGTGACTGTGCATTGTGATCAACTCCCAGATCTGAATATAATACTCCAGTCAAGGTCATACCAGATTTTTCTGCAGATTTATTGTAACTTCCTTGCTTTTGTAATCTGTGTCCTATTTGTAAAGCTCCTGATTCTGTGTGCTTTATTAACTGCTTCCGCAACCTGCTTTGCCACTTTGAATTGCTTATGCACTGATACACCTGGGTCCCTTTACTCCTGTACACCTTTTATACACATTTGCTTTATTGTAATTTACTTCTCCTATTTCTTCCTCCCAAATTTAATCACTTCTCTAAATTTAATTTTGTCTGTCACTTGGTCATGCATTACGCTAGATTTTTATAAGTCTTGAAGTTTATCCCTCTCCTCAGCACAGTTCACGGTCTGAATCTTTAGAATAGCGGGGGGCCTGAGGGTTGGATGGGAACACATCCCTGCTGACTCAGAGAGCGCACTGCTGTTTTACTCTGTGATGGGCAATTGATTGACATGTATGTCGTGGGTCCCAGGGTGTGGAATGTAGGGAAGGATTGGGTGGGGTTAGTAAGGGGAAAGACTGGGTGGGATGGGTGGGGCGGGGGGAAATGTCTGGAGGTCACCAGGGCTGAAGGATAGGATGCCCACATTAAGAAGGGGACTTCTGATGGAGGTGCTTCCCCAACCCCTGGGGTGACATCTGCCCACTCGTCTAAAAATTGAGGTTAGGAGGAAAACAGCCCATAAGTGACCATTAATTAAGTGTCTCAATTGGGGAAAGGGCGGGCTTCCTGCCTGAGGCTCTGCCTGTTGCAGTGAAACATCGCTGCAAGGTCTGGAAGGAATCCCATCTATGCAATTTCCCTCCACCTCAGACCCCACTGGGGGGAGTGTAAAATTCCAGCCCACAACTCTTCTGGTCTGCAAATTTTGAAACTTTACCCTTTATACCCCAGGTCCAGGTCCTTTAATATCTTTCAAGAAAAGCAGAGACCTAACACACACTAGGAAAGCTCAGTAACCATCTTCCTCCATTTCCAATTGGAAAACAACCATGCACCGCGATGGTCAGTTTCCTTTCTCTCAGCCATTTTTGTGTGTCAGCTGCTACTGCCCCTTTTGTTTCATGACCTCCAAATTTTCTGGAAAACCATTTAAAAGACACTTTATCAAACGCCTTTGAAGTCTTTGTACACCATAACACCCACATTACCCTCCCAAGTTCTTCAGAAATAAGAGCGAAGTAGGCCATTTGGACAATGAAGCCTGCTCTGCCATTCCGTAAGATCATGGCTGATTTAATTGTGACCTTAACTCCGCTTTCCTGCCTTCCCTCATAACTTTTGACTCCCTTGTGGGTCAAAATTGTGTCTAACCTAGCCTCCACTGCTCTCTGGGGAGGAGAATTCCAAAGACCAACGAGTCTTTGTGTCCTCCTCACAACTTGCTTTCCTTCCTAAGTTTGCATCATCAGCAAATTTGGCCACAATACAGTCTGTCCCATCATCTAAGTCATGAATACAGATGTTAGATTGTTGAGAGTTGTAAACACTTGTCAAAATTAGGGGTTTCCTAAATAAGACAGAGATGAGGAGGATTTTTTTCTCAATGGGTCATTCATCTTCAGAACCCATTGCTAACCTGATAATGATCCAATTATCCAGACTCCCTTTTCTTGTTAGTTAGCCAATTCTCCATCCATGCTAACGTACCATGATCTCTCATCTTGTGCAGTAATGTTTTATGTGTTCAATGTCTTTTGGAAATCCAAATACATCTACTGGTTCCCCTTTATCTCCCCTGCTTGTTGCATCCTCAAAGAACTTGAATAGATTTGTCAAACACTACTTTCCATTGGCTCTGCCTGATTGTATGGTGATATTCTAAATGTCCTGCAACTACTACCTCTTTCACAATGGATTCCGGCATTTTGCCAGTGACAGATGTTAGGCTAACAGGCCTTGCAGTTGCCCGCTTTCTTTCTCCCTCCTTTCTTGAACAGAGAGTGTTACATTTGCAGTTCTGCAATCTGCTGGAATCTTTCCAGTATTCCGGAAATTTTGATAGATTACCCCCAATGCACCCCCTCTGCAGACCCTGGGATGTAGAGCATCAGTTTCAGGGGCTTTGTCAGTCTCTAATCCCATTGGTTTTCCTCACCCTTTATTCACTAATGATCGTAATTGTATCAAATTACTCTCCCTTTTTGGTTCCTTCTTTTCTACTATTTTTGGGATCCTTTTAGTTCCTTCTGCAATGAAGAATATGTGAAATACTTGTTCAAAGTCTTTGCCAATTCCAATTGTTTCCCGTTATTATTCCCCAGTCTCACCCTTGAAGAGACCGATGTTTATTGTTGCCCTCTCTTCCTTATATACTTAGACAATAAGACCATAAGATATAGGAGCAGAGTTAGGCCATTCAGCCCATTGAGTCTGCTCTGCCATCCAATCATGGCTGATATGTTTCTCAACCCCATTCTCTTGCCTTTACCCCGTAACCTTTGACCCCATTAGCAATCAAGAACCTATCTCTTTCTTAAGTACTCAACCTGCACTTAACCTTAAGAGAATCCTGAACCAGGACTTCCAAGCCCCTTTGCACTTCTGATTTCTGAATTCTCTCCCCATTTAGAAAATAGTTTACTCCTATTCTTCCGACCAAAGTGCATAACCTCAGATTTTCCCACGTTGTATTCCATCTGCCACTTCTTTGCCCACCCTCCTAACCTGTCCAAGTCCCTCAGCAGCCTCCCTGACTCCTCAAAAGTACCTGTCGCTCCACCTATCTTTGTATCATCTGCTTGTAGAGGCTTTTACTCTCCTTTGACCTTTCTTGCTAGTTTTCTCTCGAACTCAACTTTCTCTTTTTCTCAGCCATACTTTTCTAAAATTCTCCCAATCTTCTGGCCTGCCACTAATTTCTGCTGTGGAGATGCCGGTGTTGGACTGGGGTAACTCCTTAGAGTTCAACTCCTTACTAATTTCTGCAGCATTGTATGTTGCATCAACCCTCTCCCTTGCCTCATGCTTAAAAAAAACCTCAAGTAACTGAGTTGAGTGGGGTTTTTTTCCCTTAACAAGTTCATGCTGGCTTTTCATCATTTATCCACATTTGCCTAATGATTATTAATTTTGTCCCAATTATATTTTCCCACCGTCAAGGTTAAACTGACTGGTCTGTACTTGCTGAGTTTGCTCCATTTTATTTCAGAGTATTTAGTCTAAAGTTAGAAAAAAGCGTCCAAGAGTGTTGGTTGATAATGTTACTGATCATCTCAGTAAGGCAATTTGACCAATAGGAGGGAAATTGTACATGTTTAAGGCACCAAAAGAAGCCGTTTAACTGATTTTTATAAAACAATGTCATATATCACTTTTGTTCAAACTGATATTGAAATGAACAAGAAATGTTGACTCGGATGGAAAGGAATTTTAGAAGGATTACTATTTACAATGAAGAATGCCATTTGACCGACTTAGGCAGTTATAATCAGGTGCAGTGTGAGTCTGACGTCCTGTCCCATTCTCCCATCAAGCAAAACAAGGAGCCAACGAAGGGAAGGTGGGTGGTGAAGAGGAGTCTTGCTTTGCTTTTCTATTGAGTCAATTTGGGCCTTGTCATCCCATCCCAGCCACCAGTTTCACCCCGGGGTGAGGGGCAGTAAATTCTGCCCCATTTGTGCAAACATTTTGAAAGAGAAAAACAAAACCTCTTTTAAGCTTGCCTAATGGAAGATAGAACCATAAACGCTGACAGCACAGTAGGGGAACATGGGTCCATTATAACTGTGTTGGGTCTGTGAAAGAGCTTTGTTCCATATTCCCACCTTGTGACCATAAGCCTGTAAATTCCCCACCTTTCAGTTTTTGTGAAATTCCCTCTTCAAATTATTGGTGGAATCAATTCCCACCATCTTTTCAGGTAGAGTGAAAATATTTCTCCTTTTCTCCTCTCTCAATGTTTTTCCAGTGATTTTGAATCCATGACCTCCAGTTATTGGTCCATTCGCTAAAAACATCATTTCATTCTTATTTACTCCATCAAAATCTCTCATCATCTTGAAAAACATCCATTCTGTCACCTCCTAATTTGTTCCCTGTTCCGAGAAGACCAGTTCTAATCTTTCCAACCTCTCCTCGTAACTGAAGTCCCTCAGCCCTGGTAACATGGTGATAGGCTTCTGCTGTACCCTTTCCACAGCCTTTACTTCTTTTAAGAAGTGTAATGTCCAAAATATTTCTAACTGAGACCTAACCATGAGAGTTGGAAGATTCTCCTTGCTTTCACATTCTATTCCTTTATTTACAGGCCCAGGTAGGGGAGGCAGTGGTGTAGTGGTATTGTTGCGAAACCAGTAATCCAGAGACCTGGGGTAATTCTCTGGAGACCTGGATTCGAATCCCACCATGGCAGATGGTGAAATTTGAATTCAATAAAAATCTGGAATTAATGATGACCTTATCGATTGTCATAAAGACCCATCTGGTTCCTGACCTGGTCTGGCCTACATGTGACTCCAGATCCACAGCAATGTGGTTGATTCTTAAATGCCCTTGGCGATGGGCAATAAATGCTGACCCAGCCAGCGATGCCCACATCCCATGAATAAATTTTAAAGAAACTCCCATATGTTTTTCACCACACGGACTGCAGTGGTTCAAGAAGGCAGCTCACAACCATCTTCTTGAGGGCAATAAGGGGTGGCCAATAAACTCTGGGCAATAAACAGTGATGCCCACTTCCCATGAATTGTTTGCACTATTAGTTTGCCCTTCTACCTTTTAAGGATTTGTGTAAATGGACACCAAGGTCATTTTACCCTTTTCAAAATCATACCATTTATAGCTTACTATCAGTGTCCCAGAACTGGAGATTATTTTTCAGCCACAATTACAGCAGGCTGAGGCAGACAGAATTGAATTATCAACAACCTACATTGTACTTGATCTTATTGTTTCAGTTTCCCTCAGAAATAAAACTCCAATTGAATGGAGGATGTCAAAGCAAAGGCAACACTGAATCTAAAATTAGAAACCTGTTCCACAAATATAATTTTTCTTTTATCTTCCTTAGCCCTCTTGGGCTTTGTCTGCCCCATCTTATGCAGCAATAAGATAGCAAGCAAATAACCACACTGGCGTTAAAAATTCATTGTTTGCAGGGACATCAGAACATTGAACCTTTCCATGTGTAACACTGCAGTGTACATACCCATGGAGCCACCATGCTAAATCTCAATAAATAACATACTATGAAAAGTACTGGAAACATAGAGGGGGCAATCTTACCAAAAAATGTCTAAGTCCACGACCGGTGTGTAAAAGGGAGAGTTTCTGATTTGTTTTTTGGCAAGTTCAAATCTGCAACCTTATCCATTTAGAGTAAAAAAACCCATCAGAAATGGTTTCTCGCCTGTAGGGGAGGGAGCACGGCTTAAATTGCCTGAATGCTGGCTGAGAGCAGCAGAGGGCACAATTGCGCATGTGCAGGTCTCTAGCAGTAGAGTCCTGCTGCTCTCAGCCAGCCTAAACAAAGCAGCTCGCCCCCTCTAGGCTCCCATGGGGGCCTGCAGCCCATTCCATTCTAAGCACATGCAAACTTAATTTAAATAAATTATTCAGCCCCAAGCTGGAAATGGGCGGGAGGCTGATCGCGCCGATATCCAGTGCCGGAAAGATCGTGAGTGATGAGAAATCGGGTGTGAACATGATTTCTCGGCTCTCGCGCGATCTTACCAGCTTGCCCCGCCCATCAGCCAGCAGGACGCAATGGTAAGATCACTGCCAGAACCACTTTGTGTTTTGTTGTGGGTTTTAATTCCTATCACTTCCATTAATGCAGTATTCCAATAACTAGTAAGCAGTGAACGATGTATTGTCTTACTTGAATCATGATTTATTCCCTCTACCCACACTCATGGCCCCCACAAGCAAAACACACCAGGGATTTGTCTTGTGTTTGTTTGCTTGCTTCTCTGAATAATCTGTTGCTGAAGAAAATGACCAGCTGTGGTGTACAAACCAGGAAGTTGCTGGTTCGATTCTTGCTTTCAGTTGAGCTGCCAGACCCCAGTTGGAGTATTTACAGGGATTCTATAATTTGGTGAGAGAGGAGAAAAATTTGACACATTCTTGCTCCTGACCACTGTTTCTGGAAGTATGCGAGTGTCAATAATCAGAAGGACTCTGCTGTGAACTTTCCCAATTGTTAAATCACCTGCCAGTATTCACTGCTCTCATAAGAATGACCACTTCAGTGAGATTCTGAAAAGTTGTTGGTGCAATTTATACTAGTTTAAAGTTTGTTTATTAGTGTCACAAGTAGGATTGTATTAGCACTGCAATGAAGTTATTGTGAAAATCCCCTCGTCACCACACTCAGGCGCCTGTTCAGGTACACTGAGGGAGAATTTAGCATGGCCAATGCACATAACCAGTCTTTCAGACAATGGGAGAAAACCGGAGCACCCGGAGGAAACCCACGCAGATGCATGCAGACTCTGCACAGACAATGACCCAAGCAGTTCCAGCCACCCTATTGTAGAAAGGATATTATTAAACTAGAAAGAGTGCAGAAAAGATTTATTAGGATGCTACTGGGACTTGATGGTTTGAGTTGTAAGGAGAGGCTGGATAGACTGGGACTTTTTCTCTGGAGCAAGAAGGCTGAGGGGTGATCTTATAGATCCTATCAAATAATGAGTGGCATAGATCAGCTAGATAGTCAACATCTTTTCCCAAAGGTAGGGGAGTCTAAAACTAGAGGGCATAGGTTTAAGGTGAGAGGGGAGAGATACAAAAGGATCCAGAGGGGCAATTTTTTCACACACACGGGGTGAGTGTCTGGAACAAGCTGCCTGAGGTAGTAACAGAGGTGGGTACAATTTTGACTTTTACAAAGCGTTTAGAAAGTTACATGGGTAAGATGGGTATAGAGGGATATGGGCCAAATGCAGGCAATTGAGACTAGCTTAGGGGTTTAAAAAAAAGGGCGGCATGGACGAGTTGGGCTGAAGGGCCTGTTTCCATGCTGTAAACCTCTATGACTATAAGCTGGGAATTGAACCAGGATCCCTGGTGCTGTGACCATTGTGCCACCGTGCTACCTTCTTGTTGACCAAGGTTCACACCTAATGTGTGCCAACATTTGTTGGAAATCTTGAGGTTTGGGATTTCTCAGAATTAGTTGTATTATTGGAGTTCACTCTTTGTTAAAAAAAAAAGAACATTTGTAATTTTTTATGCCACCATAGTAAATGTATCTTTGCACAGAGCAACCTATTCTTAATTATGGCATTGGTTTTGTGAATCCTAGATATTGCTTCACTGAGATGATGTAAATACGTTGTACAAATTATACATTTAGTCGAGCATATGCTCCCTACGAAGGAATCAAATGCTTTTCATTTCCTTTCCTATCACAGGTGTGGACCAGAAACCACTGTTTATAGTGAGCTTTTCCTCTGGGGTAAAGACTTTGCAGCCTTCATTAGCCATCAACATTAGTCATATTATTGTTGCCTTCTCCCTGTTTCTCTTTCTTCATTTTGAATCATAGAATCCAGACAATGCAGAAGGAGGCCATTCTGTCCATTTAGCCTGCACCAAAAACAATCCCACCCCAGGCCCTATCCCTAATCCCTCTAACCTCCACATCCCAGGGTAATTTAGCATGGCCAATCAACCTAACCCGCCCATCTTTGGAATGCCAGGTGCCTTGTTTGTCTCATTGTGCCAGTCGAAGTGTGTGTAAGCATGCATAACAGCTAGAAATGCACACTCCACTGTCATTACGACACTGGTCCGGGGAACCATGCAATTTGAATGTTATATTGAGGTGTACGATCTATTGAAGATTTTCGAATGTGAAGTGAGGAAAAAGTAGAAATTGCCCAACGTTTGAATTGAGGGTGGGGTGGGTTAATAAAATGATCCTACTCTCAACAGGAAAGAATATTGAGAAAATGAAATCAATTTACCTATGCTGCAGCTGTTCCTCGAGCTTTCTCCTGCTGCTTTGATTGAAATGAATGTAATTTATTTTTCCACATAACAGAGTTGCCAAGGTCAGACCATTGAGATCACCAAGAACTTTGGACCACAGTAACATAGATTGCAAACCAATTGAAATGAATGGAGTTGAGCTTTTTTTTTTAAACAACGATACACCGGAAAATCATTTCCTTTTTAAAAAAAACATTGACAGTCGTTGAAAATAAGTGAGATTTGACAGGCTTTGACACAGACAGGCGGATAACACATTTCACACATCCACACAGAGGTTAACCAGGTCTGTAAAGGGAGCAGTTGGAACATTGCCGCTTATGTTCGCCTTCTGCCTCAGTTAATAGTGAGCGGCAGTGACAAATTTTGTCTTTAAAATGCGTACCTTCACTGGGCCAGACTGTTGCAATAATTTCTTCAAGAACCTTGCGTAACTTTGCCCTGTCTGATACAGCCTTGACTGACACCTAGTGGCGAACCTGCTAGCTTTTCTCCAATGTGAAACCTGACGCTTGTAAATTGGAGCAGTGTAAATTAATTCTTGCAGTGGGTGTTGGGTATCTGTTGTGATTATTGCCCCTGTCTGTCCACCTGATATCTCTGATATTTATTCAATTCAGTCAAAATGCAAAAAGTTGCAAAATACTGATCTCAGAAGGTCATCAAGATATTTTTGATAATTATAAGTTAAAAGAAGGGGTGTGTGTTCATCAGGGTGGGGATGAAATAGAATGATGTGCCTGGTGCTGTAACATGTGGATATCTGTGAGATGGAGGCTCACCTGTCAGTGTTTTGTATCGTTTCCATGAAGCTGTGAAAACATAACTGAAACCTGGTAAAGACTCGCTGTTGTATTGTTTTCAGCTGCATACGTTGGCATTGGCCGCGATACACTTCCACATATACTGTCAGCCATCTGGTAACTTCTCAGTTGGCAATTGTTCACGTGTGAAGTTTTGAACAGGATGTGCCAGTAGACTGTTTGTTTGAATGAGGTTGCAGCTCGATCCTGCTTTCCTCTGATGGGTCCTTTGGATAGCAACCGGGAATGGTACCTACGGATAATTTTTAGTCTCCGAGTCCACAGTCAGTGCAGCACTGGGGACAGATAGTTGAGTTCACCCAATTCAGAACTGCGGGGAAAATGAAGACTTTCTTCCCCTCAGTCCTCAGAGGAGCTGTGATATGTTATTACGCACCTAGTATACTGTTTTGGGAAAGGGAATGTGATGAAAGCAGAGTTTCAACATGTGCCAAATATAGACAGTTTCTGTATTATGTTTTCTGTATGATTTGGGCTGGTTAGAAGTCCCAACTTAGTACGCTCTGACATTGGCCTAGCTCTCCACATTGTTTTTATGCCCCTAAACCTCACCTTCACCCACTCCCCATGCCTCCTCATGCATCCATGCCATCTCCAGCTGTCCTAATATCCCCATGCCACTTCCACATTCCTCCTCCTCCCATGCCATCTCTATGCCCACTCATATCCCCATTCTTCTTTTATAGCCTATGTATCCTTCCCACTGCTGTCCTGACCTGTCTAAAATTTTGCGGGAAAGATAGGTGAAGTTTGGGGCTGCTCTCTCACCCACCCTTGCCCTTAAGTGGCTATTAATTGATTTGCTTCCCACCTGGTCTCAACTTTGAGGCTCGTGAGAGGAATTCTGGGATAAGGGGAGAGGCCTAGCTGGTAACCTTGTTTGAACTTTGGGTGAGAAAAGGGGATGTCTATCCCTGAAGTGGCCTTTCCGTCTTGTGACTGTCCACACTGGATTGCAGAATACAGAATCTGGGGATTGCTTGTAGTCTTGGTCCACTCTGTTAAATAGCTGTGGGATTGGTGGAGATACATTCCCCATTGACTCTTTGGGTGATGGGGTGGAAAACCCCACAATCTGAAAAATCCTTCACCATGGTGACACAGTGGTTAGCACTGCTGCCTCACAGCTCCAGGGACCCGGGTTCAATTCCGACCTCGGATAGCTGCGTGTATGTCGCTTGCATGTTCTCCCCATGTCTGCATGGGTTTCCTCCCACACTCCAAAGATGTGTGGGTTAGGTGGATTGGCCATGCTAAATTGTTCCTTGGTCTTCCAAGATGTGTAGGTTAGAGAGGTTAGCGAAGTAATTATGTGGGATTACGGGGATAGGGCCTCGGTAAAATGCTTTGTTGGAGAGTCGGTGCAGGCCGGATGGCCTCCTTCAGCACTGTAGGGATTCTCTGATTCTAGGTGGATTGGCCATGTTCAATTGCCCCTTGTTGTGAGGGGGATTAGCAGGGTAAATACATGGGGTTACGGGGATAAGACCTGGTTGGGATTGTTGTCGGTGCAGGCTCAAAGGTCTGAATGGCCTCCTTCAGCGCTGTAAGGATTCTATGATTCACATGAATTGATTGTACTTTTAGATTTGTTAAAATTTAAAAATAAAACTTGTCCTTGCTTATTGAGCCTCCTTTGCAGGCACCTTCCTTGATCCAGTTAAAATAAGTGGTCTGGCTCCTGGTAAAATGTTCCATTTTGTCACAATATTATGATTGAGCAGCCGAGTTCAAGTGCCAAAGCCAATAGAACAGGTTGCAACCAAGGCTAAAATGAGTTTGGGAACGAGACTTCAAGGTAAATTAGAAGATAATGATTAGATGACACCAAATTCAGCTTTTATGAGCCAAGAGGCAGTGAAAACAAGGACCGACTTAGGGAAGTAAGGAGTTCATAGTTTTGAGTAATAGACCAAGGGAGAATTCTTTTTTATTGCATTAAGGTGTAAGGACTGTCATTTAGCTCGTCCAATCCCTTTCTCGGGGTATATCACATTTAGCGGTCTGAAAAATTGCACATATTGCTCGGTGAGATTGAGTGATGGATTCATCAGGATTTGAATGTGTTACCATAGAGATGTCAGATCAAGGCTTACCCACAGTGCCTCCTTCCTGCAATGCTGATGCATGATGCTTCGACAAATAAAATTTATTTACTGCTAGGCATTTTGCAAAGTGCCAGTAATTCTATTGCGGTCCTACTTCAATATTATCTGACACTCATCCTGCGATACAGTCTAATAATTAGCAGAAAAATGAGTTCAGACGCCTTGGTAGTTTGTCAAGAAATGTTACCTTTGGGGTGAGGGTTTGTGCAAAGTGCAAGTCAATGAGCAGGAGGCATGGTCTGCTTTCATCAGATCTAATTACATTTGCACCCAGTATATATTTACCTGGGGTACATGAAAATAGATTGGGAATTGAACAGTAGAAAAATCGCCATGGAGGTTTGTGTATATGAATACAGCACCTCTTGTTTTATCAGCATCTTGGTCCCAAGCAGTGATGAGGGAGTAACTACTCAGCAATGCCTGTCAGTGATCAATTATAAAATGACTCCCCAATGGTTGATCAGTGTAATTAATGCTCACTTTGAGATAAAGACTGGTTGTAGGATCCGCACACTCCGGAGGGAGACTCTGTCTCGCGTTTCATTAGGTTGCTCAGTATGGCTTCAGCGGGTGACTATAAATAAAACCTGCAGAATGCCCTTGAAGAACAATTTGATCTGTGTGTTAAGCCGTGTATAAAGTCAGGCTTTGCTGACTTCAGTTGGGAGTTTGTTGTGCGGTTGAACCAAATCACTCGTTTTCTCAATAACATGTACCTCAGCTGATCTTAATAAAACCAAACGGGCTGAATCTTCCCAAGGGTGACAATCGTCGTCAGATTCCCATTCCGCTCCTACTTTTCTGTGCCGGACCGTGCCGGAGTTCAGCGTTTCTTGCCGGGATTTCCAACCGATAGGTTGGTGAGGTCAAGCTGGGAGGTCAGCGGGGAGTTGCCGGGGGGGGGGGGGGGGGGGGAGGGCTGGTCAGGGTGAACAATTGGGGTTCAGTTGAATAGTTACCCATGAGTTACACTCGGATTTTTCTGTCTAACATTTCCTTGGTAACAATCCAGATTTCTACAAAAGCCATGACTACCTGCACATTGGGACCAGATCTTTTTCCATACCCTAGCTATGACTAACACTACATTCTGCACCCTCTCCTTTCCTTCTCTGTGTTTTGATTTGATTTGTTGTCACATGTATTAGTGTACAGTGAAAAGTATTGCTTCTTGTGCGCTATACAGACAAAGCATATCACACATAGAGAAGGAAAGGAGAGAATGCAGAATGTAGTGTTACAGTCATAGCTAGGATATAGAGAAAGATCAACTTAATGCAAAGTAGGTCCATTCAAAAGTCTGATGGCAGCAGGGAAGAAGCTGTTCTTAAGTCGGTTGGTACATGTCCTCAGACTTTTGTATCTTTTTCCTGATGGAAGAAGGCGTAAGAGAGAATGTACTCTATGTACTCTGTGAACTCTATATACTCATATGTACTCTATGAACGGTATGCTTTGTATCGCGCGCAAGAACCAATATTTTTCTCTGTATGCTAATACATGTGACAATAATAAATCGAATCAAAATCAGATGGCAGGAACTCCCAAGTCCCAACAGGCTTCTGAGTTTCCCCACACTTGTAGATTGAGAGTGGGATGCACTTACGTAGAGCTGCATCTGTAAGTTCTTTGGGCTGAGGAATGACTAAATGCACCTGTGCATAAAGAAGAACAGTACAAAAAGCCAGGACAGGTAACTGGGAGCACCATGACGAAGAAGAGTTCCAGGCAGGGTACAGGGAGAGGTCCCAGAAGAAGAATTGGAATGAAGGCAAAGGTCCCAGGTCAGTTAAACAGAGATCAGCAGAGAAACAGGCTTCAAAACAGGAAGAGAGCTGCAGGTTGCAGGATTTAAGTGAAGAGGGTGCAGCGGAAGCTCTGGCAATTGAACAGGGCTCAGGAGAAGCCTTGGAGATCCATGAAGGCAGCCTAAGGATGGTGCTGCGGGCCATTGGGGCAAAGGTACCCCTTTGGAGAAGTAGTGTCCTGCTCGGCACAGCTGAAGAGCTGAGGTTGTGTTACAATTGTGAGGTTGTGAAATGGTGCTTGATTGCATACTCGGGTACCTGGTGGATCCAAATCTCAGGAATGAGAATGAAATGTTGCAAGATGGGTTGTTGTTGATGCTGTCCAAGATGGACCAGCTTTCGGAGAGAATACCCAGGCTGGATCTTTAAAAGAGATGAAGTGAATCCTTGGTTGAGATTTGTTGATTCAGTGCTACCAATGACTGTGTAGGTTGTTGAGAAATCCATGGACTCTATCTTGTTTGTATCTGCCATTTATTGTGTGGTGTGTTTGAAGGCTGTTTGCTTATTAATTCATTTGTACCTCACATTTACCCTGAATGTTGGAGTATAAGATAGATATTGTTTTATCTTTCTGTGTACAGTAAAATTTTTGTGTTTGTTCAAAACCTGTGGAATCTCGTGGCTTTGCTCACTGAGTAAGTAGCTTGAATCTCAAACTTTGCCTAACGTTACTGGTCCCTAACTGGATACCAACAATTTTGGGGTCTGCTTTAGGATCACACGATAAGTAACAACTGCCCTAAGTCTCTGGGTGAGATTATCTCCAATATTGGCAAAGGCCAATGTTGGCTGGGAAAGGCAGTGTCGAGACTGCAGATGGCAATAGCACCTTTTTCTACCATATTATAATGAGGTTCTCGACAATGCACCAGAAAAACATGGTCCGCCACTGAGGGGGAAAGAGGATGACCATTTCTTGCTATTGTGCCAATATGAAATGTGACTTTGCTGGTCTCGCAATATTTTCAACTCTCGTCCTGTAGGAGGGAATAAACGAGGAGTCTTTGAGTCCGTGTCAGGCTTCAGAAAAGCTGTTTTATTTCCACAGGCATGAGGGAGAATTGGCCCGAACCCTGTGAAGTCCAGTCTGTACCTAGGCTGATTCTGAAGATACAAAGGCTGTGCACATTACTTATATTGTTCTCTGGGGTTCAGAATATTGTCATACAGGATATCATTGATACGAATAGCTTGAATTGATTATAGTTGATCACATTAGGTGGGTCTATTGTCTTGGGTCCTTCATGTTAATCGATTGTGTCCGGCTATCCTTGTCTATCTGTTTTGTGATACAAAAGCGTTGTGTGTTATAAATAGGTTTTGATGGTGTGATAAACGTCCCACATCCTCAGTTTCTATGAACAATGGCTTCTCTAGACTCAGTGGAGCCTTGCTAATCAGTAACGATCCTGCGTTGTTAGCCAAGGCCTTGAAATGATCTCACCTGTAGAGTAACTGTACTGGCAGTCTGAGATGTTAATTGAGTATGTCAGCTCGCAGTTACAGTGGATCCTGTGTTTTAACCCTTTCTTAGACATTCCTTTTCCTGCTGTTACATACACACCTTGGGTTTGCCCTAGTACTGGATTCTGCCCTACTACATCAACAACATGTTCCGACAGGAGTGGGAAACCTCAGCATCTAACAGAGTTGGAGACTTTTTCGGAGAGTCCTGGGGAGCAGGGGAATTGTGCCTCAGAAGTTCAAACTTCATGGGCTATTCCCCCGGAACGCTTGAGGACTCCTGAAGGGTCCCAAAGTACATCTGGTCTCCCATGATCCAGACACTGGAAGATCTGAGCCACTGTGTGGGTCAGAAGGGTTTATTACAGCATGGCGACCAATAATTTTGAAAGATTGGCCATTCTGAGATTGCCATTTTCTTTAATTGGTTCTTGGCTGACCAATCACAGAAGCCCTTTGAGCAGTTTAATTTATTACTGCATACTTATTTGTCCATTTGTTAGGTACAACACAGATGTGTTCAAAAATTTGCAACGTGTAAAGTGAAAGTACGTTCCTGGCATGTGAGTGTCACTAGCAAGATCACTATTTATTGCCCATCCCTAATTGCTCTTGAGAAGGATGGTGGTGAGTGACCTTGTTGAGCCATTGCATGAGTCTGTGGTGTATAGATTCTCCCACTGTGGTGTTAGAGAGTTTCAGGATTTTGACTCAGCGACAACGAAGGAACAGCGATTTATTTCCAAATCAGAATGATGTCTGATTTTGAGGGGAACTTGGAGGTGATGGTATTCCCTCGCAACTGCTACCCAACCACCAGGTAGAGGCTGTGGGTTTGAGATGTGCTGACTCCTCAAAGCCCTGGCAAGCAATGCATCTTGTAGATGGCAAGATGGCCTTGGTGGGAAGGAGTGAATGTTTAAGCTGATGGAGTTCATTAAGTGAGCTACTTTGTCTTGATGTTGTCAAGCTTCTTCAGTGCCACTGACAGGCCTTCAAAATG
Organism: Mustelus asterias; assembly: GCF_964213995.1. Lineage (NCBI taxonomy): Eukaryota > Metazoa > Chordata > Chondrichthyes > Carcharhiniformes > Triakidae > Mustelus > Mustelus asterias. The sequence goes on along the minus strand of NC_135827.1, from coordinate 8,593,604 downwards.
ATCTTTTTTTTTCTAGCTTTTTAGCTGCAGCAGATACAGGTGGAAAAGATAAATGAACACAACATAATGATAGTATCATTTTAAAAGAGCACACTGGAATCAATGGCCCTAAGCCACAAAACAGTATGGCTTTAGAAGAAGGGCGGCTATGGGGATACGTTGGACTCTGAGGTTCAACTCCACAGGATGTGTCTTTTTTTCTTTTCAAACAAATTCCCATCCAGAAGCCAGACCAGTTGACAGGAATGTGCACAGTGGTTAGCACTGCTGACTCACAGCACCAGGGACCCGGATTCAATTCCCGGCTTGGGTCATTGTCTGTGCGAGGTTTGCACATTCTCCCCGTATCTGTATGAATTTCCTCCGAGTGTTCCAGTTTCCTTCCACAGTCCAAAGATGTGCAGATGTGGTGGAGTGACCATGCTAAATTGTCCCTTAGTGTCAGGGGGATTAACAGGGTAAATTCATGGGGTTATGGAGTGGGATTGTTGTCGGTGCAGGCTCGCTGGGCCCGAATGGCCACCTTCTGCACTGTAGGGATTCTATGATCTATATATCTGTGTAATAGGCAAATCCTGTGGTACCAGGCCACAGACCAGGACTGGGTTGGTTTTATGTTTATTTTGGGGTAGAGATCATTGTGAATGGATGGGGATGATGGATGAAAACAAGTACATGGTCAGCTTGATGGTCTTGGAGGGAACATTCCTGCTTCTCCTGGTCCACAAGCAGTGCTGTTAATCGCACGTCCCTGAGGACCCAGTCCTTCTCCCTCCCTTTTAATTTTTGGGTTGCCTCAGGCTTAGGACATCTTGCCAACTTGCGTTGAAAATACATAAAATATAAAATAAACTACTTCAAAGTGAAAACATGCAGCCTCTTGAGAATGGATTGGTCCTCCTCATCCTGTCTCCATTAGACTGGGATTGGGCAGGCTGGAGACACAGAGGGCAGAACTTTCCTGTCTCGCCCGCCATGGGGATCACAGCGGGCAGGACAGGACCATGTAAAGGTCCGTTGACCTCGGGTAGGAATTTCTGGCCTTGGGGCGAGCGCGGCCAGAAAATCCCGCCCAAAATGTTCAGATTTTTAAATATTTAACTTTCCATCCAACTGAAACCCACCCCTTAGATTATTGATGTTCATTCATTCTTGAATCTCTATCCAAGATGTCCCAGTGCAATATTTTACCAAGAGTCCAAAGATGTGTGGGTTAGGTGGATTGGTCATGCTAAATTGCCCCTTAGTCTCAGGGGGACTAGGAGCGTAAATATGTTGGGTTAGGGGGAGAGGACCTGGGTGGGATTGTTGTCAGTGCAGTGCAGGCTCGATGGACCAAATGGCCTCTTTTTGCAATGTAGGATTCCATGATTCATAGACATGAAGACTTGATCACTCATTGGTGCCAAGAACCTGCTTTTAAAGTCTCCCTTCTTCAAGCCCTCATCACTTTTTTAAAGCTCGGTTTATTCTGAAGTCAAAGTCACAATTGTGTGCTGATGTATTTTTAATCTGTCTTAAATTAAATGCCAACTAATATAGCTGGAGTTCCAGTGAATCTGATCTCTTATCCAACTTCAAGCAAAACTTTTCCAGAGCAGTTTTCTTTTTAATATGTTTGCCAACTGTGAAAAATTGAGCAAAGAAACAGCAGATCCACACAACTATTTCTTTATCCGGCTTTTCTTTGCATTATGCTTTAAATTGTAACACTTGACTCCAAGCGTAAATCAAATGCATAGGTTTCCAGTGAACCAGATTGATTCTAATTTGCTCCCATTACATAGAACTTCTGATCCAGACATAAAATGGTGCGTGCTCATTTGTATTTTCATTGTTCACCACAGCCAATCTCATCAATCCGGGCCAGCATGTCTTTGTCATCTGTCACACATCAACAGTTTGAGCTTTTGCAGTTAGCATGCACTAAATGTGATGAGGTACAATTATAGCAAACTGTTTCGTATATCCGAAATAACTGCAAGAACAAAAAAAAACCCATTGCAAAAATGCTTTTCAAGGATGAACTGCTTTTATCAACCGAATTACATCTAGTGTATGTGCTGTCCTTGACCAAAGAAGATAACACATTTATCATAAAAGCAAAACACTGCGGAGGCTGGAATCTGAAACAAAAGCAGAAAATGCTGGAAAATCTCAGCAGGGCTGACAGCAGCTGTGGAGAGAGAATGGAGCCGACGTTTCGCATCTGGATGCCCCTTTGTCAGAGCTAAGACTTGAAACGTTGGCTCTATTCCCTCAGGCCTGCTGAGATTTTCCAACAATTTTCTTGTTTTTGTAATGCATTTATCAAGTATTTTCTTTTCCTCGGAGAGTACCTCAGTAACTTTTAAGAAAACAAATCAGAGGGCAGAATTTTCCCGTCCCGCTGGCCATGGGAATCGTAGCGGACCAGGGCGGATCATGCAAAGGTTCGTTGGCAGGATTTTCCGGTCTTGGGGCTAGCACGGCCAGAAATTACCACCCATAGAACCCCCTACAGTTCAGGAGGAGGCCATTTGGCACATCAATTCTACACCAATTCTCACCCAAGCTTACCCCATGACCCCACATATTTACCCCGCTAATCTCCCTAACCTACATCTATCTCGGGAGCCTAAGGGACAATTTAGCATGGCTAATCAACCTAACCTGCACATCTTTGGACTGTGGGAGGAAACCGGATGAAACACATGCAGACATGGGGAGAACGTGTAAACTCCACACACACACAGTCACCCAAGGTCGGAATTGAACCTGGGACCCCGGTGCTGTGAGGCAGCAGTGCTAACCACTGGCAGCTAATTTTCTTTACTGAATATATTCAGGTCTGCATCTCGTTCACATTAATGATTGTGTATACACATATTTTATCACTCACTATCTGTGTGTTTTTAGAAGGATTACATTAGGTGCATAGATTGAAGCAGTGTTGGTTTTGGCGTTATGATAATATTGTCTGTTTTGCATAAGACAATTATGTTAACCATCCAAAATAGAGCAATGTCAGGTAGGCTGTTGTACGGTGTAGTCCATGTAAGGGGCTTTCTATTTCGTGACTTTATGTGATAGGCTTCAAGGGAAAGTACTTTGCTAAACAGAAAGTAAATACTTTCTGAAAAAGTAGATTATTCCACCGACAATGCACGAGTGTCTCCTCCATTGTTAATCTGAAAAATTACATAAACAAAGTGATTCATAAAGTAATATTGGCACAATGATATCATCATGGTTGTTCCTCAGGCATTATGCTCACCCTTTGTGAAATAAACTGGTCTCACCTTAAGATGAAATCAGCCTATGTGTTAACCTTGCTCATTGAGCACAATGTGCTGAGAGGTGGCAGTGCAAGAGCAGCGGCTCTGAAAGGGCTTCTGCCCTTCACCACATAACAGTCTTGCGAATGAAGTGAGGGAGAAGTGACAGGTTGGACTAACTGCACATTGTGGAAGGGGAAAGTGCCACGGGACACCGCTTTGAATATGACTGCAGCACGCCTCTTTAGGGATCCTAAATGTGTGAGATTTGTGATGCTGTGCGGTGTGCTGACAGCACTCTTTCAATGAGGCAGGTTATGCTTCTTGTATTCACTTAGGATCCATTGCGTTGTGTGGCACCGTCACTCAACTAAATGGATAGATTCAGAACAGATCTAGCACCCTGAAACTGGGCTTCCGTGAGATGCTGTGGGCCAGAAACATATTCCACTGCAATCTGTGACCTCATGGCTTGACATGTCCATCTCTCCAACATTATTGTCAAGTCAGGCAGCGATCCCAGTTTGGTGAGGTGTGCAGCACCATCCTCAAGAGCGATGTCTTTGTTCCTTCACTGTCGCTGGGTCAAAGTTGTGGTCCTCCCTTCCTTACAGCACTCCACCTATACCACAGCAGGTTCAGAAGGTGATTCACCATCATTTTGTCAATTCCATTCAAGTTTGGTAATAAATTGCTGGTCTTGCCAGCAATGCTTACATCCCATGAATAAATCATAGAATCTACAGTAAAGAAGGAGGCCATTCGGCCCACTGAGACTGTGCCGACAACAATACCACCCAGGCCCTATCCCCGTAACCCCACATATTTAACCCGCTAATCCCCCTAACCTACACATCTTGGGACACTAAGGGGCAATTTAGCATGGCCAATCAGTCCAACCTGCGCATCTTTGGACTGTGGGAGGAAACCGGAGCACCCGGAGGAAACCCACGCAGACACGGGGAGAACATGCAAACTCCACACAGACAGTGATCCAAGGCCAGAATTGAACCCGGGTTCCTGGTGCCATGAAGCAGCAGTGCTAACCACTGTGCCACCATAAAGATATAAGGTGGGATTTTATGGCCTCGCTCATCCCGAAACCATAAAATCCCACCCGAGGTCAATGGACCTTTTCGTTTTCCGCTCCTTGCCCGCTCCGGTTCCCGTGGCATGTGGGGCAGTAAAATTCAGGCCAAATTGTCCGATTGCAAAACCGAAGGCAGCGGGGACGATGCTTTATTGATTTGTTTGCTCTGCCCATGTGAAATTGTGTTTTAGCTGCGTTGTACAAATATGTCTAGTGAAATTGTCTTTTATGAGCCTGAGAAGAACATAAAAACATAAGAAATAGGAGCAGGAGTAGGCCATCTAGCCCCTCGAGCCTGCCCCGCCATTCAATAAGATCATGGCTGATCTGATAGTGCTTTAGTTCCACTTACCCGCCCGCTCCCCATAACCCTTAATTCCCTTATTGATCAGAAATCTATCTACCTGTGACTTAAACATATTTAACGAGGTAGCCTCCACTGCTTCAATGGGCAGAGAATTCCAGAGATTCACTACACTCTGAGAGAAGAAGTTCCTCCTCAACTCTGTTCTAAACTGACTCCCCCTTATTTTGAGGCTGTGTCCTCTAGTTCTTGATTCCTTTCTAAGTGGAAAGAATCTCTCTGCCTCTACCCTGTCTAGCCCCTTCATTATCTTATATGTCTCTATAAGATCTCCCCTCAGCCTTCTAAACTCCAACAAGTATAGGCCCAATCTACTCAATCTCTCCTCATAAGCTAACCCCCTCATCTCCGGTATCAACCTGGTGAACCTTCTCTATACTCCCTCCAAGGCCAATATATCCTTCCGCAAATCATCATCCTGGCTGATGGGCCAGTTGTGTGGGCAAACTTGGTTTCTGCTTCTTCATTGGAGTTATCTTTTACACTCAGACAATGCTGCCAGCGACATAATGCCCAATTGTGTAAAGTGCATAAGAGCCTTTACTTAATATTGCAAATGGGATGCTTGACAAGATCGTGGTGGCAAATTGTTCCTTGTTATATTTCCCTTCTGATTGGGCCCTTGGATTTCCCATTGCGGTGCAACAGATAGCCTGGTCCCATGGCAGCTTTCCAGCCCAGTCTTATTGGCCCTTAAAATAATGGTTGCCATGTAATGAATGAATCATGCCAACTGTTGGGGTAATGAGCATTAGTGTACATGATGCAGTATCTGTGGTCACAGGCTAGCTGCATGTTGCCACAGCTGAATCCTTTCACTGTTCATGTAAGCGATTACAGTGGGGACAGGGATTTACGTTGCGACTTGTGTGCCATCAATAATGCCCTAAGCTTTGGGGAAATCCTGAAAGATGCTCCGAGTACAGGGTTCTCTTGTGATGCTGGCTGATTTTCATGAAGGAATTCATAAATATGCAGGGGAAGATGTGGCAGATATGTCTTGCTAGTTCTTGGGATGTCATTGAAGCATAAGAACCTTGCAGTTTGATATTACCTTGACTACAACTGATTGAGTTGTCCCTGGTGTTGAATTGGTTTGCATCTCTGGCTGCAGGAGCATGGGAAATTCAATAATGATCCCTTTAGGGAAACACTGGTTCATCCAGCATGAACATGAACAAACTTCGAGACATGAGGGATGAGGACATGTCGATCTGAAGAACACATTTAACTGTCTGGTATTCCACCCATTTTGATTTATATTTTACTTCAAATAGAGAAGGATATGCCCTCACTTTCTGTTCCGTGTTGTAATGATCTCCATAGACAATGAAACAAACTCTCAGAGCAAGTGATTGAGGCAAATAGTTAAGAAGCTTTCAGAAGGAAACTAGATAAGCACAAGAGGAAATAGAAAGATATGCTAAGGGGAGGCAGACGGAATGAGAGGAGATTCAGATGGAGTCTAAATGCCAACGCAGACGAGTTTGGGTAAATAGTCTGTTTCTTCGTTGTATTTTCATTATTTGTTCAAGGGATGTGAGCATCACTGATGAGATTAGCATTTATTGCCCATTCCGAATTGCCATTGGAAAGATGGTGTTGAGCTGCCTTCTTGGACCACTGCAGCCCATGAGGTATAGGTGCTGGCCGGGTGGCAGTTCCAGGTTTTTGACCCAGCAACAGTGAAGGAACATAAGAACATAAGAAATAGGAGCAGGAGTAGGCCATCTAGCCCCTCGAGCCTGCCCCGCCATTCAATAAGATCATGGCTGATCTGACGTGGATCAGTACCACTTACCCGCCTGATCCCCATAACCCTTAATTCCCTTACCGCTCAGGAATCCATCCATCCGCGCTTTAAACATATTCAGCGAGGTAGCCTCCACCACCTCAGTGGGCAGAGAATTCCAGAGATTCACCACCCTCTGGGAGAAGAAGTTCCTCCTCAACTCTGTCTTAAACCGACCCCCCTTTATTTTGAGGCTGTGTCCTCTAGTTTTAACTTCCTTACTAAGTGGAAAGAATCTCTCCGCCTCCACCCTATCCAGCCCCCGCATTATCTTATAAGTCTCCATAAGATCCCCCCTCATCCTTCTAAACTCCAACGAGTACAAACCCAATCTCCTCAGCCTCTCCTCATAATCCAAACCCCTCATCTCCGGTATCAACCTGGTGAACCTTCTCTGCACTCCCTCCAATGCCAATATATCCTTCCTCATATAAGGGGACCAATACTGCACACAGTATTCCAGCTGCGGCCTCACCAATGCCCTGTACAGGTGCATCAAGACATCCCTGCTTTTATATTCTATCCCCCTCGCAATATAGGCCAACATCCCATTTGCCTTCTTGATCACCTGTTGTACCTGCAGACTGGGCTTTTGCGTCTCATGCACAAGGACCCCCAGGTCCCTGTGCACGGTAGCATGTTTTAATTTGTTTCCATTGAGATAGTAATCCCACTTGTTATTATTTCCTCCAAAGTGTATAACCTCGCATTTCTCAACGTTATACTCCATTTGCCATATCCTCGCCCACTCACTCAGCCTGTCCAAATCTCTCTGCAGATCTTCTCCGTCCTCCACACGATTCACTTTTCCACTTATCTTTGTGTCGTCTGCAAACTTCGTTACCCTACACTCCGTCCCCTCCTCCAGATCATCTATATAAATGGTAAACAGTTGCGGCCCGAGTACCGATCCCTGCGGCACGCCACTAGTTACCTTCCTCCAACCAGAAAAACACCCATTTATTCCGACTCTTTGCTTCCTGTCGGATAGCCAGTCCCCAATCCACTTTAACACACTACCCCCAACTCCGTGTGCCCTAATTTTCTTCAGCAGCCTTTTATGGGGCACTTTATCAAACGCCTTTTGGAAATCCAAAAACACCGCATCCACCGGTTCTCCTCCATCAACCGCCCTCGTCACATCTTCATAAAAATCCAACATGTTCGTCAAGCACGACTTTCCCCTCATGAATCCATGCTGCGTCTGATTGATCGAACCATTTCTATCCAGATGCCCTGCTATCTTCTGTTTAATAATGGATTCCAGCATTTTCCCGACGACAGACGTTAAGCTGACCGGCCTATAGTTACCCGCCTTTTGTCTCCTTCCTTTTTTAAACAGCGGCGTAACATTAGCCGTTTTCCAATCAACCGGCACTACCCCAGAATGCAACGAGTTTTGATAAATAATCACTAACGCATCCACTATTACCTCTGACATTTCTTTCAATACCCTGGGATGCATTCCATCCGGACCCGGGGACTTGTCCACCTTCAGTCCCATTAGTCTACCCAGCACTGCCTCTCTGGTAACATTAATTGTATTAAGTATTTCTCCTGCTGCCAACCCTCTATCGTTAATATTTGGCAAACTATTTGTGTCCTCCACCGTGAAGACCGACACAAAAAACTTATTTAAAGACTCAGCCATATCCTCATTTCCCACTATTATCTCCCCCCTCTCGTCCTCCAAGGGTCCAACATTCACTCTAGCCACTCTATTCCTTTTTATATATTTATAAAAACTTTTACTATCATTTTTTATATTAATTGCTAGCCTAGCTTCATAGTCTATCCTTCCTTTCTTTATCGCTTTCTTAGTCTCTCTTTGTTGTTTCTTAAATTTTTCCCAATCACTTGTTTCTCCACTATTTTTGGCCACTCTGTACGCAGCTGTTTTTATTTTAATACTCTCCTTTATTTCCTTCGTTATCCACGGCTGGTTCTCCCTTTTCTTACAATCCTTGTTTTTTGCTGGAATATATTTTTGCTGAGAACTGAAAAGGATCTCCTTAAAAATGGCGATATAGTTCCAAGTCAAGAAGGTGCCCTTGCCCTTCTAAGTGGTAGAGAGTACAGTCAGAATTTTACCACCTCACCCGCCCCAGAATCGAAACTTGCAGAACAGAATTCTCCATTGGCCTCGGGAGGGATTTCACGATCTCGCCCGAGCTAGGTCGTAAAATCCTGCCCTGCATACTTGGAAGGTGCTGTCGAAGGAACTTTGGTGAGTTGCTGCTCTGCCTCTTGTAGATTTTATATTGAGCTCTGTTTAGCGAGCAGATACAAAGTGTGCATCACTGTGGGAACTTGGAAGCCAAGAAAAGGCACCAGTTAGGACAGCAAAACTGACTGAAAGGTGACTCAATCCCTGCTCAGTTCCTTGGACAGAATTTAGTCCCTATCACAATGACGGAATCATTTGTAGGTTGGGAACCTGATGAAATCTTCAGATTTTGCCCTGGCTCTTCAATTGAGCCACAGTATTAGCGTCCCACATCTGGGTTCCTGACCAATTAGTGAGGGTGGGTTCACCCAGCAGCCCTACAAGTAAATTAAATTCTAACTAAACATACTACAACTCATCAGCACATGGTAGTGACAATTCCAGGAATAGAGAGGAGGGCCAGGAATGCTGCTCCATAAATGTCTCAGTCTTACTGGAGATCATGCTGGGAGGGATCCAACATTGCAGAAGGAGGTCATTCAGCCCATCGAATCTGCTTCGACCCTTCGGAAAAGCACTCTAACTAGGCCCACTCACCCACCCTATCCCCTAACCCTGCACATTTACTCTATCTAAGCCACCACACCTGCTCATCTTTAGACTGTGGGAGGAAACCGGAAGAAACCCATGGAGATACACAGAGAACGTGCAAACTCCACACGGACTGTCACCGAAGGCCGAAATGGAACCCAGGTCCCTAGAGCTGTGAGGCAGCAGCGCTAACCACTGTGCCACCGTGCTGCCCTATATAAGGGGACATAAATCACAGAGAAGGCCCAATTCCGATCAGTTAGGTGCCTGACAGGCACTTAGTTTGGTTGGACCTAACCCCAGCCAGCCCTGCTCCCCACTAAAGTGACGCAGGTTCCCCACTGTTTCTCCAATCAGTCGGTGGGACCTGTGTCAGAAACATTAAATCCAACCCTATACTGGGTTATGGTGATCTGGATAAAAAATTCAAGTGCTCGACTCCCAGAGCTGGATTCTCTATTTAACTGCTCTATGTTACGGTTTGGAACCCAAAGATATTCCCTGCACTTTTGTCTTTTAATAGAAAATATTGTGCTGTGGCAGCTAATTATTTTAACTAAGAACACACCGGGTAAACATAGCAACAGCAATGAAAGTTATTTATCATTTGGTGGGTTAAATTAATCAGTTCAATCCCTGCAATCAGTTCTTTGTATAATTTGCTTTGGAGAATGGTGCTAATGATTAGAAAATCTCCTGCAGGGTGAAGCAAGATTCTGTGATAGAACAGTAAAATTCATTAATTAGAAGTATGCTGAAAATGGACTTGATGTTGTCTTCCAAAGGTGACAATATTTGTTTTTAATCCACTATTAAAAAACACATTTAATTGTTTAAAGTAGCCAGCAATAGAAGAACCTATTGTGAAATTATATAGTTTGGTGGGCAATATTTGCTCCATTATTTAAGGCAATGAGTATTAAAGCAACTAGAATCATGTTGACTATAAAGAAATGTGTGTGCTTTACCTCAACATCTTTTTAGATCCAGAATAACTGAGGACCTTTTTGGCTAAGATCGAGGGCGGAATTTTCCGGTCTTGGAGCGAGCGCGGCCGGAAAATCCCGCTCCAAGTGTCCGATCGAGCCCAAGATGCTTCATCTGCTCAGCTTGGATCTTGTTTGTCTCCCTGATGGGGGACCTTGAATCAAATAGAATTGGATTTTGAATTTTGGTTTTTGGAGCAAGCAAGGAGTGGATTTGGGTTTGCCTGGTCCATTTTGAGCATTGGCTTTCTAACTTTAAGAATGGAGTAACTGAAGACCTGTTGCAAATGATCTTGAATTGGATTGATTCATTCTGCATTGCAAATTGACTGCACAGTTTTGGTCCCCTTAACTTAAAAAGAATATAGTGACATTGGAGGCAATCCAAACAAGATTCACCAGGCCAATTCCTGTGATGAGAGCGTTGACCTATCAAGAGAGACTAAAGTGTTTTTTAGTTTCTAGATTTTTTTATTAGTGTCACAAGTAGGCTTACATTCACACTAGAATGGTGTTACTGTGAAAATCCCCTCGTCGCCACACTCCGGTGCCTGTTCAGGTATACAGAAGGAGAATTTAGCATGGCCAATGTCCTTAACCAGCAAATAGTTTGGAATGTGGGAAGAAATCTCTTTCTTGTGTTCTCCCCGTGTCTGCATGGGTTTCCTCCGGGTGCTCCGGTTTCCTCCCACAGTCCAAAGATGTACGGGTAAGGTGGATTGGCCATGCAAAACTGCCCTTTAGTGTCAGGGGGACTCGCTAGGGTAAATGCATATGGCTGTGGAGATAGAGCCTGTGTGGGATTGTTGTCAGTGCAGACTCGATGGGCCAAATGGCCTCCTCCTGCACTGTAGGATTCTATGAAACCAGAGTACTCGGAGGAAACCCACGCAGACACGGGGAGAAAGTGCAGATTTTGTACAGACAGTAACTCAAGCCAGGAATTGAACCCAGGTCCCTGGCGTTGTGAGGCAGCAGTGCTAACCACTGTGCCATCATGCTGCCATAAATACTCTGGGCCTGTATTCCTTGGAGTATAGAAGAGTGAGGGTAAGCATATAAGATTCTGAGGGGCTTGACAGGGTAGATAGTGAGATGTTTTCACTCTTGGGAGAGTCTCAAACAAGGGGACATAGCTACAAGATAAAGGGCCGGTCATTTAAAACTGAAGTGCGTAGAAATTTCTTCTTGCAGAGGGTGGTGAATCTCTGGAATTTTCTGCCCCAAAGGGTAGTGAAGGCTGGATCATTAGAAATTTTTAAAGTGGAGGTGGATAAATATTTGAAGATGGAGGAATAGAGGGCAATGGGGCAGCGGCTCAGGAAATGAGTTGAGGCTGACAAAGATCAGTCATGATTTTATTGAATGGAGGAAGCAGGCTTGAAGGATCTGGTGGCCGACTCCTGCTTCTATTTCTTATGTTGTGTTTACTGAATGCATGTACTGTAGAAGATAAGTGTTCAGTGCTAAAGTTTCTTTTTAAAGATTCTACCTCCTCCAGAGTGGCAGTTGCACCAGGCAACTTGAGTCAGTGGCACTTGGCTTCCATTTTGCATTGACTCAGAAACTGTGCCGGGTACTTCAGGTGTGAAGACATTTGAATTCCATTCATAATTTGGTGTTTTTGTCCATAATGCTGAGGCACTGACAAGGTTGAAAGAATTAAAGAGAGGTAAGTCAAGAAGTGGTGCTCAAGTGACACTGAGCCGGGATTTTAGAAGCCAGAAGATTATCGGAATAAAAGGCTGAGGGGTGTAAGGGGCTTCAGAGTTCTGCATCAGAAACATCCAACCTCTTCCATGGCTAGGATTCACCAGTGCCGCAGCGGTGAATGGAGTTTTGACTGAGCGCCAAATTCTCTATTCTCGCTGGCACCGGGGTGGGGAGAATGAGATTGGAGAATCCTCACCCTGGGTGGTACGATGGCCCAGTGGCTACCACCATTGCCTTACAGCGCAAGGGAACCGGGTTTGATTCTGGCTTTGGATGACTGTCTGTGTAGAATTTGCACATTCTCCCCGTGTCTGCGTGGGTTTCCTCCAGGTGCTCCAGTTTCCTCCCACAGTCCAAAGACATGCAAGTTAGGTGAATAGGCCATGTTAAATTGCCCTTTACTGTCCAAAGACGTGTAGCTTAGGTAGATTGGCCATAGTAAATGCGCAGGGTTAAAGATAAGACGGAGAGGAGGGCCTGAATGGGATGCACTTTCTGAGAGTCAGTGCAGGCTCAATAGGCCAAATGGAATTCTATTCCGATTCTATTCTATTCTATTCTAAATTAGTTGGGCAAATATGCAGTACTTGATTTCAGAGTGAGGTAGAAGTGGGATGATCAGTTTGAAACTAACAAGGAATGAGTGCAAATTTCAAAGAGGCACTTGAGTATAGCAATATTGATCTGTATAAAGAGACATCAAAGATTGCAGTGGAGGCTTGAGACTAGAATGTGAGAAGGGAATGGACCAAGAATTCAAAGCAGCTCCAAAAATATGAGAGAATCTTTGAGGCATGGGAGAGCTTTGGCTCTGTAGAGAATTAAGAGGTAGTTTCATCCTACCTAACTTCAAATTAGAAGCAGTGTAGCTACTCACTGCAATGAAAATTTTAAGTCATGCATATTAGACTAAAACATGAACATGAAGTTAACAAAGTCCTCAAAATTTGTGAAGAAAAACCTGGAAGTGGATCTCACATAACTTGCACACAGACTTGCTGCCTTTATCTGCTCCCTCTCTCCCTCGTAAATCCTGACAGACTGACCTGCCTGTGGGATATCTTTTTGGAGAACCTTATAATCTGCAAGATCCTCCTATATCCCTCCCCCTCTCAAAGCCCATATGCATCATAACGTGAATCATATGGGTCATATATTCAGGTGGAATGCATTTAGTTGACTCCAAGTGCACGGTCCTCACTAAAATATAAACAGACTTGGATAATGTTGTCCCAAGTAAGAGCTGGTTGTTTTGAACAGAGGCACACGGATTTGACAGTTGTCTCGATGGGGACTGAAATTAAGTTTATTTGTGCGGCAGCCAGAAATATATTTGCTCTGCATTTTGTCACGAAGCAGATTTTCATGCTGTTTGGTCTTCCACCCCTCCTTTATCTTGTTGAATTTAATTTGTGATGCACCAGTGGTCAAGGTTGCAGTATAGTGTGGATGGTGCCTGAGGTGCTAAAACCAGAATGTCGTCAATAATCATCACGACACGAGTGACTGGGTTCATGACATGAGCTAGGTTCTCAATAAAGTACATAGAATTATTTTTTGAATTAGTAATGAACTACATCTTCCAGTCCTGTTTCGCGCATTTTTCTTTCATCTTTGATATTAACATGACTTAATGCTCTTTAACAGGATATTCCAGCCCCCCTCAGTTCCACACATTCTATACGAAATTGCGAAGCTTATTTCAACACCTTGTATTTACTTAGTGCTAAGGAAATGGAATAAATCTTGACAGAACTTGTTACAAATCTGTGGTTTTCTTCAATTGTTATTTTTGGGACTGTATTTTAATGTTGGGTATAATGGAGGGATGAAGTGGGGGGTGTCATTGACCTGTTGTGAATTCTGCTGAGAGAAAACCTGGGTGACTTGATTGTTGAATGTTAGAGGGATGTGTTTTTACCAGGAAAAAGGTTGTAGATAATGGCAAAAGCATCTGTGCTAACAGTGGATAGCCTGTTAGTCTCCAGAGTCCTGGGCAGATGATAAGAGTCAGGTTTTGTACCCATTTAAACTTAAACTGTCTATTTAATTTCAAAATAGAATGGCGTTGGGATCTAAAGATTGGTAAACAGCATTTCTACCTGAATATATGGCCCATATGATTCATGTTATGATGCTTATGGGCTTTGAAAGGCTGAGGGATATAGGAAGATCTGGCAGATTACAAGGTTCTCCAAAAAGATATCCCACAGGCAGGTCAGTCTGCCAGGATGTATGAAGGAGAGAGGGGGCAGATAAAGGCAGCAAGAGTCTATACTTCACCATGCAGGAATCCGGTTCAGAGCAAATTCTCAGATAGAACTCCAGATTTCTGAGAATATAAAACAAGGCTGGAAGACCTTGAGTTAGAGATAATCTTCAAGGAAACCTTCATCATGAAGGAAAATTATGTGGTTAAAAGTTACCAGGCTGGGAAATGAAAAGAATGAAAGTCAACCATCTGAAGCGAAGATTCATTTTAAATGGTTCTGGGAGAATTGAACATTGAAAGGATAGTAAGGATAATATATGTGGAGTAGGTTTTTCGGTTGTGTTAAAAGTCGAAAAAGTTCTGTTCTGTAGTTTTCTAAGTTACCTAATGAAATACCTCTCAGTCAATGATGCTTTTAGTTTGTTACAAAAGGGCAGGATTCTCCATTCTTGTCCGTGCCCATTCCACTGTGAGTAAGAACAGGGTATTTGGCATCCCAGCCAAAGCTACATTCGTTTTCGGTGGCAGCGGAAGATCCCGGACACGAATGAGGACTGAGATTTTCAGTGAAAGTCTTGTCATATCATCTTTTCAGTGGAAGTTCAGGTTAACATTTTATGTTCTAAATATGTGTAACGCGCGAATTACAGGTCTGAGATAGTATGAGGGTGCTCTGTGCTCCCTCTGCCCATTTGTACGGGTTTTAAGCAACCTTCTCAATAAAGTCAAAGTGCCAAAGTTATTTTCTTAGTCACAAGTAAGGCTTACATTAACACTACAATGAAGTTACTGTGAAATTCTCCTCGTCGCCACACTCTGGCACCTGTTCGGGTCAATGCACCTAACCCGCACGTCTTTCGGAGTGTGGGAGGAAACTGAAGCACCCGAAGGAAACCCACACAGACACGGGGAGAATGTGCAAACTCCACACAGACAGTCACCCAAGCTGGGAATCGAATCCGGATCCCTTTAGCGATGGAAAGGGATAGGTATCATAGAAACCCTACAGTGCAGCAACAGGCCATTCGGCCCATCGAGTCTGCACGGACCACAATCCCACCCAGGCCCTACCCCCATATCCCTACACATTTACCTGCTAATCCCTCTAACCTACACCTCTCAAGACACTAAGGGGCAATTTTAGCATAGCCAATCAACCTAACCCGCACATCTTTGGACTGTGGGAGGAAACCGGAGCACCCGGAGGAAACCCATGCAGACACGAGGAGAATGTGCAAACTCCACACAGACAGTGACCCAAGCTGGGAATCGAACCCAGGTCCCTGGAGCTGTAAAGCAGCAATGCTAACCACTGTGCTACCGTGCCGCCCCAAAGATTGAGGTATATACCGAAGGGCAAGAGTTATAGCTGGGGGAAAGGAAATTATGATGCGATTAGGCGAGATTTAGGATGCATAGGTTGGGGAAGGAAACTGCAGGAGATGGGCACAATTGAAATGTGGAGCTTGTTCAAGGAACAGCCACTGCGTGTCCTTGGTAAGTATGTACCTGTCAGGCAGGGAGGAAGTGGTCGAGCGAGGGAACCGTGGTTTACTAAAGAAGTTGAATCTCTTGTGAAGAGGAAGAAGGAGACTTATGTAAAGATGAGACATGAAGGCTCAGTTAGGGCGCTTGAGAGTTACAAGGTAGTCAGGAAGGACCTAAAGAAGAGCCAGGAGGGGACATGAGAAGTCTTTGGCAGGTAGGATCAAGGAAAACCCTAAAGCTTTCTATAGTTATGTCAGAACATAGAACATAGAACATTACAGCACAGTACAGGCCCTTCGGCCCTCGATGTTGCGTCGACCAGTGAAACCAATCTAAAGCCCCTCAAATCTACACTATTCCAATATCATCCATATGTTTATCCAATAACCAGGAATAAAAGAATGACTAGGGTAAGATTAGGGCCAGTCAAGGACAGTAGTGGGAAGTTGTGCGTGGAGTCTGAAGAGATAGGAGAGGTGCTAAATGAATATTTTTCGTCAGTATTCACGCAGGAAAAAGACAATGTTGTCGAGGAGAATACTGAGATACAGGCTATTGGACTAGACGGGATTGAGGTTAATAAGGAGGAGGTGTTAGCAATTCTGGAAAGTGTGAAAATAGATAAGTCCCCTGGGCCGGATGGGGTTTATCCTAGGATTCTCTGGGAGGCTAGGGAGGAGATTGCAGAGCCTTTGGCTTTGATCTTTATGTCATCATTATCTACAGGAATTGTGTCAGAAGACTGGAGGATAGCAAATGTTGTCCCCTTGTTCAAGAAGGGAAGTAGAGACAACCCTGGTGATTATAGACCAGTGAGCCTTACTTCTGTTGAGGGAAAAGTTTTGGAAAGGATTATAAGAGATAGGATTTATAATAATCTAGAAAGGAATAATTTGATTAGGGATAGTCAACACGGTTTTGTGAAGGGTAGGTCGTGCCTCTCAAACCTTATTGAGTTCTTTGAGAAGGTGACCAAAGAGGTGGATGAGGGTAAAGCAGTTGATGCAGTGTATATGGATTTCAGTAAAGCGTTTGATAAGATTCCCCACGGTAAGCTATTGCAGACAATACGGACGCATGGGATTGAGGGTGATTTAGCGGTTTGGATCAGGAATTAGCTCGCTGTAAGAAGACAGAGGGTGGTGGTTGTTGGGAAATGTTCATCCTGGAGTTCAGTTACTAGTGGTGTACCACAAGGATCTGTTTTGGGGCCACTGCTGTTTGTCATTTTTATAAATGACCTGGATGAGGGCGTAGAAGGATGGGTTAGTAAATTTGCAGATGACACTAAAGTCGGTGGAGTTGTGGACAGTGCGGAAGGTTGTTGCAGGTTACAGAGGGACATAGATAAGCTGCAGAGCTGGGCTGAATGAGCTGGGCAAATGGAGTTCAATGCGGAAAAATGTGAGGTGATTCACTTTGGAAGGAGTAACAGGATTACAGAGTACTGGGCTAATGGTAAGATACTTAGTAGTGTGGATGAACAGAGAGATCTCGGTGTCCATGTGCATAGATCCCTGAAAGTTGGCACCCAGGTTGATAGGGTTGTTAAGAAGACATATGGAATGTTAGCTTTTATTGGTAGAGGGATTGAGTTTCGGAGCCAGGAGGTCATGTTGCAGCTGTACAAAATTCTGGTGTGGCCACACTTGGAGTATTGCGTATAGTTCTGGTCGCCGCATTATAGGAAGGATGTGGAAGCATTGGAAAGGGTGCAGAGGAGATTTGACTAGGATGTTGCCTGGTATGGTGGGAAGGTCTTATGAGGAAAGGCTGAAGAAATTGAGGTTGTTTTCATTAGATAGAAGAAGGTTAAGAGGTGACTTAATAGAGGCATACAAGATGATCAGAGGACTAGATAGGGTGGATAGTGAGAGCCTTTTTCCTCGGATGGTGATAGCTAGCATGAGGGGACATAGCTTTAAATTGAGGGGTGATAGATATAGGACAGATGTCAGAGGTAGGTTCTTTACTCAGAGAGTAGTAAGGGCGTGGAATGCCCTGCTTGCAACAGTAGTGGACTCGCCAACATTAAGGGCATTTAAATGGTCATTGGATAAACATATGGATGATAATGGAATAGTGTAGGTTAGATGGGCTTTAGATTGGTTTCACTGGTCGGCGCAACATCGAGGGCCGAAAGGCCTGTACTGCGTTGTAATGTTCTATGTTCTATCCCTGGTACTGTGAGGCACCGGTGCTAACCACTGTGCCACCATGCCACCCAGGAAAGGAATTGATGGAGTTTGAAATCACTTTAACTTTGAGGTGGTAGGCATTTCTCCTTGACCTGACATTCTGCAATGCCAGCCGATGCATTGATCTCCCATGCCCCCTGTGGACCATGTTGGCACACACAGCTGGCTGAATCCATACAAATGAAGGCTACCCCTCAAAATGATTCTGGGCTTTACAACAGGTAAGTAAGTATATGCAAACATTCAAAATAGAAGCAGAAGCCGGCCATTCGGCCCCTCAAGCCTGCCCCACCCACCATTCAAATAAATCATGGCTCACCTGTTTGCACATTCTCATTTACCCTTGATAACCGTAGACTCTTATTGGGCAAGGGAATCGTTCTAGCTCCGCTTCAAGTTCACTGCCTTCTGAGGCAGAGAGTTCTAAAGTTGAACAACCCTCTGAGTGGGAAAAAAAATCTCCTCATCTCTGACCTAAATGGGTGACCCCGAATTTTAAAACTGTACCGACTAATTCTGGACTCACCCACAGGAGGAAACATCCGCGTCCACTTTGTCAAGACCGTTCAGGATCTTAAATACTTAAATCGAATCACCCTTCACTCTTCGAAACTCCAGTAAAAACAAGCTCAATATATCTGACCTTTCCTCAAAAGACAACCCGCTCATTCCAGATATCAATCCAGTGAACCTCCTCTTAACCAACTCCAACACAATTAAATCTTTCCTTAATTAAGGAAACCAAAACTGTACACAATATTTAAGATTGTGGTCTCACTGATGCCTTGAATAATTGATGCGTGACATCCTTACTTTTATGTTCAATTCCTATTATTAATAAAGGACAACATTCCAATAGCCTTCTCAATTACTTGCTGTACCTGCGTACTAACTCTTTGTGACTTATGCACAAAAACACACAGATCCTTCTGCACCTCCAAATTCTGCAACTGTTTTACAAAGAAGTAACTCTTTTATACTTCATGCAAAAGTGCACAATTTCACATTTTCCCACAAAATACTCCATCTGCTAGACTTTTGCCCATTTGCTCTCAACCTATCTATATCTATTGCAACCTTCTTCGCAACATACTTTCCCACCTACAGTGTCTGCAAATTTAGCTGCAATGCCTTTGCTCCCCTTATTGTAGCGGTGGGCACATTCCCTCAGGCAACCCCACTTTCTGTGCCAAATGTTAAAATTGGTTCAAGTGAGTTGTTTGGGCATTAGAGTATTGTGTGCAGTTTTGGTCTCCTTTTCTGAGGAAGGATGTTCTTGCTCTCGAGGGAGTGCAGCGAAGGTTTACCAGGCTGATTCCAGGGATGGCGGGAGTGATGTATGAGGAGAGATTGACTAGGTTATGCTTGTTTTCGCTGGAGTTCAGATGAATGAGGGGGGGATCTCATGGAGACTTATAAAATTCTAACAGGACTAGACAGGGTAGATGCAGGGAGGATGTTCCCAATGGTGGGTGTGTCCAGAACCCAGGGTCACAGCCTGAGGATTCCGGGTGGACCATTTAGGATGGAGATAAGGAGACATTTCTTCATCCAAAGAGTGGTGAGTCAGTGGAATTCATTACCACAAGAAGTAGTTGATGCCAAAACATTGAATGTATTCAAGCGGCGGGTGGATATAGCACTTGGGGAGAATGGGATCAAAGGTTATGGGGAGCAAGCAGGATGAGGCTATTGAGTTGGACGATCAGCCATGATCATGATGAATGGCGGAGAAGGCTCGAAGGGTCAAATGGCCTCCTCCTCCTCCTATCTTCTATGTTTCTATGTTTACCTATTTGAAAAAATTGACCTAATTTCAGTGAAACTCCCTGATTTGATTATTTTCTTCCAAATAAGCAATGATGATAAAAACATTTGCCATATCCTGTCCCACACTAATTTGATTTCACTTTATTACTTTGCCCATTCTCCTGCTTAATGATCTCAGAATTCTCACCTCACCTCTGCAGTTTCATTGAGTTGTGCATCCCTCTGCTCTTCCAACTATGGTTTACGATGCAGCTTGACTTAATGAGTAAGTGCATTTCCTCTGATTTCGAATACATGGCTTCAAATCCCACTCCAGGAACATATCATCAAACCTGAACTTGCAATACTGGGTTAGATTTTGCTAAGACCTTTCGACCTGGTACAGGCTCCAGATCGGGGAACCTGGAAATACTGATGGCAGGACTTTGATCCTGCAATCTTCCTGAATGTGGCTAATTAAGACGTTGGCTCTGGGAGCCCATCCAAACTGGTGAGCCAGGTAGCTGGCGGGTCCAATAGGAGGGTCCAAAATTATGTCCAGCCAGCAACTCCAGTGGCCAGGGGGAGGTGGGGTGGAGGTGCCCTCTTAGGGCAATAGCTTCCAGACCATCAGTGTAGAGGAGTAACCTTTCCACAGGACGGCCTACAGCTTTCGGGCTCTGGGGGTGGATTTTAAGAAAGGGCTTGCTGGAACCCTGGCCAACAATGGGTGGGCTCCTGCACCATCGGGAAGATCAGGAAGGTGCCTCTAATTTGACACCAAGTGGAGACGTACTTGAGCCTAATTAGCTACTGTCCATTATTGGACAGATAGCCAGTACTGACCAGACCACACCTCTATCGAGGCCACTCGGAGATAGAATTGTGTCATAGCATCGCCCTGCACAAGGTTCTCGAGATTCACTCCTGCTTCCACCGCCAAACCCATTTCTGTGCGACTCGGAATTTTAAGCCCAATGTGAGGTTTCTGTTTTGCTAAAAATGCCATCATTCACAAGAGATGCAAAATCAAAGCCCATCTGTCTGTTTTCAATGAATGTAAAAGATCTGTTCCAACCCTACCTGGATTTAAACCAGAACCTCAATAATGATGGTGTAATTTTGATTTTCATCATGATATCATTTGCAAAGTTAGTCCATATTTTTCATTTTTCCTGTATATATAATACAGAAATTCTTGCCTGAGAGAGTAGGAAGTTGCATTTGACTCTTTGTGAGCTTTGGGTAGGTGGGGTAGCGGTTGTTAAGGCAGGAGCTTGCAATAGTAATTTGGAGAACATGAGTTTAATCCCACCATGGCAACTCAAGTTTGAATTCAGTAAGAATGACCACAAAGCTGTTGAATTGTCATAAAAATCCAAGTGATTCATTAATTTCCTTTAGGGAAGGAAACTTGTCATCCATACCTACTCTGGCTTGGATATGACTTTAGTCCCTTGAAAGCGCTTGAGTCTTAAATAACTGGTCTCCGAAGTAACTCAAACTGCTACAACAATGCTTCCAATGGATGGTTGACCAGAAATAGATAGTAAATACCAGCCTTGCCAGTGATGCCCACATTTTGAGAATGAAGTTGTCCCCAAACCAGCATTACCAGTGACATCTGGAGGGGATTCTGGGTTGGGTAATTTGAGGTGGCCATCTTTAATCAGCGAAACTGCTCTCGCTCATTGTTTTGCTAAAATTTGGAGGACTAGAAATTTCAGCCCCTACAATCTCAGCTTCTCCACTTAAGCTTCTCAGAATGAATGTTGGATTGAAAAATTGGCTGTTGGGGTTTAAATGGATTCTTGGTTGGGTGAAGTGGGGGGGTTGGTTGGTGAACAACAATTTATAGTCCACTACACCACACACAGAGACACAGACATACGCACAGCACACACAGCGCAGACACAAGCACACACAGCACAGACACAAGCACACACAGCACACACACAAGCACACACACTCGCGCTCTCTTGGAGGCGATGGCCTTGTGGTATTATCACCAGACTATTAATCCAGAAACTCAGCTAATGTTCTGGTACCTGGGTTCAAATCCCGCCACAGCAGATGGTGGAATTTGAATTCAATAAAAAATATTTGGAATTAAGAATCTACTGGATCTGAACATTGACTCGGACAGCCATAGTATTAGAAGGTTGGATAGAGAGAAATGTGTTGAGTGTATTCAGGAGGAATTTCTCATTCAGTATGTGGATGGCCCAACTAGAGAGGGGGCAAAACTTGACCTCCTCTTGGGAAATAAGGAAGGGCAGGTGACAGAAGTGTTAGTGAGGGATCACTTTGGGACCAGTGACCATAATTCTATTAGTTTTAAGATACCTATGGAGAATGATAGGTCTGTCCTAAAAGTTAATATTCGAAATTGGGGCAAGACCAATTTTGATGGTATCAGGCAGGAACTTTCAAAAGTTAATTGCGGGAGTCTGTGGCAAGGATAAGGGACGTTTGTGAAGTGGCATGCTTTCAAAAGTGTGTTAACCAGTGTTCAGGGTAAACACATTCCTCTTAGAGTGAAGGGCAAGGCTGGCAGAAGTCGGGAACCCTGGATGACTCGGGATATTGAGGCCCTGGTCAAGAAGAAGAAAGAGGCACATGACGTGCATAGGCAGCTGGGATCAAGTGAATCTCTTGAAGAGTATAGGGGATGTAGGAGTAGAGTTAAGAGAGAAATCAGGACGGCAAAAAGGGGACACAAAACTGTTTTGGCAGATAAGGCAAAGGAGAATCCAGAGCTTCTACAAATACATAAAGGGCAAAAGAGTAACAAGGGAGAGAGTAGGGTCTCTTAAAGATCAATAAGGTAATCTATGTGCGGATCCACAAGAGATGGGTGAGATCCTAAATGAATATTTCTCATCAGTATTTACTGTTGAGAAAAGCATGGATGTTAGGGAACTTGGGGAGTTAAATATTGATGTCTTGAGGAGTGTACGTATTACAGAGAAGGAGGTGCTGGAATTCTTAAAGTGCATCAAGGTAGATAAATCTGCGGGACTTGATGAGGTATATCCCAGGACGTTGTGGGAGACTAGGGAGGAAATTGCGGGTCCCCTAGCCGAGATATTTGAATCATCAATAGTCACGGGTGAGGTGCCTGAAGATTGGAGAGTGGCAAATGTTATGCCTTTGTTTAAAAAGGGCTGCAGGGAAAAGCCTGGGAACTACAGGCCAGTTAGCCACACATCTGTGGTGGGTACACTGTTGGAAGGTATTTTGAGAGACATGATCTACAGGCATTTAGAGATGCAAGGACTGATTAGGGACAGTCAGCATGGCCCTGTGAGTGGAAAATCATGTCTCACAAATTTGATTGAGTTTTTTGAAGGGGTAACCAAGAAGGTAGATGAGGGCAGTGCAATTGATGTTGTCGACATGGACTTTAGCAAGGCCTTTGACAAGGTACTGCATGGTAGGTTGTTGCGTGAAGTTAAATCTCACAGAATCCAGGGTGAGGTATCTAAATGGATACAAAATTGGCTTCTTGACAGAAGCCAGAGGGTGGTTGTAGAGAGTTGTTTTTCAAACTGGAGGCCTGTGACCAGCGGTGTGCCTGAGGGATCAGTGCTGCGCCCACTGTTATTTGTCATTTATATTAATGATTTGAGGGGGCATGGTTAGTAAGTTTGCAGATGACACCAAGATTGGTGGCATGATGGACAGTGAGGAAGGTTATCTCCAATTACAACGGGATCTTGATCAATTGGGCCGTGGGCTGACGAATGGCAGATGGAGTTTAATTTAGACAAATGCGAGGTGATGCATTTTGGTAGATTGAACCAGGGCAGGACTTACTCAGTTAATGGTAGGGTGTTGGGGAGAGTTACAGAACAAAGAGATCTCAGGGTACATGTTCATAGCTCCTTGAAAGTGGAGTCACAGGTGGACAGAGTGGTGAAGAAGGCATTCGGCATGCTTGGTTTCTTCGGTCAGAACATTGAATGCAGGAGTTGGGACGTCTTGTTAAAGTTATACAAGACATTGGTAAGGCCACACTTGGAATACTGTGTGCAATTCTGGTCACCCTATTATAGAAAGGATATTATTAAACTAGAAAGAGTGCAGGAAGGATTTACAAGGATGCTACCGGGACTTGATGGATTGAGTTATAAGGAGAGGCTGAATAGACTGGGACATTTTTCTCTGGAGCGTAGGAGGCTGAGGGGTGACCTTATAGAGGTCTATAAAATAATGAGGGCCATAGACAAGGTAGATAGTCAATATCTTTTCCCAAAGGTAGGGGAATCTAAAACTAGAGGGCATAGGTTTAAGGTGAGAGGGGAGAGATACAAAAGTGTCCAGAGGGGCATTTGTTTCACACACAGGGTGGTGAGTGTCTGGAACAAGCTGCCAGAGGTAGTAGTAGAGGCGGGTACAATTTTATCTTTTAAAAAGCATTTAGATAGTTGCATGGGTACAATGGGTATAGAGGGAGAGGGCCAAATGCGGGCAATTGGGATTATTTTAGGGGTTTTTTTTAAAATGGACGGCATGGACAAGTTGGGCCGAAGGGCCTGTTTCCATGTTGTAAACCTCTATGACTCTACTGATGACCATGAACCAATTGTCAATTGTTGGAAAAAACCATCTGGTTTACTAATGTCCTGTGGGAAGGAAATCTGCTGTCCTTACCTGCTCTAGCCTACATGTGACTCTAGAGTCACAGCAATGTGGTTGACTCTCAACCGCCCTCGGGCAACTAGGGATGGACAAAAAATACTCGTCCAGCCAGCGACGCCCATGTCCAACGAATGAATAAAAACACACACGTACACACACATATTACATTCCAATCTGATTTTAATTTCTATTGAGTTCATTGATGTTAAAATAGGTGACAATCTATCAAATTCCATGGGCGGGTGAGCTTAAAATGTTGTCCTTAGCCTCGGAACGCTGGCCAGAACTACCGTCACGCAGACACCGCACCAGTTTCAGACTTTATTTTATCTTTGCTTGAATAATAATTCAGCTCAGTGCTGGCATAATCTTATTCAAAATCTGTCAAATTGATCCCCGTTGTTCTTCAGTGAAGAGACAGATCCAGATAAATGATTTCATGTTTTCAGTGGTATATGGCCCCGATGAGGCAAGATGATTTTGCTCCATCATGCTGCCAATCAAGGGCCGTGTGGAATGGAATGAATTCAGGGACTGCATAAAAATGAAGGGCAGATGATTTGTCTGGACAGAAATGTAATATTTATATGTTGTCTGATGGTTTGAAATCTTAGCATTAATATTTGCCCGAAATATCAATACATGCAACCTAATTAAAGTTTGTGGCACTGATTGATACATTATACATTTATGAACACTAATCCCTTGCGAGGTCCCTCATTCTAAAAAGACAATTTGTAGGTCTTAAATTAAATTTGAGAGAAACACTTGTGTGACATTTACCCATCCTGCAAAATGTAATCTGTGGTCACCTCTATGCTGGAATATGAAGCAGAAAACTGACACAAAATGTGGTGAGGCTGATTGCATCGTGCCTTATTCTAACACACACATCCTTTTGGTTATTGTTCTGTCGACCAAGATGAAGTGTACCAGATGCTGAATTTTAACAAAACCACAGACTGGATTGAATAAGAGAGGAAATTTTGAAAAAAAAATAAGTGTGCTGTCGAATTAACTTCTAATTCCAGACACACAGACAGATTGCGCGATCTCACCTGCCATTTGCGCCACGCTCCCTCTGCAGTGAGTTTGGAGAATTGGCGCAGTGGTTATCACTGTCGTCCCACGCCAGGGACCTGGGTTCAATTCCCGGCTTGGGTCACTGTCTGTCTGGAGTCTGCCTGTTCTCCCTGTGTCTACGTGGGTTTCCTCCGGGTGCTCCGGTTTCCTCCCACAGTCCGAAAGACGTGCCGGCTAGCTGCAATGGCCATGCTGAATTCTCCTTCAGTGTACCTGGACAGGCACCGGATTGTGGTGACTGGGGGATTTTCACACTAACTTCATTGCAGTAAGCCTACTTGTGACACTAATAAAATAAAGGTAAGAAAATCTCTGCTCACAACAGTAGGATGGGAAAGTCCCGCCAGCGTGAACGGTGATAAGATTCCGGCCAGACACATTAAAACACAGAATTGTGCATGTTACAATATGTGCCCTATACTTGGAGGGCAGTGGAAATCTGGAATGCGCTGCCTAGGAAGGTGATGGAGGCCAGAAACCTTACAAGCTTTAAAAAGTATTTGGATGAACATTTGAAATATCATAACATTCAAGGTTATGGGACAAGTGCTGGGAAATGGGATTAGCGCTCCTTTAGTGGTAGTTATTGTCAGCACAGACTTGATGGGCCGAAGGACCTTCCCTGCACTGTGTGACTCTATTGCCTAAAGCAGAATTAAGTTAAAATAAATAAGGGATGCAAAAACCAGAAGTTGTAAAACAGATACATTTACTGAGAGAACATTAAATTGAACACATGGTGAACCATATCTTCGAACAGCTGGACATGCTTGGACCCATACTTTGCAAATTAATAGGCAGCGTTACATCATAATACATAGGAGCAGAAGAATGCCATTTGGCCCATTGAGTCTGCTCCACTATTCAGTAAGATTGTGGCTGATCTGATTGTGGTCTGAACTCCACTTTCCTCCCTTACCCCATAACTCTTGACATTCTTGTCAATTAAGAATCTGTCAAATTCAACCCTGAAAATATTCAATGACCCGGCCTCCACTGCCCTCTGGGGAAGAGAATTCCGCAGACTAATGACCCTCTGAGAGAAGAAATTTCTTCTCTTCTCCACCAAAAATAAGAAACCCCTTATTTTTGTCCCCTCGTTTTAGATTCCCCCACGAAAAGAAACATAGAAGCATGGGAACTAGAAACAGGGGGAGGCCATTCAGCCCTCCGAGCTGCTCTGCCATTCATTATAATCATGGCTGATCATTTTCAATATCCTGATTCCCCCTTCCTCCACTATCCCTTGATCGCTTGAGCCCCAAGAGCGAAATCCTCAGCGTTTGTGCGCTCACATTGCTCAGAATCCTACGGGGATCCATTTAAGATCACCTCTCGTCTTTCTAAACTCCGTAGACCCAATCTGTCCAAACGTTCCTCATAAGACAAACTCCTCACACCAGGAATTGGCCTAGTGAACCTACTCTGAACTACTTGCATTGATATCCTTCCTTAAGTAAGGAGATCTAAACTGTACCCAATACATCAGGTGCACCCTCAATGTGCTGGATAATTGTGTAAGACTTCACTCTTTTTAGACTCCATATCCCTTGCACTATAACACATTCCGTGTATCTCCCTACTTACTTGATATCCCTGCAGGCTGCTTTTCTTTCTGTGACCCAGGATCGAGGGCTGCTCTCTCTGTAGAGCAGCATTCTGCCGTCTCTATTTCAACAATATTCTGCTTTTTTGTTCTCCCTGTCATGGTGAACAGCCTCCCATTTCTTTGCTGTTTACTTAATCTGCCAAACTCTTGCCCAATTCCTTAACCTACCCATATCCCATTGCAGACTCCACTGTCTTCTCGCAACTTGCTTTCCCACCTATCTCTCCATCAGCATATGTGGCTACCCTACATTCAGCCCCTTCGTTAGGTCATTACTATCGATCATAAAAGGTTGCCCCGGCACCAATCCCTGCAGCACTCCACTAGTTACAGTTTGCCAAGCTGAAAATGACCCACGTCTCCCGACTCTGTTTCCTGTCAGTGAACCATCCTTTATCCATGCCAATATATTGCCTCCAATACCATGAGGACTTGTGCAGTAACCTTTTTTACATGGCACCTTATCAAATACCTTCTGGAAAAATCACCCCTTTAACTTCAATGCCTGATTGCAGTACAATTTTCTAATTGTCTTGCTTCTACCTTCTTCATGATGGATTGTAGCATTTTCCCAGTGACAGATGTTAGGCTAACTAACCTATAGTGTCCTGCTTTTTCTGTTTCTTTCCTTTCTTGAGTGGAGGTGTTAAATATGTGACTTTCCAATCAGACGGGACCTTTGTTAGAATCCAGGATAGTGGAAAATTAAAGCCAATGCACCCACTATCACTGCAACCACTTGTTTGACTCCAACATCCAGGCCACCAGGTCCTTGTCAGCCTTTATTCCCATTAGTTTTCCTAGTACTTTTTCTCGAATGATTGTAATTTGTTTCAAGGTGCATCTTTCTCAATGGAATATATTTTCATTGGGCGATGCGCTGTGAGGCTGCCTTCGCTGAACCACACTCGGCAGGGGCCAATTCTGTCACCGGCAACAAAATCGCCCCGAATTGGTTCCTTACTGATGTTAGTTGGCTGCCTGCCTCCATGGAGTCGGCAGCCGGTGAATTTCCCAGCCTGCCCTTGGGAAAGGTGGGAAGGCATCGGGGAGCCATTCTGACACCGCTCCCCACCCTGACTATTGTCACTTCCTCTCAAACTTCAAGCCTGCCACTGCATAGCCGGGAAAACTCAGCCCTTTTTGTTGTGTCAGTTTTTACACTGTGTAGTGCAAGTGTCTCGCACTTTTATTCCAACATTTCTTTGACCCTTTGTTTCTGAGGAATATATTCTGAAGAGCATTCAAAAAGAAAGGCCAATCTTATTGATGCCAGTCTAATCGTAAAATCTAATGTGGGTGAAATGGAACGCTGAATAAATCAGATCATTGGACTGACCTCATCACATATTGGCATTCGCTCCAATTTACAATTTATAGTTGCTGACATTTTTTACGATTTTTCCAAAATGTGCAATTTCTTTTTTAAAAAGAAAAAAAACCTCCTCTTTAAAATTTAGTAGCAAGGGTCAGAAGTGACATAGTTGTTTTTAATATAAATGGTTTAACCAAGGTGGCACAGTGGTTAGTAGTGCTGCCTCATAGCGCCAGGGACCCAGGTTCGATTCCCGGCTTGGGTCACTATCTGTGCGGAGTCTGCATGGGTTTCCTTCAGGTGCTCTGGTTTTCTTCCACCGTCCGAAAGACGTGCTGGTTAGGTGCGTTGTCCATGCTAAATTCTCCCTCAGTGTACCCGAGTAGGCACCAGAGTGTGGCCACCAGGGTATTTCGCAGTCACTTAGTTGCAGTATTGATGTAAGCCTACTTGTGACACTAATAAATAAACTGGAGCTCTATTAGTGATATCATTCATCAAGTTGAATGATAAGATTATCAATCGTGGAACAATGCAGGGCATAATATATTATACAAGTGAGGAATCCTTCTCCACGAGAATGATGGTCGTGTATTATGAAGCAAATACTCGGAAGTGAGATCAGTTGTGACTGCTCTCCGTTCATTTTTGATGTGCCCCGTTCAAATTAATTTTCACTGCAATGAACTCTGTCTCATCTCTTCCATTACATTAGCAGATCCTAAGCAATCTTTAGTACCTTTAGCAAGAGCTAAAAATGTACCTGCAGGAGGTCGATGACTTCTAAGGATCATTAATCTTGAAACTTTTTTTTCTGCAGAATAACACAAAATGAAGCTGATTAAAGCCTTGTCTTAAAACTCAGGGGAATAAATAATTCCTCTCTAACTTTAATTAAATGTTGCGAGTGCTTAATTTAGAACTACTAAACATAGCTTATAATGCTTTCACAATGGATGTAGGCAGTCAATGTGGCATGATATTAACTGGCAATTTCCGATATCTATACTGTCAGAACATGCAAGTGTTAATTGGAATATGATGAGAAGACCTGGCTATTTTACTTCAGACTGGCAGTGTTCTTAATGGATTAAACAGATAATTGTGCCTTGGATAAGGGATCTGTGACGGTATGCTGCATTTTCAGATCACTGCTTCCACTCAAAACATCAGGCGCAATCTGTAATCTCGTCATTGCCTCTCTCCACCCTTTCCATCTACCCGACCAATGTGAAAAATGACCCATTGTCAAATCAACAGAAAACATTCCCGAACTTGCCTGCTTCAATCATCTTTATAGCAATATTAACTGGAGCAAGATAGAATGCCAGTGTTTTATAAATGGTTCACAGAAAATAAGAAAGTGAATTACAAGGAAGGAAGACCTTTGCGCTTTCACTTATTCTGCATGTGGATTTGTTTTTTGTATTGTGCCAAAATGCCAAATGCAGCATCTGTTGCCTCTTCCATAGTGCGGTTCTTTATTCCACCCTACGTTCAATAAATGGAATGACTATCATCTACCATTCTTTTCACAGATCATTGCTTGAGCCAACATTAGTTATTAAACATCTTTCAAAGGCTGACTGTGATCCATTATGATTGTAAAATGGGGCTATTTGTTCATAGACACATTTTGTGGCTTTGGTGCTTTGAATATTATTGGCGGCACGGTGGTTAGCACTGCTGCCTCACAGCACCAGGGACCCGGGTTTGATTCCCGGCTTGGGTCACTGTCTGTGTGGACTTTGCACATTCTACCCGTGTCTGCGTGGGTTTCCTCCGAGTGCTCCGGTTTCCTCCCACAGTCCGGAAGACATGCCGGTTAGGTGCATTGACCCGAACAGGTGCCAGAGTGTGGCGACTAGGGGAATTTCATAGTAACTTCATTGCAGTGTGAATGTAAGCCTTACTTGTGACTAATAAATAAAGCTTTAACTTTATATTTTTGCCTGCTCTGCTGTGAAAATATTGGCATATGTGGTTCAGAGATATCTAATAGACGGCACTCATTAAGATAGCATTCCTGAAGTTGTTTCACACTCGAGTGGAAGGCTATTGTTTTGGTTGCTGACTCTGGAGTTAAAAGCAGAATACTGTGGATGTCAGAATCTGAAACAGAAAATACTGGAAAATCTCAGCAGGTCTGACAGCATCTGCGCAGGGAGATGATGGTGCCAATGTTTCGAGTCTGGATAACCCTTCCTCAGAGCTCTGATGAAGGGTCATCCAGACTTGAAACGGTGGCTCTAGTGACCCTGGAGTTGTTCTGTACCTGGGTTCCAGCGTTGTCCATTATGGAAGCGGTGAATATGCTCATGGTGGAACAGGCTTGAGTCAACTGCATGAAATCAGAAATTACTTTAAGCATTCAGTGAGCGCCCAATGGAAAATATTCTTCCTAAAGGACAGCTTGTTGACATTCTAGGAAGCTTCAGGCAGGTTAACCACAGGTTCTGAAAACTTCACCCAAATGTGCCACGTGAGCCATTGAAGAATTGCAATCAGAGGCTAAATGAGCTGCAGCTATAATCATTCACAATTCCCGTTTTGGGAATTTGTTTCCCATGTGAATTTTTAATTCTAAATTCAACTTTTTAAAAAATGATCAAAAATAGTCCATAATTTGTGAGCTCTGTCATTGCTATTTTTACTCACAAAGTGGATGAAGGGTTGTGCAGGGGACTGTCTCGAAGCATAAAGGTCCTGTTTTTCACCTCTGTGTCTTACAAGTGACTGACAGTCACTGTTTCTTGATTCAGGCCTTGTTGCAAAGGCTGTGCGGGGCTATAGATGCTATCTGCTGCTTTGCCTCATGAAATATTTAACCCACAGTCTGCATATTGAAGCAGATGGGTTGCAGTTTGTTTTATTCATGGTGGCGTGGTTCTTGGAAGATGCCTCACAATCTAGTCTCACTAGAGTTTGACTCCATTACCTGTTTCCCACAGATAACCATTATCAGTTCTCTCTTATCTGCAGTGGCTGCTTTTAAAGCTGGTGTCTGTCAAAGACAGCCATGAGTTGAAAGTTATACAGGCTTCAACTCCCAATGTTCTAACTTGGGGCCAACATTCGGAAAACTCAGGAATTCAACCATAATGTATCAAAAGTCATTACGTCCACAGCAACAGCTGTGTTGTGTGTGTGGATTGCAATGTTGCCTGAGGGAGTGTAAATGTTCACCATACTGAATCCTTGAATGCGGGCATTATCCTGTGAAAAGAGGTTGAGGGTGACCAGGGAAGGCACGCTGGCATAGTGGTTAGCACTGCTGCCTCACAGCGCCAGGGACCTGGGTTCGATTCCCGGCTTGGGTCACTGTCTGTGTGAAGTTTGCACATTCTCCCCGTGTCTGCGTGGGTTTCCTCCAGGTGCTCCGGTTTCCTCCCACAGTCTGAAAGATGTGCAGGTTAGATGTATTGAGCTGAACAGATGCCAGAGTGTGGCGACTAGGCGAATTTCACAGTAACTTCATTGCAGTGGTAATGTAAGCCTTACTTGTGACTAATAAATGAACTTTACTTTACTTTATATTCCTCGAGCTTAGAAAAATGAGAGATGATCTCATTGAAACATATAAAATTCTGAAGGGGCATGACAGAATGGATACCAGGAAGATGTTTCCCCTGGCTGGGGAGTCTGGAAATAGTGATCATGGTTTCAGAATCAGGGGTGGCCATTCAGGACTGAGAGGTGGAGAAATGTCTTCACTCACTGTTGTCAATCTTTGGAATTGTGGGTTGTGGATGCTCCGTCTTGAGAATATTCAAGTCAGAGATCAAAAGACTTTAGGCTGCGGAGGATTCCAAGGAGTACAGGAAGGTGTGGTTGAGGTAAAAGAACAGCTGTGACCTTACTGAATGGGCGACTGAGCTTGAGGGGCCGAATGGCACACTCCTCTTCCTATTTCTCATGCTCATATGGTCTCATTTATCCTTGCATTCCTAATTAATAGTAATTTCATATAAAAGCAAGCCCTGCGGATGCTGAAAACCTGAAATGAAAAACAGGGAATGTTGGATAAACTCAACAGGCCTGGCAGCTTCTTGCAGAAACAGGGTTAATGTTTCAGACCTAAAGGATCCTTGTACAGAATTGAATCATTTCAATTAGCTTCACTGCACTATAGGTCACGTGAGTCACTCTGTTCTAAAGAAATTGCTGTAAGGTCCACCACCAGCTCCTAATGTTGCTCATCCCTTGAATATCTCCTGCTTTAATATCTAATTTTTCCCCGAATACCCAAACATGCCCATATTAGGAACTTCTCAATTGTAAAATGTGTGGGTTAGGTGGACTGGCCATGCTAAATTGCCTCTTAGTGTCAGGGGGACTTGCTAAGGTAAATGCATGGGGTTATGGTGATAGGGCCTGGGTGGGATTGTGGTCGGTGCTAACTCGATGGACCAAATGGCCTCCTTCTTCACTGTAGGATCCAATGATTCTATGGATTCCATGAATTGCCACTGTTGCTAGTTTCCCCCTTGGTAGCCCATCGTTGCTGAGTCGAAGCTTAAAGTTTATTTATTAGTGTCACAAGTAGGCTTACATTAACACTGCAATGAAGCTACTGTGAAAATCCCCTAGTCGCCACATTCCAGCGTCTTTTCGGGCACACTGAGGGAGAATTTAGCATGGCCAAGCTGCATCATCTGGAGTGTGGCTGATGTCAGGTAACTCAGCACAGAACCAAGACTGGACATATGGGGTGGGATTTTCCGGCCACGCTCACCCCAAGACTGGAAAATCCCACCCGAGGTCAATGGACCTTTGCAGGGTCCGTGTCCTGCCCGCTACGATTCCCATGGTGGGTGTGATGGGAAAATTCCGCCCATGATCATCTTAGTTTGCATGTTCTCATGGGGTGAGGGCTGCGGGGAAGAGAGGAGGGGGGAGTGAAAGATGGGAAAATACCTTTAATAGGACAGTAAGCGCGTACACAACCAATTAGGTGGCGATCTCCATGAGGATTAATGCCAGCCTCACTGGCAGCAAGTTCAAGCCTGGGATCCCCCACTTATTCCCAATGTTGGCATCCCAAAGCCCATGGGAAAATCCTGGCTTCGCCCGCGACATGCCAAACAGACTGACTGAGAGAGCCATGGTTTTCCTTTTTGTTTTGAATGCATTTGAATAAATAGAACATCCTACAAGCCGCAAGTTGTCATTTATCAACTGCTTTCTGTGACTTGAAGCTATAAGTAAACCTGAATATTCATATCACTGAATATCTTGAGTCATTTTGTCTCCCACTTGTGTTGCTGAAGGTAAAGCACCAAGATGTTCCTGTCAGATTTATCAGGTACTGTGTTGGAAACATTTCCATGATGTAATTTTTCACTGGATTAATACACTGAGCCTTGATTAAATTACCGCATATCATTTCTGGTTTTTTATACACATTTACTAATACACAAAATGTACAAAATATTAGACGCTTGTGCGTGGGTGCGCATGTAGGTGTGTGTCAAGCAGACATTATACCCAAGAACCAAGGGTTCTTTCCCTATTGTTCAGTTGGGAACAGCGAGAAGGGTCTCTTCTTTCATAGACTTATGAATTTGTGGCATTTTTGTTTGTAAAAAACAAGGGCAAAGGCAGATGGTAGATGTCTTGAAGAAAGATTGGGAGACCCCAGTGTGTACCATAATGTTACAGAATCTTGTGTATCTCTACTGGGATGTGTAAGACTTGCTGCAGTATTCTCAACTCTTCTCACAAAGCAAAGCGGCAAGATCACGGTCTCTTCCTCCCCCTCCCTTGCCAATGATTGTATTTAACCACGCATTAGAGGGAGCCGGAGACTGCTGTTGGTTGACTTCTCATATAATTTGCTATCTTCTGGGACCTGAATCCTTTCTTTACTAAATATCGGGTACTTAATACTACGATAGAAACTGTAATGACATGCAATTGCCTGTGTGCCCAACAGAAGCAAATAATCTCAACAGAGTCCTTCCGTTTGGTAAACTCTTAACGTTATGTGTGTGAATCAGCTGCTGCTACAGGGGACAAGCAGATTGTCAGCTTGTAAAGTTGAACTTCTTCCTCAGTCTTATGTGCCATCATACTTTACTCTGAATGAAGGGCGGCACGGCGGCACAGTTATTAACACTGCTGCTTCACAGCGTCAGGGACCCGGATTCGATTCCTGGCTTGGGTCACTGTTGGTGTGGAGTTTGCACGTTCTCTCCATGTCTGCATGGGTTTCCTCCCACGTTCTGAAAGATGTGCTGGTTAGGTGCATTGACCCGAACAGGTGCCGGAGTGTGGCGACTAGGGGAATTGCACAGCAACTTCATTGTAGTGTTAATGTAAGCCTTACTTGTGACTAATAAATAAACTTTTATGTCCTGTGCAGGAACATCCTGGGCCTATGCCTCATTACTCTCTTCGTGAAGATGTTGCTGTTCGGCCTCTTGTTTTTTTTAACACTTTTATTGAAGATTTTTCTCTATTTTTACAAACAATGCAACAAACCCTCAAGGATTGGTGCAGTACAGCATTATCATTTTTCCACAAAAGCATACAGAAAAAGATGAGCGCACCAATTGGTTTGAATTATTCATGGCAAATGGCACCTCCAAAGATACAAACAATGAAAAGATGTTTCAAAGATTGGGGGAAGACCAGATAAAGCCATGGGCACATGGCAAAATGGTGCGTGCCCTCGCTTACTGGAAACAGAGCCTCATAATGTATGGCAAACCTTAGGAGTAAGTCAGACAACATGGAGCTCAACTTCTTGCAGGATCCAGAGCAAAGCTGAGGCTCTACAGACAATAGGGTTTTGGCTGGAATTTTCCAGCTGTTCATGCCAGTAGGATCTTAAGCTTCAAGTAATACAGACAGTGTGACATTCCGGCTGTCTCCCCCACTCCAACAAAGGAACACGTTGAGGGATGCATTCCATTTATACAATTGTATTCCCTGCACATTCCCAGATTTTCGAATAGTTACTGCTATTGCATATGCAGCCAAGGAGAATATAGGATATTGACACGGGTATAGAAAGGCTGATCAGCCAAAGATTCTCGCACCACGTTTAGGTGTGCACCAAAGCATTCTTCCCCATCACCAGCTATACCTGAGGCACCATTGATACAATACAAAACAATGTCTTTCGCTGGATATGTTCTCTGCCTGTATCTTTATAGGATTCTTCAGAGATTCTTTGACCCCAAAGTAACAAAAATGCAGAAAGAAATTAGGTGACACCAATAGTTCTAAGGGGGTTTTCCTCACCAGCTGTGAGTACTCGTTGGGACATACCCAACTACAACAAACCAGCCACCCACCTCCCCATAGCAGTGCTACTCAAATTAGACATGATGAGAATAAACAATGCCACATAGTATATACCACCATTATAAATGAAAGGATTATACAAAGAAAAAAATAGATAATATCACACAGCCCTGGTGCCATACATTCTACCCAATGTGCTCCCCAACTCTCTCAAGCTCTTTAAGGATATTAAGCGACTCGGTTCAATTTTGACACAGGACCAGAAGCAATGCAGGTAGTTCCCCATGCCACCTTGCAACCTGGCATGACGAGGATATAGTAAGATCAAACCCGTAAGCTTAGAGTAATTAGAGGAACACATTGAGGGATGCATTCCATTATAAACAAATGGATGTCCCTGGTTTTCAAAGGATAACGGGCAAAATTCACCTCAGTGCTCGTATCCTAGATCACCGCTGTCACCATGATTAATAACATCCCAAACTCATAAAAGGAGTGTAACTGCAGGGGGTAAAGTCCAGGATTAGCGATAAATTGCAGATTATGACTCCAAATTACTGCCATCCACAGAGCTTTTTATTTGTGGGACACGGGCATTGCTGGCTGGCCAGCATTTATTAGTCATCCCTAGTTGCTCTTGGAGGGCAGTTGTGAGTCAACCACATTGCTGTGGCTCTGGAGTCACATGTAGGCCAAACCAGGTAAGGATGGCAGATTTCCTTCCCTAAAGGACATGAATGAACCAGATAGGTTTTTCTGACTAAAAGCAAATTACTGTGGGATTTTGGAGTCTGAAACCAAAAGAGAGAACGCGAGAAAATCTCAGCAGGTCTGGCAGCATAGAACATAGAACAGTACAGCACAGAACAGGCCCTTCGGCCCACGATGTTGTGCCGAGCTTTATCTGAAAACAAGATCAAGCTATCCCACTCCCTATCATCCTGGTGTGCTCCATGTGCCTATCCAATAACCGCTTAAATGTTCCTAAAGTGTCTGACTCCACTATCACTGCAGGCAGTCCATTCCACACCCCAACCACTCTCTGCGTAAAGAACCTACCTCTGATATCCTTCCTGTATCTCCCACCACGAACCCTATAGTTATGCCCCCTTGTAATAGCTCCATCCACCCGAGGAAATAGTCTTTCAACGTTCACTCTATCTATCCCCTTCATCATTTTATAAACCTCTATTAAGTCTCCCCTCAGCCTCCTCCACTCCAGAGAGAACAGCCCTAGCTCCCTCAATCTTCCCTCATAAGACCTACCCACCAAACCAGGCAGCATCCTGGTAAATCTCCTCT
Organism: Mustelus asterias; assembly: GCF_964213995.1. NCBI lineage: Eukaryota > Metazoa > Chordata > Chondrichthyes > Carcharhiniformes > Triakidae > Mustelus > Mustelus asterias. The sequence continues at coordinate 8,556,793 of NC_135827.1, read as the reverse complement.
GCACTCTTTCCAGCACTTCCACATCCTACTTATAGTGAGGTGACCAGAACTGCACACAATATTCCAAATGTGGTCTCACCAAGGTCCTGTACAGTTGCATAACCCCACGGCTCTTAAACTCCAACTCCCTGTTAATAAAAGCTAACACACTAAAGGCCTTCTTCACAGCTCTATCCACTTGAGTGGCAACCTTTAGAGATCTGTGGATATGAACCTCAAGATCTCTCTGTTCCTCCACAGTCTTCAGAACCCTACCTTTGACCCTATAATCCACATTTAAATTAGTCCTACCAAAATGAATCACCTCACATTTATCAGGGTTAAACTCCATTTGCCATTTTTCAGCCCAGCTTTGCATCCTATCTATGTCTCTTTGCAGCCTACAACAGCCCTCCACCTCATCCACTACTCCACCAATCTTGGTGTCATCAGCAAATTTACTGATCCACCCTTCAGCCCCCTCCTCTAAGTCATTAATAAAAATCACAAAGAGCAGAGGACCAGGCACTGATCCCTGCGGCACTCTGCTAGCAACCTGCCTCCAATCCGAAAATTTTCCATCGACCACCACCCTCTGTCTTCGATCAGACAGTCAGTTACCTATCCAATCGGCCAACTTTCCCTCTATCCCACACCTCCTCACTTTCATCATAAGCCGACCATGGGGGACCTTATCAAACACCTTACTAAAATCCATGTATATGACATCAACTGCCCTACCTTCATCAACACACTTAGTTACCTCCTCAAAAAATTCTATCAAATTTGTGAGGCACGACTTGCCCTTCACGAATCCGTGCTGACTATCCCGGATTAATCCGCATCTTTCTAAATGGTCGTAAATCCCATCTCTAAGGACCTTTTCCATCAATTTACCAACCACCGAAGTAAGACTAACCGGTCTATAATTACCAGGGTCATTTCTATTCCCTTTCTTAAACAGAGGAACAACATTCGCCATTCTCCAGTCCTCTGGCACCATCCCCGAGGACAGCGAGGACCCAAAGATCAAAGCCAAAGGCTCTGCAATCTCATCCCTTGCCTCCCAAAGAATCCTAGGATACATTTCATCAGGCCCAGGGGACTTATCGACCTTCAGTTTATTCAAAACTGCCAGTACATCCTCCCTCCGAACATCTATTTCCTCCAGCCTATTAGCCTGTAACACCTTCTCTTCCTCAAAAACATGGCCCCTCTCCTTGGTGAACACTGAAGAAAAGTATTCATTCATCACCTCGCCTATCTCTACTGACTCCATACACAAGTTCCCACTACTGTCCTTGACTGGCCCTAACCTCACCCTGGTCATTCTTTTATTCCTCACATAAGAGTAAAAAGCCTTGGGGTTTTCCTTGATCCGACCCGCCAAGGACTTCTCGTGTCCCCTCCTAGCTCTCCTAAGCCCCTTTTTCAGCTCATTCCTTGCTAACTTGTAACGCTCAATCGAGCCATCTGAACCTTGTTTCCTCATCCCTACATAAGCTTCCCTCTTCCTTTTCACAAGACATTCCACCTCTTTCGTGAACCATGGTTCCCTCACTCGGCCATTTCCTCCCTGCCTGACAGGGCCATACCTATCAAGGACACCCAGTATTTGTTCCTTGAAAAAGTTCCACTTTTCATTAGTTCCTTTCTCTGACAGTTTCTGTTCCCAACTTATGCCCCCTAATTCTTGCCTAATCGCATCATAATTACCTCTCCCCCAATTGTAAACCTTGCCCTGCTGTACGGCCCTATCCCTCTCCATTGCAATAACAAAAGACACCGAATTGTGGTCACTATCTCCAAAGTGCTCTCCCACAACCAAATCTAACACTTGGCCCGGTTCATTTCCCAGTACCAAATCCAACGTGGCCTCACCTCTTGTCGGCCTATCCACATATTGTGTCAGGAAACCCTCCTGCACACACTGCACAAAAACTGCCCCATCCGAACTATTTGACCTACAAAGGTTCCAATCAATATTTGGAAAGTTAAAGTCCCCCATGACAACTACCCTGTGACCCCCACACATATCCATAATCTGCTTAGCAATTTCTTCCTCCACATCTCTATTACTATTTGGGGGCCTATAGTAAACTCCTAACAACGTGACCGCTCCTTTCCTATTTCTAACCTCAGCCCATATTACCTCAGTGTGCAGAATCCCCTCGAAGTCCCTTTCCGCAGCCGTTAAACTATTTGTCAAAGTGTCATCTGGACTCAAAATGTCAGCTTTTTTTCTCTTACAGATGCTGCCAGACTTGCTGAGATTTTCCAGCATTTTCTCTTTGAGTTTTTCTGACAATCGACAATGGTCTCACGGTCATCACTAGATTCTTAATTCCAGATTTTTTTTATTGAATTCAAATTCCACCATCTGCTGTGGCGGGATTCGAACCTGGGTCCCCAGAACATGAGCTGAGTTTCTGGATGAATAGTCTGGTGATAATACCACTATGCCATCAGCTTAGTGGTCAAAACCTTAGTCGGATTGTCGAACAGCTTTAAGGATCCATCAGATGTCACCCTCGGTAACAGGACAAACTGCATTCAGATAGCTGTCAGATGCTTTCCAGTTTCATTGAAGCCTCTGCGACTGAAACTATGAAAGCCGGCCAGTGGGTGGGTCAGGACTGGGAACCAGGATACGATGTGCCCCATCAAGATTAATGCACCCAATTTTCATGTTGAGATTGAGAAAATGTGATAGCCAGTTGTCAATAAAGTTAGCTAGGAGTTCGCCCTTAGCTCCCATTGGAAAGCCGATCACATGGACACCCCCCTCCGCCAGGCCCGGCTCTCTCATCAATCAGGATATCTGGCAAACCCCGTAGCTGGTTTCCTGAGGATTGAAAGCGCGGCCGCAACTGAGGAAACTGCATTCTCGACAATAAGGATTATTTTCTCTGCTTCCTCAAGCCTCTTATCGGTACCCTGCGGTTCACCAATATGAGCGCTGAAATTCCAGCCAAACCTCTGACCCAAAAAGCCAAGTTTGTCGTCTATAACTTTGGCAGTCGTCATCAACAATACCTTCGATGTTGCCGGGTCCGAGAGCCCTCTCACTGACCAAATCGCCATAATGAGTGCTCGGCTCCACCCCAGCTAACTCCAACTGCTTCTTTTCATCGAGGATTTTCATGACTTTACTTGTCTAAAAACGTAATTGGAAATTCTTCCAGGGACATACTACAGAGTTTTCACTCCAGCTTTAGGTACTTATGGGCTGTACATTAAGACAAGTGAAAGGATTATAAAATGAGTAGCGCCGGAGCTCATAGAAACAGCCGTTCCTGCACTTTCATCACGTGAATCCGAACATTTTTCCCTCAGTCAAATCCTGCTGAGTGGCTGAAGGCCACAAAACCCGAGTTCGACACAGCGAGACATCTGATTCTCCAGGAGTGTTCAAATAAAAGGTGAAGTTATTCCACATGTGGCAGCATTGTTTCTCTGTTGCTGCCCTTGTCGTCGCCGTTGTGGAATACTTACAAGCTATATCGATGTATTGTATCAAAGTATTCCATGAGTCAGATTCAGTAGGTGGCACAGTGGTTAGCATTGCTGCCTCACAGCTCCAGGGACCCAGGTTCGATTGCCGGCTTGGGTAACTGTGTGGAATCATAGAAATCATAGAAACCCTACAGTGCAGAAGGAGGCCATTCGGCCCATCGAGTCTGCACCGACCACAATCCCACCCAGGCCCTATCCCCACATATTTTACCCGCTAATCCCTCTAACCTACGCATCCCAGGATTCTAAGGGGCAATTTTTAACCTGGCCAATCAACCTAACCCGCACATCTTTGGACTGTGGGAGGAAACCGGAGCACCCGGAGGAAACCCACGCAGACACGAGGAGAATGTGCAAACTCCACACAGACAGTGACCCGAGCCGGGAATCGAACCCAGGACCCTGGAGCTGTGAAGCAGCAGTGCTAACCACTGTGCTACCGTGGAGTTTGCACATTCTCCCTGTGTCGGCATGGGTTTCCTCCTACAGTCCAAAGTTGTGTCGGTTAGGTGGATTGGCCATTCTAAATTACCCCTCAGTGTCAATGGGCCTTTGCGTGGTCACCCCCTGCTCGCTATGATTCCCATGGCGGGCTGGACGGGAAAAATTCCCTCCATCGTTTCTTCACATGTTCTATTTCAATGGTTAGCAGGCATGCAACACTCATCATCAAAGCTTTGCAAATATGTCCCCAAGTGCCAAACAACCTTTCCTCCCATTTCCTTCTTTCAACTGATGGAAATTACAAAATGAATTAAATCCCAGGGATCAGGTTAGTGAAAAGATCTAATTTCAAAAGGATTTTAGTTACAAATCATCAAATCCCTACAGTGCAGAAGGAGGCCATTCAGCCCATCGAGTCTGTACCAACCACAATCCCACCCAGGCCCTATTCCCGTAACCCCACATATTCACCCTGCTAATCCTCTGACACTCGGGTCAACTAGGGCTAGCAGGGTAAATACGTGGGGTTCGGAGGATAGGGTGAGATTGTTGTCGGTGCAGGTTCGATGGGCCGAATGGCCTCCTTCTGCACTGTCGGGATTCTGTGAGTATGTTAACATAACTCCTTACAAACATGTGGTGGTCCGTTTTGTAATTATTTCGGACAGACTGAAATTTTCAGCCCAGAGAAAGCAGATCTTGGGACAACCTATTTGAGGAGATTTGACATTCAGTTCTTTTCCAAAGAACTGAGTTTGTTTCATTTGTTACCGAGGTTTCCGAGGTTATTCTGCCTCATTGGGTAGATACTTAAATTGTGTGTGTTTGTGGATCTATGAAATATGTATGCTCAAATATTGACTCTCTCTACTGGTCCTGCGATAAACAATTGCTCCAGAAATGGCAGAATCGAATTAATGTTCACTTTCATCCTTTCGCAAAGTCATTCACTCACAAAAGCACCTTTTGTGAATCGCGAAAGGGATGATCCCAGTTTTATTACATCCGTGGGCTAAGCTTAATGAAGGTTTTCAGTTATGAGCAATGAAGCAAGTTATTTTGTCTGTTTTTGCTGCCAGTGGGTCATTCTCTGCACCAGGCAATCATATTTCTTCAGCTTTCTGTGTTGATATTGCCAAGCCAATGCAGTTAAGTTAAATGCAGAAGTGAGCAGCTGATCAGGAGTGAATACTGTGGCCTTCCAACTGCAATGGAAAGACTCTTTGTACTTGTGAGTGGAAAGAAGGGTTGTCCTTTGACAATCATCTTGGTTTCAGAACTGTGCTTCCCAGGAGTACAACAAATACCCAAGAAAGGAAACTGGGAGAGGTTGATGATTCGCAAACATAAATACCAATGAGGCCAGCTTGTCCAAGTCAGTTTTGCATCGTCCAGGTGAGCCATGGGCTGTGTCAAAGTGCAGCTCACCGACGTGCAGCACCTTGACAAAGCTATGTGAGAGAACAGGCTGAAACCCTCATTCCCACCACATCGTGTGGATGGACGGGATTTTCCAGCTGTGCTCGCCTCAAAACCGGACAATCCTTTTCAAGGTCAACGAATCTTTGCATGGACGGCCCCCCACCCACTGCGATTCCCGTGGCAGGCAGGATGGGAAATTTCCCCCCAATGTCTCACAATCAGACCATTCCCATGCACTTGGCATGAGTCTCCATAGATGCAAGAACAACTATATAGTCTTACAAACAAGGTGCAGCACAGTGGTTAGCACTGCTGCCTCACAGCATCAGGGACCCGAATTCGATTCCTGGCTTGGATCACTGTCAGTGCGGAGTCTGCACATTCTCCCCGTGTCTGTATTGGGTTTTGTCCGGGTGCTCCAGTTTCCTCCTACAGTCCAAAAGACTTGTAGGTTAGGTGCATTAGCCATAATAAATTCTCCCTCCGTGTACGCGAACAGGTGCCGGGCTGTGGTGATTCGGGGATTTTCACAGTAACTTCATTGCAGTGTTAATGTAAGCCTACTTGTGACATTAATAAATAAACTTTAAACTTTTATTCTGTGGATGGTAGAGAGCAAGTACTGGGAAGAAGATTATTGTGATGTTTCTTTATAACATGTTGGAATGTTTCCAAGAAATGTGTTCTCTTGTACTAAATATTTATACTTTTATTCCTGCCGTAAATTAATAATTTACTTGTGTCAATAAAATGATTAATGTGTACAAATTTAGTAGCAAAATATTTATAATTTCAATAACTTTTACATCAATTCTGATGAGTCCTTTCTGTGTGGTTAGCGAGAGTGGGTGGAGTCAAAGCAATAGATAGTCCCAAGAGTCTTTTGACTCACTTAAGTGGTACATGGATGAAAATGTTTTAAGAACTGATGAGCAAGCTCATCCTTTCACTAAAACCACACTAGTCTGCTGGTAACACCATCTCACTGTCTCTGAAATTCAATTGAGGGGAGGGGGTGGGATTGAATTGCATTCTACACTGGAACTTGAAGCATTAAATGGCAAATGGATCATGTTTGCTTTCAGTAATCTAGGATCCTGGAAGTCACCTGATATTCTAAATCCTGTATTTTAGCTGTGTTGCACTCGTCGATATTTATCCTTCAATGGACATTATTGAAACAAATGGCGGAATTTTCCTATCCCGTTCAGCACAGGAATTCAGTAGCGGGTGAAACACAAACCATGCAAAGGTCTGTTGACCTCGGGCGGGACTTTCTGGTCTTGGGGCGAGCGTGGCCGGAAAATCCCGCCCAAAGTATCTGATCATTCGCTTGCTGTTTGTGAGACCTGGCTGTGCACAGTCTGGCTGTGTTTCCTTCATTACGTGGAGATGCCGGCGTTGGACTGGGGCAAACACAGTAAGAAGTTTAACAACACCAGGTTAAAGTCCAACAGGTTTATTTGGTAGCAAAAGCCATGAGCTTTCGGAGCCTGGCTCCGAAAGCTTGTGTGGCTTTTGCTACCAAATAAACCTGTTGGACTTTAACCTGGTGTTGTTAAACTTCTTACTGTGTTTCCTTCATTACAGCAGTGACTACAATTCAAAATGACTCCTCTGACTGCAAGGCAATTTGGAACATTTCTTGGTCTTGTGAAAGGTGCTATATCAATGAAATTCTTTGTTAATAATTCCACAATACATGAACCAAAAGTTTTTCAAGAAAGTAATCATTTGTAGTCAGACTTAATTTCAGGACTGCTGTTAGGAAACACAACTTTTTACTCTTTCACAGATAATGCAATTATCCCTGCACCCCCTGCCTCCCCCTGGCCCCAAAGGCCAGAGTCCCTCTCGCCTTTCCTTGTCATTGACACCTTTTAATATTATTGATTGGCTCTGAGGCCCCTGTGTTGCTCTTCACAGGACATTGGCACTACCTTCAGGTGTCAATGCCCAGAACTGAACGTGGCAGGGCGCAACCCAGTTTCTGCATCAGGCAGCCTACGATTTGTTTAAAACGGACTCCTCCGACAAATAGGCAATTGTTGTGTTTGATAGCTGATTGGCAGATGGGAAATAGATAGCTACACACACAGGGATTGGATATGCAGACATGTAAGACCCCAACAACGCAACAATTAAGAGCAGGAGTAGACCATTTGGCACTTCTCGCCTGCTCTGCCATTCGATAAGATCATGGCTGATCTGATTATGGTATGAACTCAATTCCCTTTACTGTACACTATTGACTCCTTTGTCAATCACAAATATATCTAACTCGGCCTTGAATAGATTCAATGACCCTGCCTCCACTGCTCTCTGAGGAAGAGAATTCCACAGACTAACAACCATCTGAGCAGAAGAAAATATCCACATCTCTGTCTTAAATGTGAGATCTCTAGTTTTTAAACAGTGCCTCTTCATTCCAGATTATGCCATATTCCCAGTGACCAGCCTGTCAAGCTCTCTCGGGGTCTTACATATTTCAGTAAGATTACCTCTCATTCTTCTAAACTTCAATGGGTAAAGGCCCCAACCAGATCATAAGATGACCATATTCACCTCAGGAATCAGTTAAGTGAGCTACTGCTTTTAAAGCAATGAATCCTTCAATAAGGAGGCCAAAATTTTACACAGCACTCAATACTTCCCTACCTTTATACTCGATTCCCCTTACAATAACGGCCAACATTCCATTTGCCTTTTTAATCATTTGTTGCAGCTGCAGAACAACTTTTTGTGATTCATGTACTAGGACGCCAAGATCCCTCTGTACGGTAGAGTTTGCAATCTTTTTCCATTCACTCAAATAACATCCCGCTTTTCTGTTATTCCTGGCAAGGCAGACAAGTTCACGTTTTCCCACATTATATACCATCTGCCTAATTCCTTCTCAGTCACTTAATCTATCTCTATCCCTTTGTAGACTCTCTATGATCAGTTGACAAGTTGTTCTCCTAAACGTACTCTCTTACCAATTTTGGGTCACCAGCACATTTAGCTGCATTTTAAACGGGCATTGAAATAACCCAGATAATAACTCAAAAGGTGCAACTGCTAATTACTCCTGTCTAGGCAAATTACTTAGTCATAAGAAAGCTGTACAGTATGTGAATAGATGTTGACAAAAATGTACAGTTAAGGGACGGTTCTATTTCATATGTGCTTCTGTTTTCTCTTTCAGGTCGAGATTTAGTAGAAGATGAGTATTTAGAAATTATAGGAATCACGAAAAAACAGGCTGGAGAATATCAGTGCACTGCTTACAATGAGGTGTCGGATCCTGATGTACGAAAAGTAGACGTAATAGTGAACTGTAAGTGACGACTTTTTATTGGTTTGTATCTGCTCAAGGTGACACAGTTAGTGGTGCTGAGGCATACATCCTTTCTAGATCCGATACAACCAGTGTCCGTACCAAGGCTTACCAGGCCAAGTTTTGCATTGGCCAAAATAAAGCTCTATTTGATTCACCAAACAATGTGCCTAAGCACATCCAATTCAAACGTTGCTCTCATTCATTTTTTGTAAAGCAGCTCAGCCATCTGTTTGGCTGTTTGCAAGCTTTGATAGCTGTTTAAGCTTTTGACCACCTTCAAAAGCACCTAATGGCTTCCGAAGCACTGAATATCCTTAGTGACCTCTCCTGGGGAATGTGAGTTTAATGGAGTTAGCAAATTTATGAGTGTTGAAAGAATGCCTATTCAAGTGATGTTTATTTAATTTGATAGATTTATGAGATTTTGAAGAGGTTTGTACTTATTCAATTAACTTGTCAACTGATGTTTCTTTGGTTGAAGGGTTTATGAGCTTTTGAATGACCTCCAAATATTATCCCACAGCTTTTGGGTTTTGATTGTAAAGTGAATACTGGATGAGGAATGTAGTCAGTATAGGGAAATGCGAGTGAGCGAATGGATTAGGAGTGTATAATAACTCAAGGTGACTCAGTATGGCAAGTGTAAAACAAGAAGATTTATTTGATGAGAAAAGCTACTTTCAACTTAAGGATTTGCAACAGAACAACACTGGTCTGTTCTTAATAACTCCCCAACTCATTCTGCCGACTTCCAGCCCCGGGGATGCACACCCTCGCTCTCGATTGACCGAGGTTTGCACGCTCGTGCTCCATTGCTTCCGACCTGGTCATGTGGCCTGCGAAGGATCGTCTCTTAAAGGGGCCATGCTACCACATGGTGCAAAGTGGAGGTTATGAGGGTGTAGCAGGATGAGGGACAGTAGGGTGTAAGGGAGGAAGGGGTGAGTGGAAAGGGGATGAGGAGAGTGAAAGGGGTATGGGGCGAAGGGGTCTTTACACTGATATAATCTTGACCTGGGGGAGCTGCTCACAGCAACTAAGAACTGGACCAATATTTCTGGGAATGAAGGTGGGTTTTTTAAACTGGCTGCTTTGGCAATTATCCCAACTCTTGATTAATCATGGCCTGGAATGCTGAAGATCTTGTCTGCCCATGTTGCCAGGCCAAAAGTAGGATCGTCATATTGGTATTAATGCCCATTATCTCCCGTGGGGAAAATTCCACCCATTGTTTTTTTGGCAGATTTCCCCTTTCTACACGAGCCATCCTTGTGGGTCTTGCTGTGCGTGTTTTTGTTCCTGGGATTTCTGCGGCTCTTTCTTTCAAATGTATGACAGACTGGATGGAGAAACCCGATGGAAATTCATTCCCATCCAGTTTAAAGCCAGTTTTGACAATGTAACAGAGTAGTTTTATGTTGTAGGTTAATTTCTTGACGGACACTCATACACGTGGAAAAAGGAGGGGGAAAGTTTAAGGGAGATGTGTGGGAAAGCTTTTCACGCAGAGAGTGGTGGGTGCCTGGGACACGCTGCCAGAGGAGGTGGTGGAAGCAGGCCCATTAGCAACATTTAAGAGGCATCTGAATGGTACATGAATAGGGAGGGAATAGAGGGATATGGACCGAGTAAGGGCAGAAGGTTTTCTTTTAGTTTAGTTCGGGCATCATGATTGGCACGGGCTTGGAGTGTCGAAGGGCCTGTTACTGTGCTGTACTTTCCTATGTTCTTGTTCTTTTTATTCCTTCGTGGGCTTACAACATAGCCCAAAATTGAAAATATTTGTAACCCAGTGTGCAACATGGTCTTTGAAGAATAATCTTGATAAAGGTGGGAGAAGTGATAGAATCTTAATGGTTAATCAAAGACATAGCATTGAGCTTGAAAGTGACTATTTCTCCTACTTGGCAAACCCATGGTGACAGCTGACTCTTACAAGTACTTGCTTTTAGCAACATCAACTGTATAATTTACCTGAGAAAGTAAGACAGCTTTCCTGCTCCTGATTGCTATTTGACCTCCGCATGGTTCCAATAACCAACTGCTTCGCAAAAAACAGAAATTAAACCTGGGACTGCTAAACATCCTCAGCTATTTTCACTGTGCAGAGTAACTGAGCCAAATCAGTGGGCTTGCAATCTGTCACGCTCGTTCCGATTATGCATAACCATGCTGCTCATGGTGCTGGCCTCAACTTAGTTCCTACCACTGGGAGAGTTAATTCAATAGTTGGCTTAATTTGAACTCCAGGTTAATTGTCAACGGGGGATCCAGATCCCGTGATGAGGCTCAGGGTATTTTCACTCCCAGGCTTCATTTAAATCCTGCTGGTTCGTTTCTCATTCCATTCTGGTCGAGGGGCAATGGGAAATCAAGCAAATCAGAAACTTCCAACCAAGTTCATCACGGGGGTCTGGGTCCATCCCTACCAGGATCCTGCAGTCAATAGGATTGGTCGGAGTTGGTCCAAGTCTGCAAGAAACTACAGAAGCTCGTGAACGTAGCTCAGTCTATCACACACCAGCCTCCCATCCATTGACTCTGTTTACATTTTCTGCTGCCTCGGGAATGCAGCCAGCATAATCAAGGACCCCACACACCCTAGACATTCTCTCTTCCACCTTATTCCATTAAGAAAAGGATACCAAAGTCTGAGATCACATATCAACTGACTCAAGAACAGCTTCTTCCCTGCTGCCATCAGACTTTTGAATGGACCTACCTTATATTATGTTGATCTTTCTCTACACCTTAGCTATGGCTGAAACACTACATTCTACACCCTGTCCTTTCCTTCTCTATGTACGATATGCTTTGTCTGTATAGCGCAAGAAACAACACTTTTCACTGTATACTAATACATGTGACAATAATGAATCAAATCAAATCAAAGAGTTTGGAAAGTGTGTAATCTGTGAAAGGAGAAACTGAAAGCTTTTCTTGTGAGATCTGGAGCTCTGAGGAGTGCTCTTCCTGGCTGTGTAAAGAAAATGGAAAAGATTCTTTTTGTGGCCTCTGCTCAGCCGAGTTGTCTGCATCATTGTCCTCACCTTTTGATAACCTGAACTTTGTCAGTTTATAAAGTTAATGGGTGCGTTACTGGCCATTCATGTCTCAGCCACTGCAGCGAGGACGGGGAATTTGGCGCCAACCAAATCTCCATTCACTGCAGCGGGGCCAGAAAATCTCGCCGGCGTGACGGCCGTAAGATTCCGGCCAAAATTGCAGTTGGGTCCCAATGATGCCAATGTCCTGATCTTCATGCCATTTTCAGATGCTCTTGGTACCTGCAGTTAAACAAATACAAATCAGTTTGAACCAGGTCGATTGGGTTAAAATCAATCCCAGTGTGCGGTATCATCCTAAAACCAGGATCACTTGGTTGGCTGTCAAAACCTATGAACCCCACAACTTCCAGACCATGAATTTCCAAGTTTATTTAATTGCATTTTCCAGTATTTTACAGGGCGAGCCCAAATAAATTTCTCACCTATCTCCCACCTCCATAGAGAAAGAAAATAAAGGAACTTGTACCATAGAAATTGAGATCGTTTTCAAAGTGTCTCTCAACAGGTTTTCCTCATGAGAGCACACAGCAATTTTCTAGTGACATGTTATTAATCCAGTCCGTGAGCCTCAGAACTGTTTCTTCCACAGCATTCAGTCTATTGATTGTTTCTATTTTAATGAGTCCTGCAGCTGGTTGCCAAGGATAGAATATTAATTACTGTACAATCACTGAACCAATGTTTAAATTCACCACACCCTCATACCACATGTATAGTGCACACTTCCCACTTATTATACACTTCTCAGGCAGGGGGCAACCAAGGGGGTCACTAGCCCAACTGTCTGACCCTCTACCAGGGCTACATTCACAGCCGGGTGTCCCTGGAGAGGGGACGTGTGGTGTCTGAGGGCACCGCCGAGGCTTTCCATGCTCGTTGGGCACCGCAGAACTGGGGTGTATTATTCGGGTGGCACAGTGGTTAGCACTGCTGCCTCACAGCGCCAGGGACCTGGGTTCAATTCCCGGCTTGGGTCACTGTCTGTATGGAGTCTACACACTCTCCTCGTGTCTGTGTGGGTTTCCTCTGGGTGCTCCGGTTTCCTCCCACAGTCCATAAAGACGTCTGGTTAGGTGCATTGGCCATGCTAAATTCTCCTCAGTGTACCTGAACAGGCGCCTGAGCGTGGCGACAAGGGGATTTTCACAGTACCTTCATTGCAGTGTTAATGTAAGCCGAGTAAGAAGTCTCACTACACCAGAATAAAGTCCGACAGGTTTATTTGGTATCACGAGCTTTCATAGTGCTGTTCCTTCATCAGCAGCGCTCCAAAAGCTCGTGATACCAAATACACCTGTTGGACTTTAATCTGGTGTTGAGAGACTTCTTACTGTGCCCACCCCAGTCCAACGCTGGCATCTCCACATTAATGTAAGCCAACTTGTGACACTAATAAATAAACTTTAAACTTTTTTGACCCCCGTTTAACCACATTTTGATTTAATGTTTCCTTTCTGCTTTGTCTTTTGTTTTGGGCAGTTCCCACCTTTTTGGGGGCTGCCCCTTTTAATTTGTCCCCCAATTTATTTGATTTGCCAAAAAGAATGGCAGTGAATGAAGAGGTTCCTGTCCTGCATTTGGACCCAAGAACCTTTTTTAATTATTTTATAGTCATATTCAGTTTTTATCTTAATTATCCCTCCTTTGAACAGAAGGATCAATCCAGAAACCAGAGTCACGAACCAAGCAGCAGAGAACATTGATACCGTGGCTCCCTCATAGAGAGGATTGGTTCACAGTTCAGTTGTCCCACTGAAAACCAGGCTTAGCACTGAGTTTCATCCATCATTCTACCCTGGATAAGCATCCGTTAGATTATCAGGGTGGCTGCTGTCATTTTGTGGTGGGTCACGTTCAATAAAGATTTCACAATGGAAATAATTTCCTCACGGTAAATAAAGGCCATTCTGCTATTTTATCTCCTTGCTTGCTCTGCCATCTGATATTGCCAAAAGACGGCAACCGCATTCATTTCGCGAGGAATGATTCACCGCTCGAAACTCGCTTCAGGAAATGAATGTAGAGATTGTGGTCATAAATAAGGGTGAGCTTTTTATCCTCAGAAAGTCTTCAACAGAAGATATGTTCAGCAAGACTGTTTACTTCATGGTTCCCTACACCATTTTGTTGGCAATTGTCCTTGATCAACATTATTTTTGTATTCCATTTTTGAACTCTTGTGTTCATGAAAAAAAAGTGAAGCAGATGGAGCATTCAGTACCGGCAGACTCATCCGCCTCAATGTAATCAGGTTCTGAAGGTTATAGCTATAAGTACAGGCACACATAATCAAATGATTACAGACCACTGCACAGCACTGACCCTGTTGGCACTGCGGGAATGTCTGCAGAACCAGGTTAGGGTTGAATGGCGCCTAATAGGATGTGAATTTAATATCCTGGAGCTCTTATGTGATTCATTTTCATGATTTTATTTTTCCGTCCTCCACATCTGGACACTCATCTCCCTCAGGAAGTAGGATAAGTGAGCAAGGAGCAGCGTGTTTTGCAAACCAGGTGACCTTTTCTCATTACATGCTCTTGTACAATTCTCTCTCTGCTGATGAGATGCGTCAGTGCAGGGAACCGGTCACTTTGACTGAACACGAAATAAGAACAGGAAAATACCATATGGCCCATGGAGCCTGCTCTGCCTTCAGTAAATTCATGGCTGATCTTGGGATTCCATAAGATATAGGAGTAGAATTAGCTAGGGGTAAGCACTAGTGGAAGCATCCACTCCACGTCCACTCTATCTAGGCCTCTCAGTTTTCTGTAAGTTTCAATTAGATCTCCCCCTCATCCTTCCAAATTCCATTGAGCGTAGACCCAGACTCCTCAACCGCTCCTCATATGACAAAGCCTTCATTCCCAGGATCATTCTTGTGAACCTCCTCTGGATCCCCTCCAAGGCCACCACATATTTTCTTCAACTCCATTTTCCCACCCATTGCCCTTGCTTCCCCGACAGGCCAAAAATCTGTCTATCCCAAGCTTAAAGATATTCAGTGATGCCACATGCACAACCCTCTGGATAGAGAATTTCAAAGATTCACACACCTTTGAGGGAAGTAATTTCTCCTTATCCCAATCCTAAATGATCCACCCCTTATCCAAAAACTGTGACCATTTGTTATAGTTTCCCAGCCAGGGGAAGCAATGTTTTGATATTTAACTTGTCAAACCCGAATCTTAAATATTTCAATGCGATCAACACTCATTCTTCTAAACTCCTGAGAAAATAAACCTAATTTATTCAGCCTTTCGTCATATTACAACGCTGTTATTCTGGGGACCAATCTAATGAACATTAGCTGTATCCCCTCCAATACAGGTATGTCCTTCGTTAAATATGGAGAACAAAATTGCACACAGGATTCCAGGTGTGGTCACAAAAAACCCGTACCATTATACTTTGACTTTTTTGTTCTTATACTCCAATCCCTTTGGAATAAAGGGCAACGTGCTATTTACTTCCCCAGTTGCTCACCCCTCACAAAAATATCAGTACTGAATTGCTGGCGTAATCAGCTTCGTCCTTGGGAAGAGAATCTGGATCAGTTGCGTATGCAATAGCGCCCTCCAGCAGTCAGTAGCTGGCTTTCCGGTGTGAATAGACTCCATCCACTCCCCTGACTGGTGGGAATCACACTTTGCCTCATTTTTTTCTTAGAGTCATAAGATTTGAATTTTTTTTCTCGCTGAACAAAGCAGGTCTAAAACTCTCCTGTTTTCACGCTGGTTGGGCACTTAGAATTTTTTGGTCAGATCTTTGAACCAGGGTTCCATTCTGGAATCTTCCCTTCCAGTAGTAACATCATCTCAGGAAAATATTGTTGTACATTAGAACCAGGTGAAGGGCCAGCAACTCTTCAGTCCCAGCCAACCACCAGGTATCCCCATTGGCCCATCAGGCAGTCCAGTCAGTCTGATGCCCAGCATCGTGTTGAACCTGACGGTTTTAATCAGGGAAGTTACCACCCATTCTCTGCTGGCCTGTTGAATAGCCATGATGTGGAGTTGCCGGCGTTGGACGGGGGTAGGCACGGTAAGTAGTCTCACAACACCAGGTTATTTGGACCAAATAAACCTGTTGGACTTTAACCTGGTGTTGTGAGACTACTTACTATTGAATAGCAGCATTACACAGTCGAACAAATCTATCACTGACAGGCTTTCCTGAGGTATGGGTTTATTTTCTATCTAGTTTGGCAGGTGAGACAGGAAAAGTTGAAAGGAGGGAGGTTACACGGAAAGACGGGCCACCATTTGTTTTTCCTGGAATCTTGCAACACGATGCACCTCTTGACTCTGGAGGCAATTGTTGTGAATCCTCTCTTTTGGCCATGCAGAAAAAAAACATTGCTTTACAGAGATAGATTGAGAATGGAAAGTAAGTGTAGACTGGCGCAATGGATGCTGGGATGACGAGGGTAGAAATGGGGTCACGTTTCAGTCGCGTGTGAGATCTCCCCGTAACATGGGCGGACACACAACACCTAAGAGTGGCTGAGAGTTAACAGTAAACCTTCATTCCAAGTCCTTTGGCCAGCAGTCATTGCAACCCGGTATTGATTTAACTCTAATGTAAGTGCATAGCTTGAATCCTGTTGGTTGCAAAGAAGACTGCCGACTTTAATGTCTTGAGTGACAGATGCTTGCACTGTCTTAGCTGCCACTTCTGCTACTGTTCAAAACCAAGATTATTCTTTCCTTTGCAACTTATTTCCAGCATTTACTAGTTGCTAGCGGTCATATCTGAGGTATGCAGTGAAGAAGATAAAATGCCACCATAAGCAGCAGCATGAAATAGATTTAAACATAATGCCCTAAGGACTGTGAGCATCTATATATAGCTCTGCACTAATATTTTTTTCCATCGTGCTGTCAGTACATTTTCACAGCTCTGCAATGTAGATTAATTGAAACATGCTATTCAATATAAAATTTGTTGGAAACGTTTTAAGGAAGGAGTTTCCCACAGGGACTAAGTGGCACAGTGGGCTAAAGTTTTTTTTCCCTCCACCTCCGGGGGCGAGCATTGAATTCAACCCAGGCTGATGAGTGCTTCTTTTCATATTGATGCCGTAAGGATCCTAAATGTAATGACAAAAACAAAATACTGCAGGTGCTGTAAGTCTGAAGTAAAGACGGAGAACGCCAGAAAGGTTCAGCAGGTCAGGCAGGATTTGTAGAGAGAGAGAGAGAGTTAATGGTCAGAAATTTCCTGTCCTGCCCTGCCCGCTGCGGGAATCGTAGCGGCTGGGACAGAAAATTCGGTGGACCATTTGAAAGTCCATTGACCGTGGGCAGGAATTTCCAATCTTGGGACCACGTGGCTGGAAAATCCGCCCCAAGGTCTCAGGCTTAGTTACCTCTTGTCAGAACATTCTCTGTGCAGGATATTTGAGAAAATCGAATGGGGTTTTACAACAGTCCAGTAGATTTGTGATCCGAGATCTTTATTTCTGATGAATTTATGTAATGTGGTGGCATTTACGCTATCATACCGCCAGAATATGCATGTGAAACAGTTCTGAGTTAACAATGTCACATCACCTCTGTCTTGACTGTGCAACTCAGTAACACTTCTCCAATAGTTCCTCCAGATTTTAGAGGTAGACCAGGCTTATCCAACCTTTTTGTGCCGGGGCCACATTCCAATTTTTCCTCATGCAAGTTGCCGATGAGCAGATTTTAAAAGGTTAAGGTTTGGCTCAAGATGAATATGCATTTTGATAAAATGTTGAGGTACGAAGGATAGAAACAATTTGCTGAGCAAAAATAAAGCGAAGTAAAGGCAATAAATTGATTATTTGAAATAATGGGTAATTAATAAAGATCACCATTAGAGTGTGAGAGGGTCAAATTGTGTTTTTCAGTCTTGAGGAACTTATTTGCTCACGCTCACCCACACCCATGTTGTGAGCTTGTGCGAGTGTGTTGGTGTGTGGCAGTGAGTGAGAGTGTGAACCCGGAGACTGGGAGTGAGCCAGACCCGCCTCTCTCACTCTCACTCACTCTCGCTCGCGAACACGTGCCCTCTTGTTCACAAACACATGGGGCTGAATTTTACCATCCCGCCCGCCACGGGAATTGTAGCAGGCCGACACGGACCATGTGAAGGTCCATTGATTTCGGGTGAGAACTTCCGGCTTTGGGGCGAGCGCAGCTGGAAAATCCCACCCATGCTCACTCACACGCATGTGCTCTGTCGTGCACACACCAACACTCTCTCTCCTCTACACGTACACACCCCCCACTTGCTTACACTCTCTCACTCCCCACCCCCCCGCTCATAAATTCTCCCCCCAAGCTCACTCGTGTGCGCGCGCGTGCACACACACACACACACTCTGACTCCCCCCCTTGCTCACGCACATAGCTACTTCTCGCTCACACACACTCCCTCCCCCGCGGCACCTGTTGCTCACACACACCCTGACCCCACCTTGGTAACCACGTTGTCTCTTACCCCTCGCTGAAGGCCTGCCACCCTCCCCAAAATCGCCTTCCCTCTCCAGCAGATTCACCGTTACCATTGTGCAATATCTTCAGGCCTCGGGCTGAAGAACCGTTTCCTCCAATCAGCGACTGATCCTCTCCCATGTTTGCTGCAGAGTTGTTCACGAGTGATGCTGGCAGCAGCAAACCTGGGAGTGGAATGGCCTGTAACTGGAGGAGCAGCTGCTTTGAAGTCTGCAGGTCAGATCGAGAGGCTTGGTGGGCCAGGTAGTGGCCCTCGGGCCGCGTTTTGGACAAACCCGATGTAGACTCAAACTTTTTGAATGCCGGACATTTTCTTTGTACAAAAATTACTTCCGATATTACAAAAGTACAGTTCCATGCTCTAAAATCTCAGCCAAATAATCATTTTACCTGACAATCCTAACATTGTGAAGAAGGGCGCAGATTTACTGCTGAATCGGAGTTTGCTTTTAGCCAATTTTCCTGAATCACAGGGTAACAGACTGGAGTGGGAGTGGTGGCTTTGGTAGGTTCCCTTCTCAGGGACACAACAGCCAGTTTTACTGCCCTCAGATCCATCCTTGTGACTGTTAGTTCCAAGAAATCCACAGGGAGGTGGTGTTTTTGCTTGAATGTGGGTTTAAGCTGTTAAACGTTTTCCAAGAGTAAAGGCGGAAACACAGTCAGTTTATTTGCCTCTATGCGCAGACATTATAGGTCACCGGTGTAATATACACAATAGACATTCTCAGAGCCTGAGCAAAATGTAAATACCCTTAAATTCACAGCTTTGATCTAGTTACGAGAAACATAACATAATTTCTTTTGCAGTGAAGTTGTTAAAAGGCCTCCTCATTGATCTGATGAATTTTGCATTTAGATAGCTCCCTCTTCAGAGAATACATCTCCTTTATTTATCCTTAAACCACGATCTGGGACTCAGTAAATGGCAGCATTGGTAATGTCAGGTGACACGAAATTGCATGCAGTCAATTGCCCGTGCCTACATTCCATGAAACTGTACCATTCACGTGCGCCACTGACTCGAAACCAATTTCATGCAAGCTCCACTATTAGTATGCACGTGTGTGTGTACATGTGTGTGTCAGGGTTGGGGAAGACATGGGAGTGGGGAGAGAGAGGGACAACAGTGATTACTAAGCCAGGGGTTCTGAACAAACATTTTGAACACTTGTCAGTACACGAGTGAACACACACACACACACACACAGACACACACTATATTCTCTCTATGCTCTGGGTTTCTTCAGTCGATCTCTGTAGAGCAGCCTCTTGTTAAACTGAGAAGATGGGAAAACACATTTGAAGAAGTGTTGCTAGCAATGCTTTCACTACAAGAGCTGCAGTCGTGGCCAACACATCGAGCCAAATGTTTTACAATTACAAATCAGTCTAATTGTGCCACTGTTTTATTGTTAGAATGTAAACAGGTTTTGTGCTTTGTAAGTGGGTGTCGGTGTTGTTTTTGTAATGATCTAAAGACATCAATCACTCAGAAGGGATTGGGTAAACGCCTTGTGTTCATTTACTTAGACTAGGCATATGTGAACAGATATACATTAGCAAAAAACTTGAAGGCATCAGCAGCAGAGCTGTGTAGACTGTATTCTACTCCGAAGCAAAAGTTAATGGCATTGATATACAGAGGGATCTTGGGGTTCAAGTCCATAGCTCACTGAAAATGGCCACACAAGTATATAGGGTGATAAAGAAGGCATCTGGCATGCTTGCTTTTATTGGTTGGGGCATTGAGTACAAGAGTCAGACAGTCAAGTTGCAGCTTTGTAAAACTTTGTTTAGGCCGCACTTAGAGTATTGTGTTTATCGCCACGTTACAAGAAAGATGTGGAAGCTTTGGAGAGGGTGCAGAAGAGGTTTACCAGGATGTTGCCTGGTTTAGAGGGTATGAGCTAAAAGGAGAGGCTGGACAAACTAACTTTGTTTTCTCTGGAGCAGCAGAGGCCGAGGAGAGACTTGATATAAAATTATGAGAGGCATAGATAGGATTGACAGTCCGAATCTTTTTTCCATAGTTGAAATGTCTAATACATTGAGAATGACATAGAGAATCTGGTGAACTGGCACGGTGACAATAATCTCTCCCTCAATGTCAACAAAACAAAGGAGATTGTCATCGACTTCAGGAAGCATATGGAAAACATGCTCCTGTCTACATCACTGGAGACTAAGTAGAAATGGTTCGAGAGGTGCAAGTTTTTCGTGTACAGATCACCAGCAACCTGTCCTGGTCCGTCCATGCTGACACTATAGTTAAGAAAGCCCACCAATGCCTGTACTTTCTCAGGAGGCTAAGGAAATTTGGCGTATCAGCTACAACTCTCACCGACTTTGACAGATGCACCATAGAAAGCATTCTTTCTGGTTGTATCACAGCTTGGTGTGGCTCCTGCTCTGCCCAAGACCGCAAGAAACTACAAAAGGTCGTGAATGTAGCCCAATCCATCACGCAAACCAGCCTCCCATCCATTGACACTGTCTACACTTCCCATTTCCTCAGCAAAGCAACCAGCATAATTAAGGACTCCACACACCCCGGACATTCTCTCTTCCACCTTCTTCTGCTGGGAAAAAGATACAAAAGTCTGAGATCACGTACCAACTAACTCAAGAACAGCTTCTTCCCTGCTGCTATCAGACTTTTGAATGGACCTATCTTGCATTAAGTTGATCTTTCTCTACACCCTGGTGATGACTGTAACATTGTATTCTGTACTCTCTCGTTTCCTTCTCTATGAACGGGATGCTTTGTCTGTATAGCGCACAAGAAATAATACTTTTCACTATAATAATACATGTGAAAATAATAAGGCAAATCAAATACTAGGAGCATGCACTGAAAAGGGGGAAAGTTCAAAGGAGATGTGAGGGGCAAGATTTCTACACAGAGAGTGGTAAGTATCTTGAATGCATTGCCAAGGATGTTGGTGCAGGCAAATACGATAGGGGCGTTCAAGGTCTTTTAGATAAGCACATGAATATGCAAATAATAGAGGGATATGGACCAAAGGCAAGTAGAAGAGATTTGTTTAATTTGGTGGGCCGAAGGGCCTGATCCTGTGCTGTTCTGTTCTATGTTCTATGAAACTCAGACTGGATCACGTTTCACACTTCCCTTCTGCTGATGGCATACTGGTATCCCCTAAAGGCATATTACAATGGTAGGTTCATAGATTTTGTACCTGAGCTGTGCAGACACTGGTTTCTATCCATGTAACTGGTTTTATTCACCAAGCTTCAAAATATCTGCTCCATGCTTCTGATTCTAGCTTCTAGCACATTCTACAAATGTGTTTACTTTTCTGAGTCCACACTTGGGTTTGACCAATCAAACACAGTGAGCAGTAATGGTAAACAGAGTCTCATAACCAAAGACAGAACAATTGAACACTGCAGATAACATCAAAGAATCATGCCCTTGCCAAAGTTTTATCCCCAATCCAAGAGACTATCAAGGGTATTTTTATCCAATTGCGATTAAGTTGAAAACTGGCAATTGTTAAGTGAAACATCAAAGCAGATTGATTTGGGTCAAGTGAGATTTAAAACCGTTAAACATCTGAATCCTACTTCCAATATTTAAGAAGAGGTGTCATAGAGGTTTACAGCATGGAAACAGGTTCTTCAGTCCAACTTGTCCATGTCGCCCAGTTTTCACCATTAAGCTAGTCCCAATTGCTTGCGTTTGGCCCATATCCCTCTATATCAATCTTACCCATGTAACTGCCTAAATGCTTTTTAAAAGAAAATTGTACCCACCTCTCCTACTACCTCTGGCAGCTCATTCCACACACTCACTACCCTCTGTGTGAAATAATTGCCCCTCTGGATCCTTTTATGTCTCTCCCCTCTCACCTTAAACCTATGCCCTCTTGATTTAGACTCCCCTATCTTTGGGGAAAGATGGTGACTGTCTACCTCATCTATGCCCCTCATTATTTTATAGACCTCTATAAGATCATCCCTCAGCCTCCTACGCTCCAGAGAAAAAAGTCCTAGTATCTCCAGCCTCTCCATATAACTCAAACCCATCAAGTCCCGGTAGCATTCTGGTAAATCTTTTCTGCACTCTTTCTAGTTTAATAATATCCTTTCTCTAATAGGATGACCAAAACTGTACACAGTACTCGAAGCGTGGACATGCCAATGTCTTGTACAATTTCAACAAGACGTCTCAACTCCTGTATTCAATGTTCTGACCAATCAAACCAAGCATGCCAAATGCCTTCTTCACCACCCTGTCCACCTGTGACTCCACTTTCAATGAGCTAGGAACGTGTACCCCTCGATCTCTTTGTTTGTATCTCTCCCCAACACCTGACATTAACTGAGTAAGTCCTGCCCTTGTTCGATCTACCAAAATCCATCATCTCGCATTTATCTAAATTAAACTCCATCTGCCATTCATCAGCCCACTGGCCCAATTGATCAAGATCCGGTTGCAATCCTAGATAACTTCCTTCACTATCCACTATGCCACCAATCTTGGTGTAATCTGCAAACTTACTAACCAGGCCTCCTAAATTCTCATCCAAATCATTAATATAAATGACAAATAACAGTGGATCCAGCACCGATCCCTGAGGCACACCGCTGGTCACAGGTCTCCAGTTGGAAAAACAACCCTCTACAACCACCCTCTTCTGTCATCAAGCCAATTTTGTATCCAATTGGCTACCTCACCCTGGATCCCATGAGATTTAACCTTAGGCAATAACCTATCAGGCGGTACCTTGTCAAAAGCCTTGCTAAAGTCCATGTAGACAATGTCAACTGCATTGCCCTCATCTACCTTCTTGGTTACCCCTTCAAAAAACTCAATCAAATTCGTGAGACATGATTGTCCACTCACAAAGCCATGCTGACTGTCCCTAATCAGTCCTTTCCTCTCCAAATGCCTGTAGATCTGTCTCTCAGAATACCTTCTGACAACTTACCACTACAGATGTTAGGCTCATCGGCCTGTAGTTCCCAGACATTTCCCTGCAGCCTTTTTTAAAGAAAGGCACAACATTTGCCACTCTCCGATCTTCAGGCACCTCACCTGTGGCTGTTGATGATTCAAATATCTCTGCTAAGGGACCCAAAATTTCCTCCTTAGCCTCCCACAATATCCTGGGATACACTTCATCAGGTCCTGGGGATTTATCTACCTTGATGTACTTCAAGACTTCCAGCACCTCCTTCTCTGTGCTATGTACACTCCTCAAGACATCGCTATTTATTTCCCCAAGTTCCCTAACATGTATGCCTTTCTCAACAGTAAATACAGATGAGAAATATTTATTTAGAATCTCACCCATCTCTTGTGGCTTCGCACATAGCTGACATTGTTGACCCTTAAGAGACCCTATTCTCTCCTGAGTTACTTTTTTGCCCTTCATGTATTTGTAAAAACTCTTTGGATTCTCCTTTGCCTTGTCTGCCAAAGCAATCTCATGTCCCCTTTTTGTCCTCCTGATTTCTCTCTTAACTCTGCTCCTGCACCCCCTATACTCTTCAAGGGATCCACTAGATCCCAGCTGCCATACATGCCATTTGCCTCCTCCTTCTTCTTGACCAGGACCTCAATATCCCGAGTCATCCAGGGTTCCCTCCTTCTATCCGCCTAGCCTTTCACTCTAAAATGAGTGTGCTTACCCTGAAGGCTGGTTAACCCACCATTGAATGCTTCCAACATACCACCAGCCCTTTGTCTGCCAACAGACTCCCCCAATCAACTTTTGAAAGTTCCTGTCTAATACCATCAAAATTGGCCTTGCCCCAATTTAGAATTTTAACTTTTGGGTCAGACCTATCATTCTCCGTAGCTATCTTAAAACTAATAGAATTATGGTCACTGAACCCTCACTGACACTTCTGTCATCTGCCTCTCATTATTTCCCAAGAGGAGGTCAAGTTTTGCCCCCACCAGTCGGGCCATCCACATACTGAATGAGAAATTCCTGCTGAATACACTCAACAAATTGCTCTCCATCCAGCCCTCTAACAGTATGGCTGTCCCAGTCAATGTTGGAAAACTTAAAGTCCCCGATTATTATCACCCTATTTCTCTTGGAGCTATCTGTAATCTCCTTCCATATTTGTTCCTCAATTTCCCACTGACCATTTGGGGGTCCATAGTACAATCCTATCAGTTCTACCCATATAGACCCAGTGGGCAAACGCTCAGAAATATCCTCTCTCAGTAGTGCCATGATGTTCTCCCTAATCAAAAATGCAACTTCCCCTCCTCTCTTACCTCCTGTTCTACCCTTTCTATAGCATCTCTACCCTGGAACATTGAGCTGCCAGTCTGTCCCTCCCTTAGCCATGATTCCGTAACAGCTATAATATCCCAGTCCCATGTACCCATCCCTGCCCTGAGTTCATCTGCCTTGCCCGTTTGGCCTCTGGCATTGAACTTCCCTTGTTCTCTGCCCTGCTCTAGCCTGACCTGTCTAGTACTAGGATTATTGACTCTGCCTTTACTATTTAACATGATCTTTTTAACTTCTGTGCTGTCCTTAACCTTCTCTTCTGTCTCCCTACTGCTCCCCCTCCCCCCCTTTAAACCCTCCCGAGTTGCTCGAGCAAATCTCCCCGCCAGGATATTAGTCCCCTCCAGTTTAGGTGTAACCCGTCCCTCTTGAACAGGTCACCCCTGCCCCAGAAGAGATCCCAATGATCCACAAATCTAAATCCCTGCCCCCTACACCAGCTCTCAAGCCAGGCATTCATCTGCCTAATCTTCCTATTCTTACTCTTGCTCGCACGTGGCACTGGCAGTAGTCCAGAAATTACTACCCTCGAGGTCCTGCACTTTAGCCTTCTGCCTAATTCTCCATATTCGGACTTTAGGACCTCATCCCTTTTCCTACCTAAGTCGTTGGTATCAATGTGTCCAACGACCTCTGAGCGGTTGCAGGACATTCTTAAGGGGGAGGGTGAGCAGCCAGAGACATCCTTGATCCTGGCACCAGGGAGGCAACACACCATCCTGGAGTCTCGATCGCGGCCACAGAAATGCCTGTCTATGCCTCTAACTAGCGAGACCCTTATTACTACTGCTCGCTTGCTCTTTGCCTGACCCTGCTGAACAGCAGAACCAGTTGTGGTGCCACAGGCCTGGCTGCTGCTGGTACTTTCCCCTGAGAGGCTATCCCCTCAACAGTATCCACAATGGTATACCTGTTTGAAAGGGGAATATCCACAGGAGACTCCTGCACCACCTGCCTGCCTTTCCTGGCGGTCACCCATCTACATGACTGAATGTGTAGTGTGATAACCTCTCTAAGTAGTGTGTGTGTCACTCTCTATCCCCTGTATGCTCCGCAGTGTGAGATGTGGAGTGGACAAGGAAGCGATTTTGAAGAGTTGGGGGGTGGGGATATCGTGGTTGACCCACTAAATATCATCATTTGACCATGTGCCTATATCTCCATATGACCCACATTTTTATTTCTAACTCTGGCCAGCCAGGTTTTCCATGTCTGGGGAAAAACTGGTGCCTAAAGCAAGGTGAGATTGCCCAATTCAGGAGGAGAGTAACTTTTCCCCAGGTCGGTGGTGACGTTCACGAGGGGTCATAGGTTCAAGGTGAAGGGGGGGAGGTTTAACACAGATATCAGAAGGACATATTTTACACAGTGGGTGGTGGGGGCCTGGAATGCGCTGCCAGGCAAGGTGGTGGAGGCGGACACACTGGGAATGTTTAAGACTTATCTAGATAGCCACATGAATGGAGTGGGAATGGAGGGATACAAAAGAATGGTCTAGTATGGACCAGGGAGCGGCACGGGCTTGGAGGGCCAAAGGGCCTGTTCCTGTGCTGTATTGTTCTTTGTTCCGACTTAACAACTGGATTCAATTTACTTGCTTTATCTGACGTCTCCAATCTGTTCTGTTCTTCACTGCTATCAACAGTGCCAATCTCCTCCACTCTCCCGCCTTGACTCCATGAATCAACCCCCCCCTCCCAATACCGCTGATCCACCAAGATTTCTGAGCTCTGACTCTCCCCATTCCACCCGCACCCCCCCCTGTCCCCGAGGCCAGCTGCACTACCCCATCATCCCTGCCCCGAGATCTTCAATTTCCTTAAGTACTGACAATCCATTGTCCTCCCGAAGCTTCCAATTCTGTCATCCCTCCCTCCCTCCCTCCCTCTTGCCAATCTCCCCTCTGGCCTGATGTTGAAGGCACATGTGTTCCAAGGCCAGCCAACCCCTCTATCGAGCTAACCACAGTGGGAAACAAAGTCAGGAAAATGACAGTCAGGTCCTGCCAACCTCAAAACACTCCCTACTTACAGTTGTGTTGTCACACTAATATAAACACCAATCACTTATAAAGGGTTGTGTAAATATGTTGTGGGTTCACTTGTTTAGAATACAACATTTGTATATAAGTGGGGGAGCTTGAAGATTTCAGCAGCAGAACTGTGCACACGCACTCTGCTGAAAAGCAAAAGTGAGATTATAGTTGGGTCACATGACACACTTCCCGTCTAGTGATGTCATGGAATTATTAAATCCCTACAGTGCAGAAGGCCATTCGACCCATCGAATCTGCACTGACTCAATGACAGAGCATCTTACCCAGGCCTTATTCCCGTAAACACATGTATTTACCCCGCGAATCTTCCCAACCTACAAATGTTGGGACACAAACAGGCAATTTAGCAAGGCCAATCCACCTTATCTGCACATCTTTGGACTGTGGGAGGAAACTGGAGCACCCAGAGGAAACCCATGCAGACACGGGGAGAATGTGCAAACTCCACACAGACAGTGACCCAAGACTGGAATTGAACCTGGGTCCTTGACGCTGTGAGGCAGCAGTGCTAACCACTGTGCCACCGTGCCATATCATGCTGTTATTCCTAATGGCTTATTACAAAACTCTCCACCCCATCCCCCACCCCAGATGCCTCTCAGCTCCAGGGACCCGGGTTCAATTCTGGCTTCGGGTCACTGTCTGTGTGGAGTTTGCACGTTCTCCCCATGTCTGCGTGGGTTTCCTCCGGGTGCTCTCGTTCCCTCCCACAGTCCAAAGATGTGCAGGTTAGGTGGATTGGCCATGCTAAATTGCTTGTGAGTGCCCAAAGATGTGTAGTTTCGGGGGATTAGCCATGGTAAATGTGTGAGTTCATGGGGAGAGGGCCTGGGTAAGGTGGGTGACACAGTGGTTAGCACTGCTGCCTCACAGTGCCAGGGACCCGGGTTCGATTCCCGGCTTGGGTCACTGTCTGTGTGGAGTTTGCACATTCTCCCGGTGTCTGCATGGGTTTCCTCCGGGTACTCCATTTTCCTCCCACAGTCTGAAAGACGTGCTGGTTAGGTGCATTGACCCGAACAGGCACCGGAGTGTGGCGACTAGGGGAATTTCACAGTAACTTCATTGCAGTGTTAATGGACACCTTACTTGTGACTAATAAATAAACTTTACTCTGTCAGAGAGTTGGTGCTTCTTCCCTACCTCCAATATCCAGGTGTAATGAATAAATGATAAGATATTTACAGGACAAACAGAATTTGTGAGCAGTTAAGGTAGTGAGGTTTATGAAGCTATAACAAAAAAAAAGCTGAATCACTTTCCAAAAGAAAGAAAAGATCAGAAAAGCTGGAGGGTGGCTGGGATTAAATGACAAAATGGTGCGAGGAAAGAGGAAGTGATTGTGAGACAAATATGGAAACGAGATGGCTCCAGAGGAGGAGTAAATGTTTGCAACAGACCAACAGAGGAGGTAGGAGGAGAGGGTTCCTGTGGCACCAGGCAATGGTGGAAAAAAGGGTGATAGAACCCAGGGGTGCTTGAGGAATTCACTTCCCCAAGTCCCCAGCCACAGCTTCTCAGTTATCCATTATTATTTTGCATTTCCTGCTGTATTTTGCGTTGGAAGTTTTCTCCAGTGGTCCAGTCACCAGGTAGAAGAAAATGGCAGCCGTCGTCAGGCACCAAAAGAGACTAGGAAGATTTTGCATGTTCGGAAAAGCTATAGTCACAGCCACAAAAATTCTGAAGATTCTCGATCGTTTCATCTCCCATTGTATCTGTTCAGTAATTACAAGATGATATTTCAAAGAGATTTCTGAATTTCCAGCCGGAGAGATTTAATTATGACATCTATATTTAAAGTACTCCAGATGCCTTGGCCCTGATGTATAGTGGGAGTTTTTTTTTTAATTGTAATATTATTTGCTGTGATGAAATGGATTCTACAGCAATGTGCAGGCAGCTATTATCAGAGATCGCTAATTAATGAGTCCTTGACAGGCGAACTGTTGAGATTGGAGATCGGGTAAAGGCAGGTGGGACATGGAATCAAGGAATTGATTCTTCAATTATTTTTGTATCGAATCAAAAGATATACATCTTTCAACTAGTCTTTTGAAACTAACTTGGAATAGAGTTGGTGCAGTGAAATGAAAATGGAAATAATCAAGAGATGCATTTTGACATTGATGCGAAACAGTTGGAGCTACCCTGAATTACACAAAGGGTTAAGTTAGCCCAGAAACACCATTTTTGCACGTGCTAAACTACCTGCAAATGGCAGACAAGAAACAATTGCCTATTTCCTCACTGACTGTACCTCTCCAACCCACAACCTCGATCACTTAGAAGGACAAGAGTAACATACATGGGAACACCACCCGTTCAGGTCATACAGCATACTGACTGGGAAATGTATCACCCAATGAGAACATTTATATGTAGGTAGCCAGCTTGAGACACCAACAGCAGAACTGTGTGTGTGTGCTCTGCGGAAAAGCAAAAGTGAGACTATTGTTGGGTCACATGACACACTTTCCTTCTAGAGATATCATAGAACCATCAAATCCCGACAGTGCAGAAGGCGGCCATTCTGCCCATTGAGTCTGCACCAACACAACGACAGGGCATCTTACTCAGGCCCAAATATGTATGTACCCTGCTAATCCCACTAATTTATAAATCTTGGGCCACTAACGGGCAATTTAGCATGCCAATCCACCTAATCTGCATATCTTTGGACTGTGGGAGGAAACCAGAATACCTGAAGGAAACCCACACAAACACGAGGAGAATGTGCATCGTCACTGGATCAATGTCCTAGAAAACTCTTCCTCCCGTCACTGTGAGCATACCTATATCAGATGGGCTGCAGCGGTTCCCCAATAGGTTCTGAAGGGCAGTTAGGGATGTTCACATCCCCATGTAAAAACAAAAAAGCTGTAAAAGATCTCGTAGCGATCCCTCAGTGTGGAGACATTCAGGATGTGGAGTTGCCTGCGTTGGACTGGGGTGGGCACAGTAAGAAGTCTCACCACACAGGTTAAAGTTCAACAGGTTTATTTGGAATCACGAGCTTTCGGAGCAATGTTCCTTCATCAGGTGAGTCCACTGGGTGAGTTCTCACTCACCTGATGAAGGAGCAATGCTCCAAAAGTTTGTGATTCCAAATAAACCTGTTGGACTTTAACCTGGTGTTGTGAGACTTCTTACTAGAGACATCCAGGGCAGGCACTCCTTTCACCGAGAAAGCTGACACTGGACTCCATCATCTACAGCGGCTCCAACTCAAGCCTCACACAAGGGAACTGTCTCCCTTCAAGCTACAGCACATGAGATCAGTGATATTTTGTCGCTGTCAATACAACACCCACTTCCCCATAGACATAATGAAGCAGAATGAGAGAGCGCTAGGCTCCACTTGCATGGCAATCTTTCTCAGGTTGCCATAGACTGCATCCAGATTGCAACACCAGTTCCCTCTTATCCGCTGCATCTTTATCAATTGTAATATATTCCTTACTTCCTCAATGTTGCAGCTGTTTTGTGATCATAGGCAGCAGCTTCTGGGAGAGGGTAATGATTGAATCCTGTGGCAGTTTTCCCTGCTGCTTTCATTGCAGCCAGGTCACCAGGTTAAAGATGAGCTGGCATGCGTGACGAGAAATGTTCCATCTGCACATGGTTCATGGCTCCTGCCAGGGAGGGGAGAGCAGCTACAGAGCTGGCCGATGAAAGCCCTGGCAATAGTAAGAAGTCTCACAACACCAGGTTAAAGTCCAACAGGTTTATTTGGTAGCACAAGCCACAAGCTTTCGGAGCACTGCCCCTTCATCAGGTGAGTGGCACATATAGACACAAACTCAACTTATATGTGCCCTGTTTGTGAACACAACTCCCACTCACCTGATGAAGGAGCAGTGCTCCGAAAGCTTGTGGCTTGTGCTACCAAATAAATCTGTTGGACTTTAACCTGGTGTTGTGAGACTTCTTACTGTGCTTACCCCCATCCAACGCCGGCATCTCCACATCATGATTACCAGAAATTACACTGAACAAGCAACCGGCTTGGTCAAGCAATCCTCCCGCTGCCACGACTACTTGTGGCAAGCTTTCCCGACAACAGCTCTGAGAGGCTGTCCAGATGTGTGACCATGTCTTGTTTGTTGCATAGCTTTGCTCCCAGGATGAATCAGTCTTCACCATCAGCTGAGCGACAGCAAGATCAGCAGGACGAGAAGGAATAGCACAAAGTAGAAATGAGAGACCTAAGGTTGGATTTTAGGTGCCATTGTTGGCTGTGTTTGGGTCAGTGAAGGGGGGAGGGGGAGTCTCAGCAGGTAAAAAGGGTGGGTGCCCAGCCCCCACTTTTCCGCTCACCCCCACAACAGTGGATGGGTGGGTGCCAAAATCAGCAGCCCAGCCACCACATTCAGATCAGTAATCCAGGATCGCTTAAGCTTCTTCTGAAGCCAGTTGACTCTGATGGTACACTGCCCATGCCATCAAACTCACCTAATAAATGAGCAGCTCTCCGAAAGCTCATGATTCCAAATAAACCTGGTGTTGTGAGACTTCTTGCTGTGCCATCAAAGGTTTGGCGTGGGCAGTGAGGTGAGAGCAGGCAGCCCAATGCTTTTTTTAAACTTTTGGAATGGGGAGCTAGGAAGGGGGGTGCGTGACTCTTCAGGGACTGTCCTTTGCATATCTGAGCGATGCCCTCCCCTTCCCCCCCAAGATCGAAATAACCCCTTTCCTACCTGACTGCAGTCTTAAACCAATCCCTTCTCACTCCCCCCCCCCCACATCCTTGCCATTTGCTGACCACCTCAAACCCTCCGTGTCCCAGACAACTGAGTAGCCTGTTCCAGTGATCCATTCTCTCCCCCCCCCCCCCCCGCTTTTTCCTGCAGTTCCGGCAGTGGCCATTGATGGTGCTGCAGGCCAGTTGGGTTGCCTGGCAGCTCCAGAGGGTGGGACTTCCACCCCAGTGAAAGACAGAATGGAAGTGGTGGCACACCTAATGGATTAGAATCAACATGCAGCACCAGAATGAGGTGCTATTTGAGCCTTCACTTAGGCAGTGCAGTGCATGCCTCTTCCCCACCCTAACATTTGTGGGCACCATGGAATTTCTCAGACTTGATCTATTATTTAAAAGATTATCCGATCTGAGTCACATTATAACTGATGCTTTAAAGCAATGCTGAACTGGCACCATATTAATTTGGATTTTAGCTATGAATTGGAACAAGTCCCAACGCCAATGGTAGATCAAAAGACTGCAGCTGAAGTTTTTTTAAAATTTTAGTGTGAATATATTCTGCGCCGCAATTCTAAATTATAAATTTGAACTGTTACCATGTCCAACTGCAGCAACAGATTTTGTGCACTCCACTCAGTACATCATTACTCAGCTCTGTATAGGAAAAATACAGGAAAAAAAACTCTGGTCACTGTCGGTGTGGAGTTTGCACGTTCTCCCCATGTCTGCATGGGTTTACTCCCTCACTCCAAAGATGTACGGGTTCGGTGGATTGCCCATGCTAAATTGCCCCTTTGTGTCAGGGGACTAACAGGGTAATTACATGGGGTCACAGCAATAGAGCCTTGATGGCTTTTTTGCTGGTGCAGGCTCGATGAACCGAATGGCCTCTTTCTGCACAGTAAGGATTCTATGATTCTTTGAAAATAATGCCAGGTCTAAACTGTGGCCTGCGAACACTAACCTCTCAGAGTGATTGATATCAGCAGCTGCATAGAAAGGTCTTTACATCATGTAGCTTTCTCAGTTAGGGTGATAGAACGGACTATTTACTGACTTTCCTATTGGTCAGAGTTTTTCTGGGAATGTCGCTATTCGTGCTGGAAAACATCCTGAGGTTTTGTGGATCAAACTGCTTTAGTGAAAAACAAACTTGCAATAATATTATTTTAACAAAGAAAACAAAATCATTTTTCTCCCCTCTTTAACTCTAAGGAAATCTCGAGACTTTATCTGAAGGACCAGTTGAATTATTGATGGGAGCCTCAATAATGTATTGCTATCATTGTGAGCGTCAGAGCGAGAGCTGACCTTTTGATGTTGGGCATACGTTCAGAAGTCAATAACAACGTTGTAAAGAGCATGGTAATCATTGTTATTAGCATTTTGGGGTGCTTCTTATAAATCTCTGTCTTGGAAATTGCCATAATGGCCAAGCAACTTGATGCGCAGTCACTTCATTTAATGATTTGCGTGACCTCACTCGGACTTTGTCGTCTGCAGGGGCATTGTTAATTCAGGTTTGGTGCACTCTGACTGCACATTTCATCTTTTTTAACGCT